>NC_090261.1:15423443-15535943 GCF_037325665.1 Littorina saxatilis
AAACCTGCGCAGTTGACGCAGTGAGTGAAAATCTCGGCGTGATTTCAGTGCGTCAATTACGCAGAATCATGCGTTATCGGCAGTTGTAAAAAAAACAAAAGTGGGTAAAGTACCGTATGTCTTGTGCACTTGTGTTAATTTTATGATACTGGGAATTGTTGCTATGCTGAGGTGCAGGTGCTAGTTTCTGATTCAAAACGGATTTCTGATTTGGGATGTTTGCTTAAAAATAATTTCGAGCAGGTCCGATTCAGAAAACTCTAAAGATTTCGATTTCTCATTACCGAGAAAGTATAGCTGGCGATGTCGTCTGCTAGACATAAAAGACGCGGCAAGCGTTACTCCACTCCACTGCCACTGAAATGTGGCGCTTTCAACAGCGTCATCACCCTGGGGCCACGAATCGGATCATAGATTGCACCCCCACCCACCCCGCTCATCAATTTTTTTTGGCGTCAATTTCCTATAGCTTTCTTGTGTGTTTTCATGCTTGACTATTTAGTCTTCCGATTTAGGTGCGCCAAAAAATAATATCTTGTGGATTTCAGATTTGGAAGGTCTTAGTCACCAGCACCCCTGTGGATGAAATGCTGCTGCTAAAACAATTTGTTGATTTTTTTTCTCAGGATTTCCTACTGAGTGTGAATCTATCGAGTCTGACCAATCAAACCATTCAGCATCTGAGAGCAGTGTGAGTGTAGAAACTAAAATATATATGTCGTGCCCATATCACATTACCTGCTATTCAGACTTGGTCGTGTGACACGTTTTCTTCCACACGAGATTACGTTGATTGTCTAACGAAGCCGTCAGGCTGAGTTAGACATCAGCTAATCGAGTGTGGAAGAAAACTCTGTCACACGACCAAGTCGGAATAGCATTTATGTCACAGCTTCAACAGAGGAGAGAACAAACACGTTTTGCGTACTCAAGCTTGACAAACCTAAACACAGGAGCAGCCATTGTGGAGAGATCTACTTTTTGACGGAAGTGAACGAACAACTATGAATGACGTCTCGGTATATGTGAACGACGTCACAGTCATCGTCACAGTCTGTATCTTTTGAAGCATCGCATTCTTCGTGACGTCTTTCTGTGTCTGCATCCGCGAAATGTTGTTCTTTTCGGGGTCTTTGTCATCTATGTTCAGAACTCTGTCCTTCCAGTTTCAGACTAACAGGCCTCCTGAGCGAGCCACTTTCCAAGGGCAGCTAAATTCGCGTATGGGAACAGTACTGTCGTCTGGGATGCCGTTCTCAGTATTCTCAGCGTTGAAGAATTTGTAAAGAGAAGAAACGATAACAGCAGGAGAAATAAAAGTTGTGTGTGCATTTTGGGGCTTTTGGGGGGACGATTTCGAGTTTGAATCCGTTCTTGCACATGTTCCAAAGCATGTAACAATCTTGCACACGTTTGCTTTAGTAGTGGCAGAGAAGGAAAGTGTGTGACATACTTGCCTATTACGCGTAATGGGATATGGTGTGATATGGGCACTACATAAACACTGATAAGATAATGCAATGGTCAATCCAAACGTTGGTTTTACTCAAAGCATCGCTTATTTGTGCATAGAATAAAATAGACAATACCCGCGCTGTGAGGGGAATGTGAAAATGGGTGCATCTGTGTGCGTGGAATCGTATGGGGTTGATTGTTTTGTTTTGATTTTTGAGTCACTTGAGAAAAAGTGACTCTATGTAATCGGTCAGTGTTAGTCTGTCCGGCCGGCCGGCCGTCCGGCCGGCCGTCCGTAGACACCACCTTAACGTTGGACTTTTCTCGGAAACTATCAAAGCGATCGGGCTCATATTTTGTTTAGTCGTGACCTCCAATGACCTCTACACTTTAACGATGGTTTCGTTGACCTTTGACCTTTTTCAAGGTCACAGGTCAGCGTCAAAGGAAAAATTAGACATTTTATATCTTTGACAAAGTTCATCGGATGTGATTGAAACTTTGTAGGATTATTCTTTACATCAAAGTATTTACATCTGTAGCCTTTTACGAACGTTATCAGAAAAACAAGGGAGATAACTAGCCTTTTCTGTTCGGCAACACACAACTTAACGTTGGGCTTTTCTCGGAAACTATAAAAGTGACCGGGCTCAAATTTTATGTGAACGTGACTCATTGTGTTGTGAATAGCAATTTCTTCCTGTCCATCTGATGCCTCATATAATATTCAGAACTGCGAAAGTGACTCGATCGAGCGTTTGCTCTTCTTGTTTCATTGGAATACGGAGAGGAGATCAATGGGGATTTGAAATCCGAACCTGAATATGTAGTTTTGTAACTGTTATATCCCCGAAATCAATAATATACAACTGTTGATTAAAGGGCCAGTCCAGAGCAATTTTTGCCATGTTTATTTTTAGCCGATCTGAATCCCAACCTTCCTTCCTAACTATATTCCACCCAAGTTTTAATCTCCAGGAAGCTAGCATTCCACCACTACTGCACTAGAAAGAAAACCCAGTATTCACGCCCATATGTACTAAATACGCCACTTCTTGGCCAAACAGCACATGTTCATAACTTGTGTAGTTCACAGAATGATCGTATAGTAACAGCGAACCCCCTACTGGCACTGAAACTGCATTGGTGAGCACTCTGTATGCTATGCAGTCGGGGAGACCATCACATATTTAGAAACTGGCGTTCTACCCCCAACAGTAGACCAAACAGCTTGTGCACAACCACACTATCAACCCAAGAAAAATGCACACTTCTAAGTAAATAACTAAGCCCGTATTTCAAATTTTAGGCAATGGGTAGCTATCGTACAGATAATGAAAGCGGTGTCATTCATACCCTCCGCGACAATCACAGCTCAACGCACAGCACGTTCCATCGACCGGCCCATCAGTATTCTATAATAGCGACTGGCCCAGCACTGAGAGAGAGGCTCTCTCTGTATACCAAACCAATCCCCAAAGCTAACGCCTGCCTTGCCTGTGGTCGAGCCGACGGTCAGGCGAATTTCGATTTAAAAGTTTAAAGGTCACTTCCGACGTACACGATCGGAAGATTGTTGGATCGTACAGCGCTTATAAATACTTTTGAGACATAACAAAAATGGTCGCAGACATTTTCCAACGTGAGGATTCCAATAAGCCAATAAAAAGATGTACCTTTAGGTATAGATTTATCTGGCAGGATAAATATTGGTTTAGACATAAATGTTTATCATATTTTTCGTGCTAGCAATTATGGCATCATATTAGGATAATGCATATGTAATACCCACAGGGTAAGTATTGAAAGAAACCAAAATTATAATACATTTGTGGGATTTTCATGCCGGTTTGTATTTAAATTGTTTGACAGGATGCCTCATACCGACCAGACACGGAAAACTCTGACGCAGACTCTGTATCTACCGTGTACTCAATTTTGCCACTTGTACAACCACCCCCTACAAAAGGAAAGGTGTCCTCTTCAAATGAAGGTATTTTTTTCAAAGACAAATAACATTGCCAGGTTTCACATGCATGGCAGGGCCAGACTACCGGGGGGGGGGTTATGGGGGTTGCGCAACCCCCCCCCCCCCCCCAGCCTAATCATGTACCTCACTTATTTAAAACATTTTTTATTATTGTTTATTTTATGCCGTTTCATGCAAGGAGCGACCATTTTCCTATCTCAGAATATAACCTACCCATCAGCTTCAGGGGGCTTTGCCCCCTCACCCCCGCCAAGGGGATGTTCCCCCTAGCCACCACTGGCAAACCCCCCCCCCCCACTCCTCTTAGCCTAGTCCGGCCCTGCATGATACAGTATGACTTTTTTGTGTATAAATAATCTGTTTGTACTGTGCCTGTGTTGAGCGGAAAATTGTTGCCCTGCTTTAGCTCATGTCAACAATTGGACTGACCAGAATTGATTTTGGATTACTGAATAGAAGTGATATCCGATCGGATATCCGACTGTGATATATTTCTTGTAGTACCAGTTCCAGGACCGAATACCAAGTGCATAAATAGCGTAATTTGCGTAAGTGACGGCTCGTGATTGCTATCAATTTTCTCAAAGATGGGGCTTGGCTATCCTATGTTATCCCACGGCAGTGGGGCGGGGATGTAGCTCAGTCGGTAGCGCGCTGGATTTGTATCCAGTTGGCCGCTGTCAGCGTAAGTTCGTCCCCACGTTCGGCGAGAGATTTATTTCTCAGAGTCAACTTTGTGTGCAGACTCTCCTCGGTGTCCGAACACCCCCGTGTGTACACGCAAGCACAAGACCATGTGCGCACGAAAAAGATCCTGTAATCCATGTCAGAGTTCGGTGGGTTATAGAAACACGAAAATACCCAGCATGCTTCCTCCGAAAGCGGCGTATGGCTGCCTAAATGCGGGGTAAAAACGGTCATACACGTAAATAAAAAGCCGGGGGAGTTTCAGCCCATGAACGAACAAACAAACAAACAAACATCCCACGGCAGTTTACTGATAGCTCAAACTGTCTGTATGTGTTTCTTATTTTCATTATTGACTTTTTAATTTTAAATGTTAGGGAATAAATGGAGAAAATCTATGCAGCAGGTGGTGGTATATTGCCCGCACACTCGGACAATGCTTGTTTTCTTCTTCTTCTAGTCAGTCAGATAGCCAGACAATCAGTTGCTCATTTATATGCACCCATCTTGAAAATAAAACCATAACGGTTTTTAAAAAAGAATAACACACACTATGCATGAATAAATACCAACAGCCTTCAAAGTTCAACCGACAGCCTTATTCTGTGACAAAGTCAGCATAATTATGTTCATTGTTGCGGCAAATTGTCGTCTAGGCGACATTTTGCTGCTCTACATAGTACATGCCTGGCTGGGTTTGAGTCCACTGGTTAGCCCGGTGTCAGAATAATGTGACTGGGTGAGATGAAGCCTGTGCTGCGACATCTGTCTTGTGTGTGGCGCACATTAAATGTCAAAGCAGCACTGCCCTGAGATAACCGAAGGGTGGACTGGGCGGTGAGCAAACAAAGTTAAGTTAAGGGTTTGAGTCCCTTCGAAAGTAGGGTGGATGATGTTTCAGTCTATCCAGGGTCGACTTATGTAAGACTCTTCGTGCCTATTCTCGACGTGTGCATCATATATATGCATGTGAAAAAGATCCTGCTTCACGGTACGATTAGACTGGTCAAAGCAGATACCCAGCATGCACATACATATTGGCATACATATTGGCATAATCTTTCGAAGGGACTCGGATCCCTTCTATATCTTTTTTTTACATCAATGTTGTGTTCTGTTCAACAGTCGGTGGGAAAGGAGCAACTTCTACTCCAACAGTCGATGGGAAAGGAGCAACTTCTACTTTAACAGTCGGTGAAAAAGGACCAACTTATACTTCAACAGTTGGTGGGAAAGGATCGAGCAACTTCCACTTCAACAGTCGGTGAAAAAGGAGCAACTTCAACAGTCGGTGAAAAAGGAGCAACTTCTACTTCAACAGCCGGTGAAAAAGGAGCAACTTCTACTTCAACAGTCAGTGAAAAAGGAGCAACTTCTACTTCAACAGTCAGTGAAAAAGGAGCAACTTCTACTTCGAAGTGAACTTCTTCAGGGAAATCTGTGTTTACTGTGGAGATTTTGACAGCCATCTGAGAAGACATTTACTACGTAAACATTCTGATGAAGAAGCAGTTGCTCCCATGGGGTCGCCTTCACGCGGCGGGAGTGTTTCCACTAAGCTACCCCACCCCTTTACTTCTCTTCTTTTGTCTTATTTCTGCCTTACCAGTCCTTTCACCTATATTTCCTTCCAAGAAAACTCTCCCTACTATTCCCTGCAGATTTCCGATTCCTTTCTTGTTGTCTTATTTCTACCTGACTGGATCCATCACCTTTATTTCACTTACCAAAAGTCTTCTTTTCCACATCCTTATTTCTTTGCCCCCCGCATGTCGTAAGAGGCGACTAACGGATTCTGTTTCTCCTTTTACCCTTGTTAAGTGTTTCTTGTATAGAATATAGTCAATGTTTGTAAAGATTTTAGTCAAGCAGTAAATAAGAAATGTTAAGTCCTTTGTACTGGAAACTTGCATTCTCCTAGTAAGGTCATATATTGTACTACGTTGCAAGCCCCTGGAGCAATTTTTTGATTAGTGCTTTTGTGAACAAGAAACAACAAGTGGCTCTATCCCATCTCCCCCCTTTCCCCTATCCCATCTCCCCCCTTTCCCCGTCGCGATATAACCTTGAATGGTTGAAAACGACATTAAACACCAAATAAAGAAAAAAAGAAGCAGTTCAAGCTGCATTAAAACTTCCCTGTGGACAAGAACGGGATAGTGCTTTTGCAGCTATTCGCAAAGACGGAATTTTGGACACAAATCGGACGCTGCCAAAAGAAGGCAAGTTCATATGTGAGCGCAACCAGGGAGTTGAAAAACGTGTGATGTGTGGAGGGTGTCATGGTTTTTTTCAGTAAGAAGGGCTCAGGACTCTAGTCAGACTGGTGCTCAGCCCTCTTCTGCTCAGGACTCTAGTCAGACTGGTACCCCCCGCGGGTTAGGGGGAGTCCCATATTGGTTGGGACCAGAAAGAATTTACCCGATGCTACCCAGCATGTCGTAAGAGGCGACTAACGGTTCTGTTTCTTCTCTTCTTTTGTCTTATTTCTGCCTTACCAGTCCTTTCACCTATATTTCCTTCCAAGGAAACTCTCCCTACTATTCCCTGCAGTTTTCCAATTCTTTTCTTGTTGTCTTATTTCTACCTGACTGGATCCATCACCTTTATTTCACTTACCAAAAGTCTTCTTTTCCACATCCTTATTTCTCTGCACCCCGCATGTCGTATGAGGCGACTAACGGATTCTGTTTCTCCTTTAACCCTTGTTAAGTGGTTCTTGTATAGAATATAGTCAATGTTTGTAAAGATTTTAGTCAAGCAGTATGTAAGAAATGTTTAGTCCTTTGTACTGGAAACTTGCATTCTCCCAGTAAGGTCATATATTGTACTACGTTGCAAGCCCCTGGAGCAATTTTTTGATTAGTGCTTTTGTGAACAAGAAACACTTAACAAGTGGCTCTATCCCATCTCCCCCCTTTCCCCTATTCCATCTCCCCCTTTCCCTCGTCGCGATATAACCTTCGTGGTTGAAAACGACATTAAACACCAAATAAAGAAAGAAAGTCAGACTGTTGCTCAGGACTCTAGTCAGACTGTTGCTCAGGACTCTAGTCAGACTGGTGCTCAGGACTCTAGTCAGACTGTTGCTCAGGACTCTAGTCAGACTGGTGCTCAGGACTCTAGTCAGACTGGTGCTTAGGACTCTAGTCAGACTGGTGCTCAGGACTCTTCTGCTCAGGACTCTAGTCAGACTAGTGCTCAGCCCTCTTCTGCTCAGGACTCTAGTCAGACTGTTGCTCAGGACTCTAGTCAGACTGGTGCTCAGCCCTCTTCTGCTCAGGGTTCATTGAAAAAGAAAAGAGACTATGTTGTTTGGACATCTGCTGACACTGAATCAGTTTCCTCTTATTTTCAAGTCTTTTTTTACTGCTAAAGGGACAGGCACAAAGGGTAAATTGCCAGGTAAAGATTGTGTACTGAACTTTTTACAATTGCACACTATTTTTTCTGGAAGACATTTCTCCAAAGACAAATTGGTGAAGTTGGTTAAAACCAAAGTGTTCAATGAGCGAACAACACTCAGAAAAACCAGGGCTCAATGTTTGAAACCTTTTGAAGAATTTTCATTGGCCATATATCCAGAAGCTCGCATTCATTTCATGGATAAGTGAATGGGACAAACGTCCGGACCAATGGTCAAGTTTGTGAGGATATGATATTATGAGTATATAGTCACAAATATGTACAAGTTTGTGTATAATTATATGTGTACCGTATTTGACGGATTACAAGACGCACCGTTTTATAAGCCGCACCCCCGACTTTTAACAAAAAAATTGGGACGAGCCACGTATAGGCCACGTCACTATATTAGCCGCCGTCGAAAAAAAAATAATCAGATCGTGTCAATCAATCAAAACAACCAGGCAAACAAAAATTACAGTATTTGGCAAAATCGGCTCGGAGAATAAACAAGTGAAACAAAGAAGAAAAGTGAAAAAGTTTGAAGAAAAATATCACACACACAATTTGTAACCAACACACACATGTAGTCCCGCCCGGAATAAGCTTTTTTGGGATGATTTACAACTTTTGCGCACATTTCGAGCGGACGAAAACACAACATGGCGGCTCTCGCTCCTCCAACTATCGCAAGACACAAAAAAACGAAATCTCGCGCACGCGCGAGATCCTGATACATCCAATGTTTCTCTGTACGGTATCTTGTCACGACGACTTGTTGACAAACGAAGATTCGCGAAAGAAAGAGAAAAGGGCCGAGTCTTGAGTAGAGAGCTAATAAAGTACCGGTAATCGCTAATCGAGCGAAATGAAAATCCGCGGCGACTTCCATTAGGTGAATGCTATTCAAGTTTAGGTAACGTTTTAGCCGCATCTTTTTATAAGCCGCAATGCGATTTTTTTTGAAAAAAAGTCGCGTCTTGTAGTCCGTCAAATACGGTATATATGTACAGTCGCAAGAATGTACAAGTTTGTAAGGATATGACTATTACAGTATAGGTGTGTATGGGCACAAGTATACATACAAGTTTGTAAGGATATATTACCGTAAAATCCCTAGCATAAGCCCACCATCTAGCAAACGCCCACCCCCCACTTTGGGCCAAAAGTTGTGCACAGGGGTAACTACCTAGCAAACGCCCACCCTGCTTTTTTCAAAGAGACTATAGGCTCACTTTCACTAGGATTTGTGCAGCCTGTTCTAAAAGTCATCTTTTTCCCCTTCTTTACCTTTTCGTGTTTCTTTCCTTTTTTCTTATTCTTTGTCCCCTCTCCTCACTCCCACCCATCGTTCATGTTTTTTTGAGTTTCTCTTCTCTTTTTTTCCCTAAGTTTGTGGGTTTTTCTTTCTCAGAAAGATTGGGCCTTTTGAAGACAAAATCCAAGTTCAGTTAACGTTTCATTTCCAAAGACGATCGTGTAATTTCTTCCTTGTACAGAAAGAAAGGGCTTCATTGGTGTTGACATTTCGACATTTCATCAAGTTTCTTTTTCCCGGAATTGTGTTGTTATTGTTTGTCCTTGCAAAGGTCTGGTGATTTTCTTTTTACTTTATAAATTTATATAAATGACTATGCTTGGGTTGTTTTCAGAAGAGCCAGTCCTTTTCTCTCTCTCTCTCTCTCTCTCTCTCTCTCTCTCTCTCTCTCTCTCTCTCTCTCTCTCTCTTCTCTCTCTCTCTCTCTCTCTCTCTCTCTCTCTCTCTCGGTTGGCCTTCTTTGCCTCAAAGTAATTTTTCTTTCTTTTTTCCTTCACTTCTACTCACACGACCTAACTTACATGCTTTCGGGGTTTGTATTCACTCAATTACACGATTGAGCACAAAACTTACTTTGTGCAAAGGGGTCTATCCCTAGCAAACGCCCACCCCCCAATTTTGCCCTAAATCTGTGCACAGGGGGGGTGGGCCTATTCTAGGGATTTTACGGTATGTGTGTGTGTGTTAGACTGTGAAGGAGACATCACATTTTTCAGTGCGTGTGATATTCAGTTGTCCGTAGGCTTTGGTCGCAAGCACAACAGTCTGACTGCTACTGAATTTTCCTGGCTGGTTACCCCTAGTGTGTGTTGTTTACGGTATATGCAGTTCACGTCTCAGCTACTCAAAGTGAACATTGGTTTAAGTAATGGTTAAAATTACGCACACAGAGCCATTCTATGTTAAATCAAGTTATCAAATATCAACGAATCAAATCAGAGAGAGGTTGAGAGACTAAGTCAAAGAAAGGGACTGTGACTGTGAGACAGTAATTAGTCAAGGGACAGAGTAAAGCGAGGGACCGGACGGTTCTCATGCTCGCAGACATTCACGAACAAGGATACAGAACATTTGCGATTGTATGCCTTTTAATTCTATGAATATTTTCTGCAATTGCACATACCTGTCAAGTACTTTTGGCCTCTGACCATAGTAAATGGCATAAGAAACCATAGTTGGGGATCAAAAACCATAGTTAATGCGTGGATCAGGATGTGGTTAAACACACAAATTCAACTTCTCACGCATACACACTAAACCAATCAGATTGTTTTTCGCAAACTAAAAGTAAAACACATAAATTCCTTTCTGCACAAACTGCTCTTTATTTACCACTACATGTAATACATTTACACTGCACTCTTGTTCGTTCATTTTTGTTGTCACTTGTCACTTGTGTTCTTAGTTGTATTCATCTGTGCAAATGCTCCCATGGGGTCGCCTTCACGCGGCGGGAGTGTTTTTACCAAGCTACCCCACCCCTTTACTTCTCTTCTTTTGTCTTATTTCTGCCTTACCAGTCCTTTCACCTATATTTCCTTCCAAGAACACACTATTCCCTGCAGTTTTCCAATTCTTTTCTTGTTGTCTTATTTCTACCTGACTGGACCCATCACCTTTATTTCACTTACCAAAAGTCTTCTTTTCCACATCCTTATTTCTCTGCACCCCGCATGTCGTAAGAGGCGACTAACGGATTCTGTTCCTCCTTTTACCCTTGTTAAGTGGTTCTTGTATAGAATATAGTCAATGTTTGTAAAGATTTTAGTCAAGCAGTATGTAAGAAATGTTTAGTCTTTTGTACTGGAAACTTGCATTCTCCCAGTGAGGTCATATATTGTACTACGTTGCAAGCCCCTGGAGCAATTTTTTGATTAGTGCTTTTGTGAACAAGAAACACTTAACAAGTGGCTCTATCCCATCTCCCCCCTTTCCCCTATCCCATCTCCCCCCTTTCCCCTGTCGCGATATAACCTTCGTGGTTGAAAACGACGTTTAAAACACCAAATAAAGAAAGAAAGAAAGAAATCTGTGTAAATCTTTGCTTTGTCAATCATGCTGCCAGTCACCTTAAAATCATGGCAGCATGCATCAGAGTTAATTTTGACCTGCAAGAAGGCAGTCAGTGTGTCAGCTCCCAGACTGTGATCCAGCACTTAAAGGTGTTGCAGGGTTTCACTGCCAAATGGAAATTTATTCAACATTTTCCTCACACAGGCCACGTAGAACTGGCGCACATCATGCCAGAACTTCTGTTGTGTTGCTGGTGCAAGCTCCTCCTCAGAAATGAATGAACGGCAGTCCATGCCAGCAAAAAAAATTTAAAATAAATAAATAAAAATTTTTAAAAAAAAATAAATTAAAAAAAAAGGCTGAAAATGCGTATGGTTTGAGGTATACGACGTAGGACCCAAAAAACACCGAAAAACCGTAAGAATTACGCAGAATGCGTAGGACTTGACAGGTATGAATAGCATGCTTTTTTATGAATGTCAAAAACTACTATTTAGTATCTTGTTTAGATTTCCTCACAGTATTGATTTTATATATGTCGTCTTTTATACGCCATATGTCTTAATATTGCTTGCTTTTGTGTATATATGTATTTCTGTGCAAAATCGTTTGGGTTATTAACTTATTGTTTCTCAATTTTTCTTCACTTCGTTTATCTCCCGCAGTGGGGCACTGCGGTTATGAAATTAAAGGCCCCTTCTGTTTTTGGAACCGCAGGAGCTTTCTAGTTTGCTGTTAGGTAGATTTTTGGTTCCTCTTTCCTGTCATGCTCTCTTTTTCTTCATGAATTCTTTTCTTTTTTCTGCCTTCTTGCTCATTCACCTGTATTTTTTCCAAAAATCTCTTCTCTTGCCGCTTGTCTCGCGATTCATGTATAGTTTAATCTGTTAGTGTTCTGATGTAAGTCCAGCAGTAGATAGGTTAAGCCTATTTTAACATACTGGAAACTGGTAATCTTCCAGTAGGTATTAATTTAGTTTTACTAAAGCCTGCTGGGACACAAGTAATGGGTTAGTGCATTTGTAAACAGGAATCGCTTGACAAGTGGCCCCCTTCATCCCCCCCTTCCTCGTCCTGATATGGCTCTGCGTAGTCGGCTGGACGTTAAGCAACAAATAAACAAACAAACAAACAAAACAAATGTAATCGGTCAGTGTTAGTCTGTCCGGCCGGCCGGCCGGCCGTAGACACCACCTTAACGTTGGACTTTTCTCGGAAACTATCAAAGCGATCGGGCTCATATTTTGTTTAGTCGTGACCTCCAATGACCTCTACACTTTAACGATGGTTTCGTTGACCTTTGACCTTTTTCAAGGTCACAGGTCAGCGTCAAAGGAAAAATTAGACATTTTATATCTTTGACAAAGTTCATCGGATGTGATTGAAACTTTGTAGGATTATTCTTTACATCAAAGTATTTACATCTGTAGCCTTTTACGAACGTTATCAGAAAAACAAGGGAGATAACTAGCCTTTTCTGTTCGGCAACACACAACTTAACGTTGGGCTTTTCTCGGAAACTATAAAAGTGACCGGGCTCAAATTTTTTGTGAACGTGACTCATTGTGTTGTGAATAGCAATTTCTTCCTGTCCATCTGATGCCTCATATAATATTCAGAACTGCGAAAGTGACTCGATCGAGCGTTTGCTCTTCTTGTAGTTATTGTTAATTTCTTTAAGCTACAGTTACAATTGTTTGAGTTCTTTAAATGAACATTCTAAAGTTTCCTTGAGTGTCAATAAAATGATAAATATTTGTACAACTTTGTTGCATGTTTCTGACTGTGAACATAGATTGTGTTGCATGTTTCTGACTGTGAACATAGATTGTGTTGCATGTTTCTGACTGCGAACATAGATTGTGTTGCATGTTAGTTTTGTTACTGTAAATTTATTAATGCTTGACCAGCACGGTTAGCCTAGTGGTAAGGCGTCCGCCCCGTGATCGGGAAGTCGTGGGTTCAAACCCCGGCCGGGTCATACCTAAGACTTTAAAATTGGCAATCTAGTGGCTGCTCCGCCTGGCGTCTGGCATTATGGGGTTAGTGCTAGGACTGGTTGGTCCGGTGTCAGAATAATGTGACTGGGTGAGACATGAAGCCTGTGCTGCGACTTCTGTCTTGTGTGTGGCGCACGTTATATGTCAAAGCAGCACCGCCCTGATATGGCCCTTCGTGGTCGGCTGGGCGTTAAGCAAACAAACAAACAATTAATGCTTGCATTTGAAATTCCAGTGACATTAACAGTGCTACCACACAAATGACAGAAAAATAAAACAACAACAATAATTACCATATTTTCTCAATACATGTAAATTGTAATAGGGTGTCTAAAGGTGATCCATGATAAGTTTCATCCCGTCGGGTTTAAACGTACTGAATATTATCCCGACAGGACCGAGTCATCCCTAGTTTGCGAGGTTGTGCTGTTCACATGGGCAGAGATTTTGATTTGACTTGCCGCCGACTAAAATCGCTTGAAAGTTGGTCACAAGTTGGTTGCAAGTCTTCCATGTGAACAGCACTTTATCGTGTATCTAAGTCATCCGATTGTTGCTTTAAAGCCCCCTTTTCCCTTTTATGACAATAGGCGACTTGCACTATCGGCCTGCACCGCCAAATCGCGCGATAAATCTGCCATAACTTTCATGGCCTTGCGAGATCTGCCGCAAAATGGGGGCATGTCCGGATAGCTCAGTGAGAGTTTGCAGACACTTCGCCTTGACAATTCATAATTTTCATAAAATTGTGAATTTTCAATGTGAAAAGTGTGCTGCAGCAATGATAGCCGCGAGAATAATTCGAAAGTTCGTTCAAAGCACCCAAGCATAGCCCATGCAAAAAGAAAAGGCAATCGAGTTTTTTTTTAAAACATTTATTTCACACAAGCCAGAAAACACCAGTGCTTGTGAGAGCAAAACGTTTGCCCGCAGCGAAGTGAACTTTCCTTCTCTTTCACACTCGAGAGCTATTGAAGCGGGGTATTGTGCAAGTTGGCTATTCTGTATTAGGTTGTCCAAAAACACATACTGTTGAGTTCAATCATAATTCTGTCAATGATGCGTTTCATAATCATATACCAGTCGGTTTTTTTTCTTGTCTGGAATAAAGACTTTTTTCAGCATTACCAGGCTATTCATGGTCTCATGGATCTGTTCCCGTTATAACACCCAAGTTAAGCAGCGAGGGGGCTAAGATGCGGATGGATGACCGTCTAAAAGGGCGTAGATTACTGCATATATATCTCTTCACCTATAACAAATGATTTCCTTCTTCACTTCGGCCTTGTTAAGATTTCATTGGTTTCAATTTGAAAGTTAAAGAAAATTTCATAAATTATGTTACAAATATGCAATGTTAGGAATAAGAATACAAACATTATAGAGGAAGTTCTTTTGGGTGCAGTGAACAACAAATGTAAACTCTCTTGTTGGTATGTTTTAAAAATCTAAACGGTTCATACTTTCAATCTTGTAGGTAGGTTTATGTTCGCAAGTTCACATAAAATCATTTATGCAACAAATTCAGACTCACCTAATTTAGCCAAAACGATATATGACAAAATGTTGCATCAGTTGATTGATGTCAACGGAGGGACGATACTGCCTTCCGTGAAACATAATTATTTTTAGCCACCAAGCTCACCACTGAAAGCTAACATTATTTTAAACCTGGACAATTACCGGTAGCTCAGTTCGTAGAGCACTGGACTTGTGATCGGAAGGTCGCAGGTTCGAATTCGGGCCGGGATGGACACGGGTCAACTTTATGTGCAGACCCAGAGACGGAAGCCATGTCCCACCCCCGTGTCATCACAATGGCACGTAAAAGACCTTGATCATTCTGCCATAAGTGCAGGTGGCTGAATACACCTAAACACGCAGACACCTGGGTAGCGCGACTCCGTTGCTGCTAGCTTTCCACTGGGAGGAAACGACCCGAATTTCCCAGCAATCACCACAAATACATACTTTCAAGGTTGATTATTTATTGACAGAAGACTTATTTACAAAAATAAAAAAACTGCAGATATATGATTTGTCATGGTGGCCCTAAGGTTTTTTGAACATATAATAATAATAATAATAATAATAATGCAAACTTTTATAGCGCTATTCTAGAAAAATGTCTACTCTTAGCGCTTTACAATACATACATCGACCAAGCATACTATACACGCACAGGCAAAGAAACCGACCAAACATAACCAACAAACTATACATGCACAGGCAAAGAAAGCGACCAAACATACAATACACGCACAGGCAAGATAACGACCAAACATAAACAAACATACTATGACCAAACATAACCAACATACTATACGCGCGCAGGCAAAGAGAACAATCAGCACATGTAATAATTACTGACAACTAATAATGCAGGCATACAATGACAGTGACCAACCTTAACCCAACCTTAATGGTCACCCCAAACCCCCTTATATGTTCAAAAAACCTTAGGGCCACCATGACAAATCATATATCTGCAGTTTTTTTATTTTTGTAAATAAGTCTTCTGTCAATAAATAATCAACCTTGAAAGTATGTATTTGTGGTGATTTACTTACAATTTCATTGATAAATATCCAATAAAGTAATGAAAATGAAATGAAAAGTCTTCTGTCAATAAATAATCAACCTTGAAAGTATGTATTTGTGGTGATTTACTTACAATTTTTCATTGATAAATATCCAATAAAGTAATGAAAATGAAATGAAAAAATGAAAATGAATTATTTGATATATTTTCTGTTAGATCAAAGTGGGCCGATCTGTACCTTTAAAGGGGCATTCTAGAGCAATGTTTGCTAAGTTGTTTATTAGCTGCTCTTACTTTCAATCTTGTAGGCAGGTTTTTCTCTGTAAAACCCCCTTTTCTAACTAATGATAAATGATAATTAATTTTAGCCACCAAACTCCCTACAGAAAGCTACAACATTCTTTTTAAGCCTGGACACATTTTTTATATATATCTGGTGACCTTAAATCCCCCTTTTCAAAAGGGTGACTTAAGGTTGGGTTAAGGTTGGTCACCCCAAACCCCCTTATATGTTCAAAAAACCTTAGGGCCACCATGACAAATCATATATCTGCAGTTTTTTTATTTTTGTAAATAAGTCTTCTGTCAATAAATAATCAACCTTGAAAGTATGTATTTGTGGTGATTTACTTACAATTTCATTGATAAATATCCAATATATTTACTGGGAACCTTAAAATCCCTTTTTGGAGCGGGAGACCTAAGTTCCCATTTATAGTTATATATATATATATATATATATATATATATATATACTTTTAAAATGTCTTGGATCTGGGGACATCTGTAAGTGTGAGAGCGTGGATCTGGGAACATTCTGTGGTTATGGGAACATTAGCATGTTCTCATATCCAAGGTAACCTCAAAATGTAATTTTCGTGTTCAGCTTGACCATTGAGGGGTTTTAACTCGTGTTCCCAAAAGCATTTGAGTTCTGACTTGGTTGTCCCCCTTCCCTTGCTACAGATCTGCATCGTCAAACAATCTCTTCTGAGCTTTTAGCATTCTTGTGCTTACGACACTAAAAAAAAAAAAAAAAATTATCTCTCTCTCTCTTTTTTTTTTTAACATTGCTGTGTAAAATAAAACTGTAAAATAACTATTTTACAGGTTTATTTCACAAGTTTATCTTATATTTTCTGAACATTTGGAAATAATTGCTTTACCTCAGTGAAATATTTATTATTGTTTAGAGCGTAAGCGATAAGCGATCCGGGCCTTTTCAAGAAATCTGAACAATGAACATGGTCGCTGCATGGGATTTTTTTCCCTTTCGTACAATCAGGCACACCACTCGTACAGGTAAGCCTTAGATTTTATGTAGCGCACTTTATAAGAACACTGTTATATCTATTTATTTGAGTTAGGCATTGAAGATTTGAGAGGGCTTCTTCGCATCGAAGGAGTCTCTTCTGAGTGGGAATTCCGCTGTGAATTGATAGTTCTGGTCAATGGCTGTCTAATCGGCCCTCGAAGGCAATCACTGAAGTGAAGTGCACCGGGAGTGACTATTGCAACGACTGTCGTGTCCAGCGTTGTGTTTGTCAATGAGGTTCTTGAAAGCATTTGTACTGGGAGCCCGTTTAATGTTAGTTGTTAGTTTGTTCCAGTCATTTGTAACTCTATAGCTGAAAGCAAATTTTCTTGTATTGTTATTATCATGTCTTTCTTTTTGTATTTTGTCAGTACTGTTACGTGTTACAACAATGTTAGTCTGCGGTGATTTAAAAAAGAAATCTTTGTTAGTGTCATCAATGTCGTTAAATATTATATACGCTTGTATTAGGTCCCCTCTCTTTCTTCTTGCCTTTAGTGTAGGCAAAGTCAAGTATCTTCGTCTCTCTTCATATGTGTAGTCTTTTATTTCGTAAATCAGTTTAGTAGCTCTTCTTTGGACTCTTGCGATTGATGTTGATTGGCGTACTAGTCTCGGAAACCAGGCAGGATTGCCGTATTCTAGATGAGGTCGTACTAGTGTACACTCCACTCTCTGTTCCAGGAGGCTGTTCTCTGAAAATCCACCAGTACCTAGGAATGGCAGTGACACTGTACTCTAGGACCAACACAGCTAGTGTTTCAAATGTTACCTTTTTGTTTCAGGAGTCCTTGAATATTCTAGTCATTTTTTCCCATTTATTTTAAGTTCATATCATATTTGACAAATAGGTGGCGTGATCTAACCATGTTTACCTGGTTGATTCTGACGGTTGGCAGTTTAAGTTTCTGGCAATTGCCAAAGTTGAACGTTTATTGTCATTAAATGGCAAAATTAATTTGAAGTCACGTTATAACTTATTGTGGAAAATCAGCTCCCTCTCTCTCTCTTTCCCCTCCCACACTCACACACAAACACACACACATGCGTGTGTGCTGACACAAATTTGTGATTTACTTTAAAATTAACAAGGGTGCCGCGGTCAATTGTAGACGGTAAGACCTATTACATTTTTAAAGCCAGGACATTTGGACCTATTGATTTCTTACGGTCAGGTCCAAATGACCTATTGTCCTCTAACGCTGGCAGCAACACTGATGTAGATGAAATATTCATGAGGACGTCCCTCTGCAATATTATCCCAGCTATCTAAATAGACTGGAAGAACAAAAAGTGATTGCATGGAGACCTGATCAGAAATAGAGGGTTATAACTGACATTTATCTGCAATTAAATTGCTTTAAACTGACGGTTGCCAAATTGGGTTGTGAGTGAAGCGTAGCTCTGGCTTGTCACTCACTTCCACTACACATAAATGCGCGCAAGGATTTAGTTCTTCAAACATTTCTGCTTTCTGTAGCTATGCAGGGTTTGTGGATGTGGAACGTGGGAATATTACAGTTTGGAAGGTGAGGATTCTGATAGACTCGATGCAAATTGTCCGAACTATAGCTATGGCGTGCCCCTTTAATAGCTCATAATGATTAGCCAAATATGGAAAGGCAAAACTAGATTCAAGTAGCTGAAAATTGAAACACGAATGGCGGCTTGATTGAAACTTTACGAAATGGAAATCCTGTGTTTTCCAACACATGAATGTACAAATCAGTGTTTTGGGTCTACAGAACACGACAAATCGCGTCCAAGTCCACTTCAACACAACTTCACAAGCCCATGTCTTCAGAACTTCGCAATACCATGTGTATACGAGACCACGAAAGTCACACATTGGCTGGATTCATGTCCTGACGACATATCTGTGGTAAGTTTAAAGGCTGTCTCCATGGTAAAAAAAAATACTGAAATAACCATTTGTTTCTCTTTCTTCTTTCAATTTAATGACTTATGCGCTAGAGTTCGTATTCAATATGTTCCAGTGAAGATAATGACTCACTTTTCTAACCCGTATTCTCAAAAGCTCGGGAGAAAACGAAAGAAAATAATGTCCCTCTCCGGAAGTGACGTGTGGCTGGTGGCTTGATTCGGCCTTCCGCCATTTTGACAGAGATGGGAGAGTGAACCACAGCTTCGCGTAACAATCTGAACACGCATGCCGCATCAAGTTGTCAATAGACAACCACTGATGTTGATAAAGTAAGAGATCTGTCTTACATAATTGAGTTTCGGCGCTGTTTGGTTGCAAAGAAATGTGCGCAATCTATATCACAAGTAGGTTTGGAAAGTGCATTTTCCGATGATATCGACGCAGCTAAGTATCAGGATCAGGAATATTGCGTCGCGGAACCTTTCAGATTATGACGCAATGTTGGCAAGAGAGCGCCTCGCCTAGCCCTACTTAAAACGATTTAAAACCTATCATTTTGGAATTTGTTCTCTTCCATAAAAAGTCTGAAGTCCATTGCTACTAAATTAAATAGCCTCTGGACTTATTTGAAAAATACACCCTTTCCTAATAGTTTTCTTAGTGCTGGCAATCAATAGTACTAGTAATGAGAGGGATGCACGACTCGTACCC
Source organism: Littorina saxatilis (assembly GCF_037325665.1). Taxonomy (NCBI): domain Eukaryota; kingdom Metazoa; phylum Mollusca; class Gastropoda; order Littorinimorpha; family Littorinidae; genus Littorina; species Littorina saxatilis. Next base: position 15,442,765 of record NC_090261.1, read on the forward strand.
TTTGATGACAGTGAGGGGCGACATTTGTATTGTTGTAGGCTATAATACAAATGTCGCCCCTCACTGTCATTAGGGCTAAATGTCACTTTTGTTAACTCCTTCATGATACGAACCCACCTTACTGTCACGGGACGCAGGGGTGGCCACATTTTTGTCAATTCAGCTTTCCCCGGGTATGTAACATGTCATTTTTAACTTACCCGCACAAAAATCAGGTTACCCACAATCTGAATGCAAAAACTCGTCCCCACCCCTACACACAGTCATGGAGTTGCGCTCACGCACACTCCACTGTCGAAATCTAACCAAGGAAATTCGTCCTTCCATTCTGGCAAAAACCTTCTGACACGTTTTGATCTGTCGCAGTGTCGATTCTAGACCGTGCATTCCCGCAAATATGAAAGAAATCCCGCAAAAATAACATTTGGATGCGCGCCTTTTCACGCAAAGAAATACCGATTCCCGCATTTTCAAACATCTTGTGCGTGCGCGATATAATAAATATAATTTCGTCAAACAGCCCAGCGTTGCAGAGCGTAAGCGCTTGCAATCTTTTTGAGACAAGTGAGGCCCTGACAAGGATGTTTACATTTACCTATGTTTTCAAAAGTTAAATTATCCCTAAACATCCTTATCAGGGCCTCACTTGTCTCAAAAAGATTCACTTTTTCTCCCACAAGTCTTTGCTTCCCTTTGTGGTCACTTCCTGTTTTACATTCAAAATGGCCACCGCGATAAGTGAAAGCGTGGATTTTTTCAAGAATGGAGACCCATGTGCAAATCAGCTTGACGACAAGTTGCCAAGTGAGGCAAAACATCCAAATAAATGGTCTTGGAAGTGGATGAAGGAGTTAGATTCTCAAAAAAGATAATGGAGTTTATGATTAAGAAGTTTCTCTTGTGCATGCAACGATGAAATTACGTACACCTGACTTCACTCTTCAGGCAAGAAAGCCATCAGGAACCATACGTTGGTTCTCTCTCTCTCTCTCTCTCTCTCTCTCTCTCTCTCTCTCTCTCTCTCTCTCTCTCTCTCTCTCTCTCTCTCTCTCTCTCTTTGAAGTCTCTCTCTCTCTTTGAAGTCTCTCTCTCTCTCTCTCTCTCTCTCTCTCTCTTTGAAGTCGTGGGGGCAATGACGGCCTCCGGGATGCCACAGATTCCATCCTCCCCCAGCCTAGAGACTGGGACGTTTTGTTCTTATTTACGATAGAGTGACATAAATCAATAATTAGCAAAGATTCTATAATTTTAAACTAATCTTTGTTTCAGTTGGTCATGGTGATTTGGGCAATGACAACACCGGCATCGTGGGTGATTTGGGCAGCGATGACCCCTCCGTCAAGGATTGCGACGTGACGAGCACACATGCAGAACCGCTTGGTATGTTTATACCGCCACCATCATATGTGGCGGTTTCTGAGACTTCCACTACTCGTGCAGAACTTCTGATTGGAGAAACTCGAGGTCAAAGCTTGTTCCCAAATGTTCTTATTATTATTTCACATTGCTCAACATCCAGTTAGCAACACAGGCTAGATGTTAAGCAACGTGAAATAATAATAAAACATTTTGGGACAAACTTTGACCTGTAGTTTTTCCAATCAGAAGCTTCTGCACGAGTAATGGAAGTCGCAGAAACCGCCACAATATTATTTAAATTTTATTTATATATAGATGCTACATGTCGGGTTCATCTACGGGGCTAGTGACAGACCTCCAATGATGTTTTTTGTTGTTTTTTAGTTGGCAGCATGGGGATATCTTGAGAAGGCTCTCCGTAGTCGGCTAGACGTTAAGCAATGCTAATAATAATAATGATAGCACTTGAGCAAAGAGCTAAAACATTTTGAGGTACGGTAGAGTGTTTGACATAAATAATAATAATAATACGAATATTTATAACGCGCACATATCTCACCAACAGGCGACTCAAGGCGCACATACACTCATTCACACACACGGAGACTTAAAGTCACCAACACACACACACCAGCAACCATTAAAATATGTACAGTTATTCAAGGTGGGATGGGGTGGGCAGTGTAGAATGCATGGATTATGTGGAAAAAAGGAATGTCTTGAGTGCAGATTTGAATGATTCGAGGGACTGTTGTTGACGGAGGGGAAGAGGTAGTGTGTTCCATTGGCTAGGTGCTTGGAAAGAAAATGAGCGTTGACCTGCTGTTTTGAGTTTGGTGTGGGGGATGTTGAGCTTGAGGGAGTCAGCAGATGATCTGAGTGCTCGTGAAGGGACATAGAGAGAGAGAGTCGGAGAGATAGGCAGGGGCGAGACCATGGAGGCATTTGTAGGTGAGAGTGTTGATTTTGTATGTGATACGGGCAGGAACGGGCAACCAGTGGAGCTGATTTAGGAGGGGGGTGATATGATCTCCCTTTTTCTTTCGTAAGGCAAGACGGGCAGAGCTATTTTGAATGCGTTGGAGACGAGAGATAGAAGAAGAGGGAAGACCCGCCAAGAGAGAGTTACAATAGTCAAGACGTGAGAGAATGGTGGAAGTGACCAGTTTGGCGGTAGCATCTGTGGTGAGGTACTTGCGGATAGTGGCGATGCGGCGGAGTTGGAAGTAGCAGGTGCGAGAGACAGAAGAGATGTGTTGTTTCATGGAAAGGGTGTTGTCTAGAGTGACTCCGAGGTTTTTGACAGCAGAAGACAGAGGGACAGAAGAGTCAGAGAGTTGAAGAGAGTCGGGAGTGGCTTTGGAGAGTTTGGATGTAGTGCCTATTAGGATAGCTTCAGTTTTGTTGCTATTGAGCTGAAGTTTGTTTTCTGTCATCCAATTCTGCACGTCAGTGATAGTGTCAGAGATAGAGGAAAGAAGAGATTCAGACTGGTCAGGGGAAGAGCTGTTGTGAAGTTGAGAGTCGTCGACAAAAGAGTGGTGGAGAACGTTGTGTCGGTCAAGGATGTGGTCAAGAGGTTGAGTGTAGAGAGTAAATAGTACAGGCCCAAGGACTGAGCTCTGAGGGACTCCGCACTCAAGCCTGATGGGGTCAGAGTTCAGTTTGTCAATCGAAACAGTCTGGTAGCGGTCGGTGAAATAAGAAGAGAACCAAGAAAGAGCTGTGCTATGGATACCAAAGGTGTGCTGAAGGCGTTGAAGGAGGATGTTGTGGTCGACTGTGTCAAAGGCCGCTGATAGATCAAGTAGAGCGACGGCAGAGATTTCAGCTTGGTCAGTGGCAAGGAGGAGATCATTAGTGATTTTGAGAAGGGCAGTTTCGGTGGAGTGGTGAGGACGATAGGCAGATTGAAGCGGAGAGAGAAGATTGTTGCAAAGAAGGTGAGAGTTGAGTTGTTTCAGGACGACTCTTTCAAGGAGTTTGGAGATGAAGGAAAGGTTTGAGACAGGGCGGTAGTTGCTGAGAGTGTTTGGGTCGAGCGATGGTTTCTTCAGTAGATGTTTGACAATAGCAGTCTTAAAGGAGTTGGGGACAGTGCCTGTTTGCAGAGAAGTGTTGATGATTTTGAGAATAGAAGGGAGGAGTTCAGGAAGACAGTCAGAGTAGAGTTGTGTGGGAAGAGGGTCAAGGTCACAGGTTTTCAAGGTCATTTCTTTGAGGACTTTCTCCAGGTCAGTGAGAGTGAGAGGCTGAAAGTGTGTGAAGGGAGTGCCTGTAAATGCAGGAGGAGTTTCAGAGTTTTGGTGTGGGATTTTGTCTAGTTTGTCACGGATGGTTTGGATCTTGTTATGGAAGTAATCAGAGAAAGCTTGCGACAGTTTGGAGGGGTCGATGTTGTTGGGCAAGGGAGAAGCAGAAGAGCAGCCAAGAAGGTCATTCACTGTGGAGTAGAGTGTTTTGGCAGAGGTTGTTTCACAGATTTTGGTGCTGTAGTGCGATTGTTTGGCGTCTGCGATGAGTGTCTGAGCATGTTCCATTTGCTTGTTGTAAATCTGTCTGTCAACTACCAGCTTTGAGGTTCGCAACTTCCTCTCTGCTCGGCGACGCAACTGTTTTGTATACTTAACTTCAGCTGTGATCGAGGGTGCAGAAGGCCAATCTACGATGAGTTTGGTTTTTGCGGGTGCATGTTCGTCAAGAAGTGTGCTGAGAGTGGAGTCGTAATGACGTACAGGGTCTGAGGATACCGGAGGATCAAGCAGTCGGCGGGCTGCTTCTGCGCGAAATGTGTCAGTGTTAACTTCTTTGAGGTTACGGCGGACTACGCGCTTTTTCTGTTTGGATGGTTTGGCCATCTTAAGAGAGAACAAAACTGCAGAATGATCGGATCTGAGGTAGTCATTCAGCAGGATGTCGTACACCAGGTCAGTGGACTCGTGGGTGACAATCCAGTCAATGATGTGTGTTTTGCGTGTGGGAGCGTCTACATGCTGTTTGAGGTCGTGACAGTCAAGAAGGTCCATCGTCTGTCTTGTGTCGGTGTTATAAATCAACAATAAGCAAAGATTCTATAATTTTAAACTAATCTTTGTTTCAGTTGGTCATGGTGATTTGGGCAATGACAACACCGGCATCGTGGGTGATTTGGGCAATGACGACACTGGCATCGTGGGTGATTCAATGACGACACTGGCATCGTGGATGATTTGGGCAATGACGACACTGGCATCGTGGGTGATTTGGGCAATGACGACACCGGCATCGTGGGTGATTTGGGCAATTCGTGGCTGATTTGGGAAATGACGACACCGGCATCGTGGCTGATTTGGGCAATGACGACACCGGCATCGTGGGTGATTTGGGCAATGACAACACCGGCATCGTGGGTGATTTGGGGAGCGATGACTCCTCCGTCAAGGATTGCGACTACACATGTCGCACACATGCAGAACCGCTTGGTATGTTTATACCGCCACCATCATATGTGACGGTTTCTGCGACTTTCATTACTCGTGCAGAATCTTCTGATTGGAGAAATTCGAGTTCAAAGTTTGTTTAAAAAAAATATATTATTTTACATTGCTCAACGTCAAGTTAGCAACATTTTGGTACATACTTTGACCTCTAGTTTCTCCAATCAGACGCTTCTGCGCGAGTAATGGAAGTCGCAGAAACCGCCTCAATATTATTTAAATTTTATTTATATATAGATGCTACATGTCGGGTTCTAGTGGACATACTCTTATAATATCTAAATACTTTTGCTACTACTAATAACATGTATTGTTTATTACCTAATTAAAGGCAGAGGTCGACAAAGATCATGAAGACAAGCGTAAATTCAAGCTGGTCTCATGCTGAAATACAAACTTTAATGAATGGTTTCGGGCATCTCCTTCAAAAAGGCATGTATCCGTCAGGAAAGATAATTCAAGCCGCAATTAACCAAAATACTTGTCTCAACAATAGAACATGTATGAATGTGCGAGCAAAGCTTCAGCACTAAATGAAGACACGATTTTAAGATGGACTAGCTGAAGTTGTGGGCAAAGACAGCATGTTGTTGCTTTTTGGCGAAAGCTTACTGAAGAAATATGGACTAGCTAGAAAAAATTACATAGCACAGAGATTGAGACAACTTGCTCTCCTGTTGGTGCAATATGTAGAGCAAACCTATTTATTACATCTTACCATATAACAGTGGCACCGGCACGGTTGGCCTAGTGGTAAGGCGTCCGCCCCGTGATCGGGAGGTCGTGGGTTCGAACCCCGGTCGGGTCATACCTAAGACTTTAAAATTGGCAATCTAGTGGCTGCTCCGCCTGGCGTCAGGCATTATGGGGTTAGTGCTAGGACTGGTTGGTCCGGTGTCAGAAGAATGTGACTGGGTGAGACATGAAGCATGTGCTGCGACTTCTGTCTTGTGTGTGGCGCACGTTATATGTCAAACCAGCACCGCCCTGATATGGCCCTTCGTGGTCGGCTGGGCGTTCAGCAAAAAAAAACACCACAATATAACAGGGGCTCATTTTGAAATTGAGGTTGTCCGGACTATGACCGATTCAAGAGGAATGTAATCGGACATTTTTCAAACTAATCGCACCATCGATGCAAACTGCACGCACTCGCACAAATAAATGAAATCTACACACAGCAACACCGACAGCTTTAAATGATTTTAATGTCATTAAAACGGTTTAAACCCAAATAAAATTGAATGAAATCTCACAGATACATTTACAATGACTATCTGTCTTGCTTGAAGAAAAGAAAAAAACGAAAAGGGAGTGGAACACGGCAACACACATTCTGAGTCACTCCAGGAGCTTCAACAGAAACACAGGTGACGATCGCGGAATGTTGATGTTGAGAACGTCTGACGCATGCAGTATGCGTGCGGTAGCTATTTTCCGCGAAACCCTGCGGAACCCTGGGGGTACCCCGCGAAACCCCGCTTCGGCTTCCGTAATAAGAAAACATTTTGTACCGGTGTCTTAGAGTTTTATAGCTGACAAGGAAATTGAGTAACAAAATAGCGATAAGTCCGACCCCGAAATGAGACCCTGATGTAATACTATTATTTGCTGGGCTATACAAGTTATGTAGGTATGCATGCATGACCCTGGGTCTTGCTGTATGACTGGGAATTGCAGATGTGTTCTTCAAAAGATTATGCCTTGTCTGAAGCATCAATATAAACGCTTATAGCTCACAGCTGAAAAGAACACTTCCTTACTACTGTAGTACGAAACCAAATGACAAACTATCAATTTGAATACAACACAGCTTCATAAGAACTGCTCAAACAAGGACCAATAAAAGAGAAAACTGAAGACCGTGGCCTTAATCTTACAAGTTTGAAGTTAAAACAAGTTTTGCAAACAATACATGTGAAAGAATGTTGTTATGCCTGAATATTAAAAAAAATTAGTTAGTGTTCCCAGAAACTTGAAATTTGGCATTGTTGTTTATATGTCGACCTAGTACCCAAATATATATAGACATTCTGGAAAACGTTATTTGTTTAGGATTATGGGGAACGTGGATATGGGGACCTTATTATACATGTTTTCACATATATATTTAAATCCTAAACAAATAAAGTTTTCCAGAATGTCTATATATATTTGGGTACTAGGTCGACATATAAACCACAGTGCGAAATTTCAACTTTCTGAATGTTCTATGTACCATTGTTAAATATCTAGTTATAAGTTCTTTTTTAGTTATACTTTTAAAACGACAAGACATGAACATGTATGTCCTTTTTTTTATTTTTTTTTATTTTATTGTTGTTATGTTTGTTTGTTTGTGTGTGTGTTGATCGATTTAATTTTTTTTAAAAGTTAGTGTTCCCAGAAACTTTTATTATATATATAATAAAAGTTTCTGGGAACACTAACTAATTTTTTTTAATATTCAGGCATAACAACATTCTGTCACATGTATTGCTTGCAAAACTTGTTTTAACTTCAAACTTGTAAGATTAAGGCCACGGTCTTCAGTTTTCTCTTTTATTGGTCCTTGTTTGAGCAGTTCTTATGAAGCTAACTCTGACACCAGCCGGTTATTTGGGAACTCGTTTTCAACTGCTTGCAGAAAGTTGAAATTTGGCATTGTGGTTTATATGTCGACTTAGTACCCAAATATAAAAAGACATTCTGGAAAATGTTATTTGTAGGATTTAAATATATATATATGAAAACATAATAAGGTCCCCATATCCACGTTCCCAAAAAGCTTGTCTGAATATATAATATATATAATAAAAGTTTCTGGGAACACTAACTTTTTTTTTTAATATTCAGGCATAACAACATTCTTTCACATGTATTGTTTGCAAAACTTGTTTTAACTTCAAACCTGTAAGATTAAGGCCACGGTCTTCAGTTTTCTCTTTTATTGGTCCTTGTTTGAGCAGTTCTTATGAAGCTGTTTTATGGGATAGGGGAAAGGGGGGAGATGGGATAGAGCCACTTGTTAATTGTTTCTTGTTCACAAAAGCACTAATAAAAAAATTGCTCCAGGGGCTTGCAACGTAGTACAATATATTACCTTACTGGGAGAATGCAAGTTTCCAGTACAAAGGACTTCACATTTCTTACATACTGCTTGACTAAAATCTTTACAAACATTGACTATATTCTATACAAGAAACACTTAACAAGGGTAAAAGGAGAAACAGAACCGTTAGTCGCCTCTTATGACATGCTGGGGAGCATCAGGTAAATTCTTTCTCGTCCCAACCAATATAGGACTCCCCCTAACCCGCTTCATTGAAAGCATGGGGTAATTTTGACCCGGTTGGTAATGCATAGGAAACGGAACTGGAAATAGGAATATGTACACGCATCATACATTATACGCATTGTACACATCTGCAGTCAGCAGATATTATGTTTTCGCCTATGTTTGTCACTGTCGATCATAATGATGAACTACCTGGAGTTGTGAGACAAGATGTCAGGAGACAATGTTTTCGCCTATGTTTGTCACTGTCGGACAGTGCAAAACTGCAATGACAAACTGGTTGCCCTTATTGCCAGTGTCTCATCAAGTGCTGTAGCTTTGATCGCACATTCAAAGTTGTTCTATTTTTAAGACAGTCATTTTGACTGATTGCAATTTGAATTTGTTTTCCAGATGGGTAGGTGCCTCTTTGTAAGAGATGTCCAAAACAAGCTTTCAAAGCTTGTATTTCGGCACTAGACCAGCCGGTCTTTGTTAGCTTTGTCCCTTTGTCTTTAGAATTAGATAAATGGCGGCCAATCTTTCTTTTTTTAGGACGACATGTTTTCATCTCTTCTCTGTTTAGCTTTGTCTCACTGTACTCAGAATCAGAGTCATGGCTGGCAAGCTTCCTTTTTCTAGGACCTGTTTTGCTCTCCTCATGAGAAAGCTTTTGGCTTGTTTCCTTAGAATCAGAAGAAGTAGTGCCTGTTCTTGCAGACACAGCTTCTTTATCTTCATCGTTTCCACCCATTTCATCCTCTTCGTCTCTCGGAAACTCATCCAAAGTGATATCCTGAAGCCGTTTGCCCACAAACTTTGCTGCATTGCCCGAGTCTATTGCCACCAACAGACGTGATACTTTAGCTATTTCTACAGTGGAATCGTGTAAACGATAAAAATCTTTGTGAATGTTAAGATCATGCCTATTTTAACATGCATGTACTGGAAACTGGTAATCTTCCAGTAGGTATTAATTTAGTTTTACTAAAGCCTGCTGGGACACAAGTAATGGGTTAGTGCATTTGTAAACAGGAATCGCTTGACAAATGGCCCCCTTCATCCCCCCCTTCCTCGTCCTGATATGGCTCTGCGTAGTCGGCTGGACGTTAAGCAACAAATAAACAAACAAAACCCTGTGTCTTGCTGTATGACCCTGGCTCTTGCTGTAGGACCCTGGCCCTTGCTGTATGACCCTGTGTCTTGCTGTAGGACCCTGGGTCTTGCTGTAGGACCCTGGGTCTTGCTGTAGGACCCTGTGTCTTGCTGTAGGACCCTGTGTCTTGCTGTACGACCCTGTGTCTTGCTGTAGGACCCTGGGTCTTGCTGTAGGACCATGTGTCTTGCTGTAGGACCCTGTGTCTTGCTGTAGGACCCTGGGTCTTGCTGTATGACCCTGTGTCTTGTTGTAGGACCCTGTGTCTTGCTGTAGGACCCTGTGTCTTGCTGTAGGACCCTGTGTCTTGCTGTAGGACCCTGTGTCTTGCTGTAGGACCCTGTGTCTTGCTGTAGGACCCTGTGTCTTGCTGTACGACCCTGTGTCTTGCTGTACGACCCTGTGTCTTGCTGTACGACCCTGTGTCTTGCTGTACGACCCTGTGTCTTGCTGTACGACCCTGTGTTTTGCTGTACGACCCTGTGTTTTGCTGTACGACCCTGTGTCTTGCTGTAGGACGCTGTGTCTGGCTGTAGGACCCTGTGTCTGGCTGTATGACCCTGTGTCTTGCTGTATGACCCTGTGTCTTGCTGTACGACCCTGTGTCTTGCTGTACGACCCTGTGTCTTGCTGTACGACCCTGTGTCTTGCTGTAGGACCCTGGCTCTTGCTGTACGACCCTGTGTCTTGCTGTATGACCCTGTGTCTTGTGTAGGACCCTGTGTCTTGCTGTACGACCCTATGTCTTGCTGTACGACCCTGTGTCTTGCTGTAGGACCCTGTGTCTTGCTGTAGGACCCTGTGTCTTGCTGTAGGACCCTGTGTCTTGCTGTATGACCCTGTGTCTTGCTGTAGGACCCTGTGTCTTGCTGTACGACCCTGTGTCTTGCTGTACGACCCTGTGTCTTGCTGTACGACCCTGTGTCTTGCTGTAGGACCCTGGGTCTTGCTGTAGGACCCTGTGTCTTGCTGTATGACCCTGGGTCTTGCTGTATGACCCTGTGTCTTGCTGTACGACCCTGGGTCTTGCTGTACGACCCTGGGTCTTGCTGTATGACCCTGGATCTTGCTGTATGACCCTCGGTCTTGCTGTACGACCCTGTGTCTTGCTGTATGACCCTGGGTCTTGCTGTACGACCCTGGGTCTTGCTGTACGACCCTGGGTCTTGCTGTGTAAAAATAGCTTAAATGACATGTCTTAAAGCTCTGCTTAAACTCGTAGTAAACCTCGGTGTTTACGCAGGTTCCTAGCTAATCGTGTATAAACTTGTCTTGCAAAGAAGCAGAGTAGATAGAGATACAAGGATCACAGTTCTTCGTGGACATTATTTTATCCTCTTTTCTTTTTAAAACCTGGTTTTTACAAACAGGGGAAAGTACCTCATCGTTTCCAGAGCCTCACAATTATATGTCCTTGTAAACATGGTTTATCAGAAGGACTGGTGACATACCTTCATTGGTAATTTTTAGGTTTTTTTAGTTGGCAGCGTGGGGCGTTTTGAGACGGCTCGGTGTAGTCAGCTGGACGTTAAGCAATGTTTAATAATATATAATATGTTGCAAATCGTCACGCTAATGGGATAATTGCCTAACTCACTTTTGCAAGTTTTGAGAAAAAGCGATTTGTTCAGCAGCCTCTGCATTGAACTTTGGGTTCTGTACTTCAGTAGAATGAACTTTAATCCAAATTTCTATTGATCTTGTTTACCATGGGATGCACATGCATAGACAGAAAAGCATGGGTATGCTGTTAAGATAACTGACTTATGAGTTAGGCAATTTTGCTGACATGGCATCAGCAACCGTTTCTCTTTGCAATTTCTTTTCGGAATTTTTACAGATGATTGACACAATTGTTGGCGTTATTATGGAACCGTTGTCTCAAAACTATCTAACTCTGAGTTAGGCAATTATCCTATTAGCGTAATGAAATGTATCATCAGATTTGATTTTGATTATTTTTTTTCCATTGAAATGCTTTTTTGATTTTGAATTTTGTTCCCAGGGTCCGCCCTGGGAGGTGGGGGGGGGGATCTCTTATTTTGGGTTCTTAGTCACCTCATGCGCCCCAATGGGATAAGAACATAATTATATTTAGGTGAGCCTTTATTGTCATTTTTAGTCACCCACCCAAAGGAAAGGGGGGTGACTGTTACTTTTGTCAGCGTCCCTGCCTGTGTCTATCCGTCTACACATACGGTTGGGTGATTTTAGGACCCGTGGTCCTTTTCTTGTTTATTTCTTTTTTTCTGCCTCCCCATTGTTCAGTCACCTGTTTCACTTTTACCATGGACTTTGATTCATGGTGTTTAAGAAATAACGATTTTCGATGTCAAAATAAAAGCTGAGTTGTGATTAATGTATATTTCAGGTAAGAATTAACTTGGTGCGTAATTACACAACACGAAAAAAGATAAATGCAAGTACAAAATTGGAAATATATTTAGTTTGATAATCTAATTCAATGAAAAGCCTGATTTCTGTACTTTTTTTTCTTGTTCTTGTTTTCTCTACTTGAGCACGGTTTTTTTTCTTTGAGAAGTATGTGTCCTCCGACTACGCATGGCTGTCTGTGTTAAAAGTATGTGTCCTTCGACGACGGTCGGCGAAGAATGTTTTTAGCGACTGTCGGCGAAGGTTAATCATGCTTAGTGACATCATATTTCTTCAAAATCATGTTTTTTGGGTGCGATTTTTTTTTTGCAAACATATTACAAGTTAATAATTTTCGGTTCAATGACTATGCATAAGACTGTATTATCTTTAATGTTCTTTTTAGTTATCAGTAGATTTAAATGACTGTATTTTATTTTCGGTAACAATCCACCTTTTTGCAAGACGAGGTATGTCTTTTTCTTTAAAACAATAGTTGCTTATGTTATTGTTTGTGTTGTTGATGCTGGACTAATAAACAACAGTATCTGTTTAAAACCTTCATGAACAGTGTGTATTGTGTAAACAGGGAGTGACTGCAAGCGAGTATTGTGCTCTCTCTCTCTCTCTCTCTCTCTCTCTCTCTCTCTCTCTCTCTCGCTCTCGCTCTCGCTCTCTGTGTGTGTGTGTGTGTGCTATTTTTTTCCGCAAATATGTTCTTGCTCTCTCTCTCTCTCTCTCTCTCTCTCTCTCTCTCTCTCTCTCTCTCTCTCTCTCTCTCTCTCTCTCTCTCTCTCTCTCTCTCTCTCTCTCTCTCTCTCTCTCTCTCTCTCTCTCTCTCTCTCTCTCTCTCTCTCTCTCTCTCTCTCCCCCGCTCTCTCGCTCTCGCTCTGTGTGTGTGTGTGTGTGTGCTATTTTTTTCCGCAAATATGTTCTTCAAAAGATTATGCAGTGTCTGAAGCATCAATATAAACTTTATAAGCTCACAGCTGAAAAGAACACTTCCTTACTAGTACGAAACCAAATGACAAACTATCAATCAATCAATCAATCAATAGAATTTATTTCCAAAATGCAAAAGCACATGATTTTGTTTTAAATGTTGCAGTAAATCATATATCCACGTCCACACTCACATTCACACCCAAATTGTCACAGCATAAGAAACATGGTTAAATACTATTTGCACAACCGACTATCAATTTGAATACAACACAGCTTCATAACTGCTCAAACAAGGACCAATAAAAGAGAAAACTGAAGACTGTGGCCTTAATCTTACAAGTTTGAAGTTAAAAAAAGTTTTGCAAACAATACATGTGAAAGAATGCTGTTATGCCTGAATATTAAAAAAAAAGTTAGTGTTCCCAGAAACTTTTATTATATATATTATATATTCAGACAAGGTTTTTGGGAACGTGGATATGGGGACCTTATTATGTTTTCATATATATATTTAAATCCTACAAATAACATTTTCCAGAATGTCTTTTTGACTCACATGCGAAGCAAAAGTGAGTCTATGTACTCACCCGAGTCGTCCCCCCCCCCCCCCCCCCCCCCCCCCCCGTCCGGACGTCAGTCCGTCCGTCCGGAAAACTTTAACGTTGGATATTTCTTGGACACTATTCAGTCTATCAGTACCAAATTTGGCAAGATGGTGTATGATGACAAGGCCCCAAAAAACATACATAGCATCTTGACCTTGCTTCAAGGTCAAGGTCGCAGGGGCCATAAATGTTGTCTAAAAAACAGCTATTTTTCCCATTTTTCCCATTTTCTCTGAAGTTTTTGAGATTGAATACCTCACCTATATATGATATATAGGGCAAAGTAAGCCCCATCTTTTGATACCAGTTTGGTTTACCTTGCTTCAAGGTCAAGGTCACAGGAGCTCTTCAAAGTTGGATTGTATACATATTTTGAAGTGACCTTGACCCTGAACTATGGAAGATAACTGTTTCAAACTTAAAAATTATGTGGGGCACATGTTATGCTTTCATCATGAGACACATTTGGTCACATATGATCAAGGTCAAGGTCACTTTGACCCTTATGAAATGTGACCAAAATAAGGTAGTGAACCACTAAAAGTGACCATATCTCATGGTAGAAAGAGCCAATAAGCACCATTGTACTTCCTATGTCTTGAATTAACAGCTTTGTGTTGCATGACCTTGGATGACCTTGACCTTCACATGTATTTTGGTAGGAAAAATGTGTAAAGCAGTTCTTAGTGTATGATGTCATTGCTAGGTTTAGTTATTTGACCTTGACCCTGAAGGTCAAGGTCATGTAAAGGTCAAGGTCAAGCATGTGAGTCGTATGGGCTTTGCCCTTCTTGTTATATTTGGGTACTAAGTCGACATATAAACCACAATGCCAAATTTCAACTTTCTGCAAGCAGTTGAAAACGAGTTCCCAAATAACCGGCTGGTGTCGAGTTAGCTTCATAAGAACTGCTCAAACAAGGACCAATAAAAGAGAAAACTGAAGACCGTGGCCTTATTCTTACAAGTTTGAAGTTAAAACAAGTTTTGGAAACAATACATGTGAAAGAATGTTGTTTCACCTGAATATTAAAAAAAAAAGTTAGTGTTCCCAGAAACTTTTATTATATATAGTATATATTCAGACAAGCTTTTTGGGAACGTGGATATGGGGACCTTCTTATGTTTTCATATACCTAATAATAACATTTTCCAGAATGTCTTTTTATATTTGGGTACTAAGTCGACATATAAACCACAATGCCAAATTTCAACTTGCTGCAAGCAGTTGAAAACAAGTTCCCAAATAACCAGCTGGTGTCAGAGTCCCCATATCCAATGTATTATGTCTATATATATATATATACATATATATATATATATACACGTAAATTCATTAACAAAAATGGAAGAAAACAAAGGCCGAAAAACAGAATTCACAGGACTATGTACACTGACATTACAACAGGCTTTACACGAATTCTTACGTCATGTACAGAAGTGGGAATTTACTGAACATAGGCTTACATTTTTTTCAAAAATGTGCATGTTTTATCAAGAGAGAGAGAAAGAGAGAGAGAGAGAGAGAGAGAGAGAGAGAGATAGAAAGAGAGAGAGACAGAGAGAGAGACAGAGAGACAGAGAGAGAGAGACAGAGACACACAGGCACACAGACAGAGTGTGTGTGTGTGTGTGTGTGTGTGTGTGTGTGTGTGTGTGTGTGTGTGTGTGTGTGTGTGTGTGTGTGTGTCCGCGCATATCATGAGTGTTTGTGTCTGTGTGTGTGTGTTTGTGTGTGTGTGTTTGTGTGTGTGTGTGTGCGTGTGCGTGAATGCATGTGTGTGTACGCGCGCACGCGTGTGTGTGTGCGCGCGTGCGTGTGTGTGTGTGTGTGTGTGTGTGTGTGTGTGTGTGTGTGTGTGTGTGTGTGTGTGTGTGTGCGTGCGTGCGTGCGTGTTTAAACGTGTGTATTTGTCTGCGTGTCTGACTATCTGATTTCTGTCTGACTGTCTTTATGTTGACATTTACAAGTAAATGTTCCGCCTTGCTAGCTTTCCCGTGTGTTTTTGTAGTCAGGTCACTGGCTCAGGCAATGCGTATACCTACACCACTTTCAACAAGTCTAACACGAACCTACTGGGACTAAAAAGCGAGCAAATTAAAGTCTGAGACTCCGTCAGTCTGGGACCAGTTAAAATTGAATTGACTAAAAGTAAAAGCAAACAACAAGTCCCACTCCCCGAGTCAAAGTGCTAAGAATAATGGGGCGACAACTCTTGCGACACCACGAAGACCCAGTCGAGACTCAACAAGATGGCTGCCTACAAAAAGCGAAAACAACAACAAAACAAGTGTTTACAAAAACAGCGTACGTAACCTCACAATTTATATATCCTTTTAGCACAAATGCCTGGAAACCTCTCCCCTTTTTTTAAATTCTTTTCTTGGACTACTTTTTTTTCAATTTTTTTTATAAGCTTCGTATACCGAATGATGCTATCCGGGAAGGGAGACCTCCAGCTCGATTAAATTAGTCTCCCTTTGTGAGTCGCACTTCACTGCGGCGAGGCTTGTCATTTAGCGTCGGGCACTGTATCGTTTCCAGGGGCAGAAAACGCGGCCCCCGACGTAGCAGAAAAAGCGCTAAAACCCCTACACTTATTGTCGTGTTAACGGTTTTTCCTACCGCCCCTGGCATGAATAAAACATGGCCGACCAACTCCGGACCATCTTGCCGCTGTCAAAAGGAATGTCTTGGTTTTCTGTGCACGGAAATAATAAAGTCTTGATCCGCGACAGTGCAACACTATAAGTTACGTAAGTCTGAGACACTCGCGGAGAAATAGGAATGTTCGGAACTAGAGACGTGTGAACGGTCGCGTGAATGTCGTTATAAAACATTGTTATACAGCTTTGTGTCTGTGTTCTGTGTGTCAATAAAATGTGTGTGTGTGTGTGTGTGTGTGTGTGTGTGTGTGTGTGTGTGTGTGTGTGTGTGTGTGTGTGTGTGTGTGCGTGTGTGCGTGAGTGTGTTGATGAATCTTACTCGCCCATGAACGAAGCGTTGTTTTTTCAGTGTGTCAGCCTTGCATTACATCGGCTAACGCTTTCGCTTTTGTCCTGAATGTAACATACCAGTAATAGAAAAAAGAAAATAGAACAAATGGATCACAAGAAAAACTGGTTTCGCTGTAGCTAGAAAAACAAAAGAGCAAAGCAACTTTATTTCAAGTTAGTTCAAATTATAAAAACGCAAGGCAGACACCAACAAAACAGAAACAGTGTTAGTGAAGACAAATTTCCGTGTGAAGCCTTTCTTCTATAAAAGTAAAAAGCAAAACTGTGCATCTAATAAAAGTGTTAATTTGCTGTCAAAGTTTGCACACGCACACAGACAGACAGACACACACACACACACACACACACACACACACACACACACACACACACACACACACACACACACACATAAGCGCAGAGAGAAAGAAAGAGACCAACCAAACAAGCATCCCACTAACAAACCAATCAAACAAACAAGCATCCATCAGTTTTTCCTCAATCACATAGCTACGACTTCCACAATTCGAACTCACTCAGTGAAACTCAGTTCATACCGGCCAGAAAGTATCGATAATGACATGAAAATAGGTTAAAGCTTTTTTTTTAAATTCTTGTTTTTGTTCTTTTGCTCCTACCCTGTGCGTGCGAGCAGCGCGTTTGATCCTTTGAAATGGAAGCCATTTCGCTTTCCGTATCTTTTCCTTGATCCTGCGTGGATCTTTTCCTGATCGGAAATTCGAGTTGGAAATTATCTCTGACTGTTTCAAAACAGCGAGACAATCTGACTGAGAAATATCGATCGGAAACGTCAATGGTAAATGAACGGATCAAAAATCAGTATACATGTATCTAGTTGAAGAGAAAAACAGGTACAGTCCAACCTGCCCTTGCGACAACCTCCCGAAAACGACCACCTGCCAACAGCGACCACTCCGAAGGACCCCAGAAGAGTTTTTCTTCTTCATAATTCACCTTTACATAGCGACCACCTCTCTGAAACGACCACTTGTTAGTTATTGTGGTCTGTCCTGTGGGGGGTAGTTACAACCCCAGGAATGGCGGTAAGTTGTTGATGTTTTGTTTTTTTTTGGTTTTTTTTTTTTGGGGGGGGGGTTAAATACCGGTGGTCGTGCGATGTGGTTTGTTTAAAGGAACGCAGAATACATTTCACAAAAACTGGTCATGGCAAGCAGCCAAAGGAAGAAGCACAGCAATAGCTTTACCTTGAGGTGAACAAACTGTCACATGCAATCAAAACCGGAAGAAATGCCGGTTGACGATTTCCATTCCGTTATTTTCGCATACCTCCCGGTAAAATACCCGAAATTTCAGGTTAACGCGCACATAGAATACACAGGAAAAGTTCCTGGAAACGGAACGAAACGAGGAGTTCAAACTTGCAATTTTACATCGAACTAATGAGAGCTGTCATATCAATATTTTTGAGAAGAGAAAAATCCTCGCGGCGCACTGGGAGAAACCCCACGATGTCCAATAAGTTTAATAAGTCTGTTTCTGATAGCCATTCCTCTTTTGATGACTTTCATTTGAATGCTTGTTAAACGATCGATTAAAGTTATAATAGAATTCATTTAACTTTTTACAGATTGAACGCACACCAAACATGCACACGTTCGTATCCTCGGCTATCCGCCTACATATGAGTTATTGTCGGACTCTGATGTCACATGGGCCGAAGAAAGAATAATGTACATCTAATGTTCAATCGATACATTGTTTCCTTATTCTTGCTTTATCACCGAGGTCAGCTACCTGACCAAAGATGGCATTCAAAGATTAAATCGGAAGATGCGTACTTCAGACAATGAGAGTCTACGACTTTTTGTCTTCGGATTTACGGTGTGAAATGGAATCTGCTTGTATCACGATAGCATTGTTCGCCCGTGCGTTATTTTCAGGGGTATGGTTATTAGCGGCGGCCGAGAAAGGTCAATGTTCTGACGTTGCAGGTGAAGCTGGTCGTATTTCAGTGACGAGACATTCTATTCTACATAACAGGTAAGCATCTTACGGAGATATAAACCTCTCTCTCTCACTCTCTCTCTCTCTCTCTCTCTCTGGAATATTGGATGTTATGATCTAAACCTTTTTTTCACACTCTTTGATACACAGATTACCCCCATATTGCTATACGGTTCAGAAATGTGGGGTTGTTTTGATTGCTCTAACATTGAAAAGGTACACATGTTCGCATGCAAACGGATAATAGGTGTTTCCCCTCAAAGTCCCAACTGCATGGTATACGGAGAACTCGGTAGATTTCCCCTATCAGTTCTCGCTGCTACCAGATGCGTTAAATACTGGTTGCGGCTAAATCGCCTCCCCAACACAAGATATGTAAAAATGGCCCATGTGATGATGAGGAACATGGCAGACAGAGGGACAGACAATTGGTCCGCTAGGGTCAGGAACCTCCTATGTGAAAATGGGTTTGGACATGTGTGGACGTACGGCTATGTCGGCAACGAAAAACACTTTATCAAGGCTTTTCAACAACGCCTAAAAGACTGCTTTATCCAGAACTGGCATAGTAAGCTGGAAGACAGTGAGAGGTATGACACATACAAATTGTTTAAACCTGATTTTGGAAGAGAAAGGTACCTTGACCAAATAGACAATCCATATATTCAAAAAGTGTTCACAAAATTCAGACTTGGGGTTTCACCCTTGATGTGCAACAAACAGAGATACTCTGCAAACGGTTCCCATGTTTGCCCACTTTGCAGATACCCTCACGAAAACGAGCACCACTTTCTTTTTAAGTGCCCAGTATACTCGGATATAAGAGAAACTTACTTGGAAAATGTCTTTGAAATTGGTCAACTCGAAAACTCGTCAATGCAGATACTACTAACACAAAACAAAAGTAGGTTGTGGGCACTCTCCCGGTATACATTTTATGCATTCAGGCATCGACAGCAACTGCTAGGCTAAAATGAATGTGTGTAAATGATTTCCGATCGATATGTTTCAACCCTTAGCACTGTATATGCACTTGTTCTTACTTGTCTCTGAGAGAGTATACATTGAAATGGAAACTCTACTCCCCCCTTGTACAAACACAACAGTGTGGTTTACAATAAAAATTCTGAGTTCTGAGTTCTGAGTTCTCTCCCTCCCCCCCTACCTCCCCCTCTCTCGATCTCTATCTCTCTTCCTCCCTCCCTCCCCCTCTTCTCTCTCTCTCTCTCTGTCCCTCTCCCTCTCTCTCTCCCTCCCTCCCTATACCCTCTCTCCCCCTTTCTCTCTCTTCCTCCCTCCCTCACCCTCTTCTCTCTATCTCTCTCTCTCTCTCTCGCACTCTCTCTCTCCCTTCCCCCTCTTTTCTCTCTCTCTCTCTCTCTATTTTTCTCCCTTCCTCCCCCCCCCCTCTCTCTCTCTCTCTCTCTCTCTCTCTCTCTCTCTCTCTCTCTCTCTCTCTCTCTCTCTCTCTCTTTCTCTCTCCCTCTACCATGGTAACACGGACACACACATGAACAAATGTACAGACAGACAGACACCGACGTCAATTCCTATCCTTAGTTTTCAAAACAACCACCCACGTAGCCATCGCTTATCTAAAAAGAACTGATTGTTGTCATTCACTAACAATCATGGTCAAAATCTATTTACTTTCATGTATTTTACTTTTAGCGATGTGTCATTTATGTCAAAACCTAGGCAGATTTGGGCTGGAAACTTGAAGGCTCTCAGAGAAATTACTGTTTCTTTCATGTTTAAAAAAAAAACCACACACACGAACAGGTCTTTTGACCTTAATAAAGCATCACAGAAAAGATGTCCTTTATGTCAATGCCTGGGCGGATTTGAACTGGAATTATGATGGCTTTCAGGGGAATTACGGTATCTTTAAAGTATAAAACAAGAATAGCAGTTCTTTTTTAAAAACAATATAGCATCACAGAAAAGAAGAGAAAGGAGAGGAAAATACACCTCCCACTAAGAAAACGCATTTCATTTCGCCGAGGAAACCCGCGCAATGCGGTGCTACATGGAAACCTATCATATATAACCGTCATTAAAATTTCCATTCCAGATTTCTATTTTTTCCCCTTTTTCCCTTTTCTTGCTTCGATTTTGCCATTCGTTTGAACGGGCACAGACTTTGGCTTTCCACTCCCCTTTTACACTTTGTTTTCTTTTCCTCTTATTATCTCGGTTTTTCAGACAGTAACGCTTTCTACTGTTCAATCTCTTTGATCTCTTTCTCTTCTGTCTGTTCTTATTGCAAGAAATAAAAACTGTCCTTATTATGGGGGCGAGGACGCCCCCATTCTATACGGATAGTTTCGAGGTTGACCATGGGCAGCGCCATTTTGTTGTGAAATACGTCATCAGTTTGTGTACACAGGAAGTTGTGACATCCGTCACCCTATGGGAGGGGTGACGTCAAAATTGTTCATCTGTAGAAAGTTGTGAAATCCGTCACCCTATGGGAGGGGTGACGTCAAAATTGGTCATCACAGAGTTTGTGTAACACAGGAAGTTGTGAAATACGTCACCCTATGGGAGGGGTGACGTCAAAATTGTTCAACAAAAACATGATATGTCGCATTGTGCAGGGTCAACTGCAACAAACTCAAACCGAGCCATTCATACCTAGCTGTATTTGAGTGACTTATATACCCGACATTTTTATTTCTTATTTTTAGCACAGGTGTAGGAAAAATCATGAACCAAAATGTTATTTATTTTCTAATTTAACATTTTTTTTACAAATATGACCATGGTCTTTTAAACATACAGTGACATTAAACATTGTTATGTTAAAAAAAAGAAAAAAGAAAAAAAGCTTTTGTGCACAAATCAGAAAATACATTGTACATTTTACCTACAGGCCAAACCGTGAGTGTCTGTGGCAAAGCCCGACCCAGGAAATTGCACTGATTTTATATTTAGATTAGAGGGAAATTGTCAAGAACAGGCGCTTGCATTTGGATGTGTCCAATGATAGTAGGTTTGGTTGTGATCAATCACAATAATGTAGGAATAAAAATGTATGACAGTTTAGTATGATGACATGTAATTCACATATGCTGAAATATGATATTATACATCATGTAATATTATTATGGCTGTTGCCATGACCATGAAACCCAACAAAGGTTTAATGTAATGTAATTCAAAATACCAAAACCGAGCACCTATTAATCTCGTCTTTGCGCGTGAAGATTGAGGCCGTCTGCCAGTAGCGGTTAGGTCATACAGTGGAACCCCTCTCTAGCGACCTTTAAAATGTTGACAAAAATCGGTCCTTGTGGAGGGGGGTCCTTACAGAGGGAGGGGGGCGGAGTCAGGGGGCCACAAAGACAGTCAGATTTAAAAAAAAAAAGAAAACAGAGAAGTTTGAGTTGCTGACGACCGTTCTCTCTGAAAGCAAACTGCTTCGATTTCATGTTTGTCCTTGGTGTCCACCAGTTCTGGTGCATGTACTACCCTGGCCAAGTTTCCTCTCAAGACATCAAAGAGACCGCCCCAGTATACTCTACAGCCTCTGGGCGAACCACCTCTCATAGCTAAAACTGGGTCAATGACCCCTGGGAAGAAGGTCAGTGTCTATAAAATTTTACTCCTAGGCTTGCGGCCAGGGGGGGGGGGGGAGTATACCGGTACCATTTGAGAATCAGACCAAATGAGAATTGAACCATTTGAGAACATCCTTTTTTTTCAATCACTACATCGAAGGCCTGCGGCCCGGGGTTCACATGGGTTGGTTTGTTTGTTTGTTTCAAACCCACACCCATATACACACATTTCCCATTTAAACCATTTGTCGGCCCCCTGTCGATATTTATCGACTAAGTTCCTTATTTCAATTTTCGTTTTATTTTCTACCAGTTATTTAATCTTCTTTCGACTTATAAAAAAAATTGTTGATTTTTGTGTCCCTTTTACTGACGTTCTAGAAATTTCCATTTAATCTGTTAAAAAAAAAACTTTTTAAAAAGGACTTTGCTTACAAAAAGAAAAACAGTTGTACTGGAAAGAAAAGGGAGTGCCTGAAAGTATTGTGCAGAGCAAACTAAAATGGCAAATGATGTTGTGGGTTTCAAGGCGAATAAGCAATACGGTACAAAAGGGAGAAAGCGCAAGCGCACACACGTACACACGCACGGACACATACACACGCAAGCAAGCATTCACACACACGCACACGCACACACACACACACACACGCGCGCGCGCGCGCATGCAGGTGCACATATACACACGCACACACACACACACACACACACACACACACACACACACACACACACACACACACACACACGCACGCACACACGCATGCAAGCTCACATAAACACACACACACACAACACACACACACACACACACACACACGCACAAACACATACACACTAACACATACACACTAACACACACACACTAACACATACGCAGACACACATATGCACGCTCACACGCACACAACCAAAACAGTCAAACAGAAATCTTACAAAAGACAGAGTAAAACCACTTTACCCACCGAACCAAAACGGAACCAATCATCCAAGAAAGTTTGTTTAGTCAGTTAGTTACACTTGAACTGACGCATCACGCATGCATCATCAACCGTGGCAACTGAAGTTTCTTTTGAAATTCACGTCGACAAAAGTAACAATCGGTGTAGGTAATTGCATTAAAAAAAACAATTTGTGAACTATTTGTGGGAAAAAAGCTTGGGTTAAACCAGGTATTGTACTTATCGTTCATTCGGAAAGAGTCGGCACAAGTAATTGTACGCCAATGAATAACACGGGCAAAAAAAGAGACTAGTATTCACATTGAGGTAACTGAGAGCAAAGTGATAATTTATTAATTCACTGAATAGTCCGTATATACATACAAACACGGAGATAGACAAACAAACAAGCAAGCACAAAAAACAAAAAAACAACAACAAAAACAAACAAACAAACAGTGTTCTCATCATGGTAAAATCAAAAGCAAATGGCTGGAACACGCCGTACAAATAGAGGGTAATTTCAGTGCAATATGCGCAATAGCTACAGTGACAGTTCCTACAAATTACAAGTCCGAGAGAAATCAGTTCCAGTAGGAAATACAAATACAGCCACGGAATAGATAACGCATGTCATCATAGTAATGCGACATTTGGCACAAGAAACTGCAATCAGGAAGAGTAAACACAAGTACAATTTTCGGTAAGAATAAAAGTAGAATTTCGCTACTTCAACTAATCACGCCCAAGTAAACATCTTACCGAAGCTCATACAGCTTACGCAGAATATAAAATTAGAAAGAAAAAAAGAAGGCTTGGCAAAGGTATTTTGACAACTGACGCACATGCTACAACATCGGACACAGGTACTTGTGCAGAAAGAGAGTGGACACAAGTATTCACATGGAAGAGTCAACATGTTTTGATAACAAGTAAGCCGTGAGATTAGGTGTGTGTGTGTATGTGTGTGTGTGTGTGTGTGTGTGTGTGTGTGTGTGTGTGTGTGTGTGTGCGTGTGTGTGTGTGTGTGTATGTGTGTGTATGTGGGTGTGTGTGTATGTGTGTGCGTGTGTGTGTGTGTGTGTGTGTGTGTTAGCATCATAACAAGTATGAAAATTAAAGTCATCAAAAGAGGAATGGCTAACAGAAACAGAATTCTTAAGCTCATAGGACATACCAAGTCAAACAACAAGATCGTTCGAGGAAGAGTATTATCATAATGAAAAGTGTTGTTTTGACCGTGACGTAATCTTATGCGAGCTTTATCCATAGTCTTGGATAACCACTCACACATAGACTCGGAAATGTTAAAGTTTCTACCACAGACATACACACACACACACACGCACAAACGCACAGACAGACAAAGTTACGATCGCATAGGCTACACTTCGTGAGCCAACAAAACAGAAAGAAGAAAACAAACTACAAACAGAAAAAGAACAAGTCGCGTAAGGCGAAAATACAACATTTAATCAAGCTCAGTCGAACTCACAGAATGAAACTGAACGTATTGCATTTTTTTCCGCAAGACCGTACACTCGTAGCATCGTCTGTCCACCGCTCGTGGCAAAGGCAGTGAAATTAACAATCCAGAAAAGAGCGGTAGCGGTTGCGCTGAGGAGGATAGCACGCTTTTCTATATCTCTATTCTTTTTAACTCTCTGAACGTGTTTTTAATCCAAACATATCATATCTATTTTTGGACAAGGAATAAGATGAAATTGTTTTTAAATCGATTTCGGAAAATTAATTTTAATCATAATTTTTATATTTTTAATTTTCAGAGCTTGTTTTTAATCCGAATATAACATATTTATATGTTTTTGGAATCAGAACATGATGAAGAATACGATAAACGTAATTTTGGATCGTTTTATAAAATAATAATTTCAATTACAATTTTCAGATTTTTAATGACCAAACTCATTAATTAATTGTTAAGCCTCCAAGCTGAAATGCAATACCAAAGTCCGGCCTTCGTCGAAGATTGCTTGGCCAAAATTTCAATCAATTTGATTGAAAAATGAGGGTGTGACAGTGCCGCCTGAACTTTTACAAAATGCCGGATATGACGTCATCAAAGACATTTATCGAAAAAATGAAAAAAAGTCTGGGGATATCATACCCAGGAACTCTCATGAAAAATTTCATAAAGATCGGTCCAGTAGTTTACTCTGAATCGCTCTACACACACACACACACACACACACACACACACACACACACGCAGACATACACACACACATACACCACGACCCTCGTCTCGATTCCCCCCTCTATGTTAAAACATTGACAAAATGTAAAAAGAACAGAGAAATCACTCACGACAACAAAGAAGAAAACAAACTACAAACAGAAAAAGAACAGAGGAATTACTCCCAACAACAAAGAAAAAGAAATACAACAAGAAAAAAACTGTAAAACATTACTCACAACAACAAAGAAGAAAACAAACTACAAACAGAAAAATAGCAGACAAAATCACTCACCTGCCGAAACCATATTGCGGAAAGATGTCTGTGCCAAGGTGGCGTTTCTCTTATGACCGCGAACCATCCAAACAGAAGGTGCTTCCCACACACTCAATGAAAATGCAGAATGTTTCTTCACCGCTGAGTTGAACTCCTTTACATGTCAGTGCTGTGTGCTCATCTCCAGGTTGGTGCTCCTCCTGTCTTCCTGTGTCCAGGCGTTGTCTGTAAAGTAATACAGTATCGCTGCTTTGAGGGTAATGTTATCCCTCTGTGTTATGTCTTTACGTGTCACAGATTTGAGTTTGGAGTGGCTCTCAAGGTGCGTGATGCGCCACCTGATTATCGCAGCCGAGGCAACAATGTTCAGCTTTCAAATGTTGCTGATAAGGACGTCCAAGCATGAAAAAACAAAATAACAGCTGTTCAAATGTTGCCAATATCAAAAACAGCTGTTATTGCTAATGTCGAAATTCAAAGCTTGTTGTTCACAGACTCCTGTATCACAACTGCGCACTAACATTCAATATATGAGATGATGAGATGAAAGTAAAGCAGAAACTAACCACGTTTGCCCCTAATCTTACAACTGGACACCACTTGTGGCGATGCAGCAGCTTCAGTTCTTGGCTCAATTTGCAACCCTGCACAAAACTTCATAACTTGAATAAATCACACGAACACAGTATTTATCTTGATGTGGCGGACACAACCCTGATAAATGTCAACACTGTAAACACCGGCCAGTGAATGACGTGACGTTACTCGCCTCCACACGTCAAAACTGCACCCAGTATGCCAATGTCGAAACGGCATGCACCTCCCCTTTTGTTGTTTATTATGTTGCTGCTGCAGTTGTTGTTTTTGTTGATGATGTTCTCGTCGTCGCTAATATCCTCAGGCTCACGTACACTCGTGTATGAATGTATTTCCAGCGTATGTCAAGGTATGAAAGGCTACCAATATTGAAATGTCAACATATGCCTTCAGCAAAATACCGAACACAATAATAGGTCGTCAGGTTCTCTCGTTGTCTGCTTGGATAAATGGTATGGTATGCTCAAATTGTTACACAGCTTTGGTTTTTTGTTTTCGTTTTTTTCCTGCGTACTTTCTTTCAGCTTTGTGAAAAGGAGATTGACGTGTTTATCTGGTATCTGAATGTACTGTAAAATGTCAGAGGTCTTTTTTCAGATCAATTCACTTGAATGGCAGAAACAGTTGCAAGATTAAAAGATTAGACACGGTAAAGAATACTGCGCGTTGTCCTGAAGAACTGTTGTCTGAAATAAAATCAGTTCCAAAGTGTAAACCAACACTGTTTTGGTCCCAGCACGTGTATTCCTAACGTACAACACAATCCTGACTAAAATCATTTGAAAATTATCATCCAAATTCGTTTTATTTTCCACTCATATAAACCACAAAAAAACACCAACAACAAATGAACCGAGGAGTGACAACAAGCCTCGTCGTCGAATACCTTTGTCCTTACCTCTTTTCTCTTTCAGAAATTAAAGATTTAGCTCAAAAGATATCAATGATACAGTTGTCTATTCACTGTTTGTTCTTCTTGTAATATTCCACAATGAAGAAAAGAAGAAAATGTCAACGGGTAAATCGGCGCAAAGTCGCTAATCTTATGCTGATTTATGGAGAAAGTTTCCTTGCTCTATAAATATGTCAAACATCTGTTATTATCTACATGTTATATACACACCCACAACGCTTCTTCGATAAAGCTGATAGAGACACAACATCCACGCACTAACAATCTTAAACTGACACCCACGTTGTAATAAGGAATAAAGATATCCCCTCGGTATGTCTTCTCCAGTATTCTTCTTCAAATCTTCACTCCTTCAAAATGGCTGAACTGATTTTGAGCCTAAAATGTGGAAATGCACCAAAAATACTGTCCAAAGAACAGCAAGGAATTGGCCAATCCGTGCTCAGAGTTTATCCTCGTTTTCAAAAAAAATTCTCAATCTGTTAACAATAAACTAAAGTCTTTACATCCACAAATCCCGAAGGAATCTGGCGACAGAAATGTGATTTTTTTCCTCTCCTTCAGACCAAAGCAGAAGGTCCCTGTTGCTTCCAGAACGGCTGTTGAAAATTAAAAGTCACTTCCAGAGAGCTTGGCCATAGTCGTCTGACCTTTTTTTCTAAAAGCACTTCTAAACACTCTACGTTAAACCCGTCTGCACGCCTTGCTCAAATTGTCGAGGTGGGTGGTTAAAACCCAAATCACACACTCCGTCTACCAGGGAAAAGTGTTTTCCTCTTCTTTCTCAAAAACACTTTTTGAATTTTTTTCTTACCTAGTTTTACACAAGTCAGGCCATCAAACGCTAAAGTTACGCATGCGCTTTGCAAGAGTTACGCAACATTTCAGCTTTACAAGCTGTCAACACAGAGAGAAAAAATACTTCTGTCAGTAAATCCAAAAACCGAAAAAGACAAAAAGGGACAAAAACTGCTGAGAAAAAACCAACACCCGGGGAATATCTGGGAAAATCACCGACGATCCACAAACTTACAACATCACATGGCGGTAGGCGGTTGTCAACCTGCAAGGACACTAAAGAGTTGGTTCGAAGTTCATTAACAGATGACACCAACGACCCCGCGCCGTGACGCCACAGCAGCTGACGACAGAGAGAGAGAAAGAGAGAGAGAGAGAGAGAGAGCCAGCGAGCAGCAGCGCTTCCCTTCATTACCCGCCAACAGTCCACAGCGTAGCCTACACTTTGCCGGAGACACGGAGACCGCTAGAGACACGGACACTGGCAGGGAGAGACACAGAGACGTGTGTCCAGTGCTTCCAGCCGGGCCACAGTGTCATTAGGTCTCCTGGCTAGCTCTGGCACCCAACTCCCCTTCTCTCTCCTCACTCAGACTGCTAGCTCTGATACCCACCCATCCATCCCACCCCCACCCTCCCCGATTAACTGGCGACTGCTAGTTCTAATAGCCTACCCCACCCGCCCAGCCACCTTCCTTTTCTCCCTCCTCTCTCCTTTCCCCGACCGGCGGCCAGGCGTGCTTAGCAACCAACCGGTGACACGAGGTGGGGGAAAAAATGAAAATGCAAGTCTCGCAGCACACGACCAGACTGAAGCTCGACTGGACAAATTGTCGACACTGTCACACAAAAAGGTGCTGCGCGCGCCAGCTCTTTTAAATTTCTTTCAATAACCAGGTTGTCCGAAGAACCAGTGCTCGACGTATTGGCAGTCTGATTTGGAAAGAAACCGTTCAGATTACAAAAGGGACAGTCACAGTGCTTCCGGTTCGCTAGGGCTAGTCCCATTCAACCAATCCATCTGTACAGGGGGAAGGTCATTCCCACAACATTTGAAGTCGTTTGCTTTGACAGACCCTTTCTCGACCACCACAGTGACTGTTCTGGCCATTCTGACACGACCACCACAGTGACTGTTCTGGCCATTCTGACACGACCACCACAGTGACTGTTCTGGCCATTCTGACACGACCACCACAGTGACTGTTCTGGCCATTCTGACACGACCACCACAGTGACTGTTCTGGCCATTCTGACACGACCACCACAGTGACTGTTCTGGCCATTCTCACACGACCACCACAGTGACTGTTCTGGCCATTCTGACACGACCACCACAGTGACTGTTCTGGCCATTCTGACACGACCACCACAGTGACTGTTCTGGACATTCTGACACGACCACCACAGTGACTGTTCTAGCCATTCTCACACGACCACCACGGTGACTGTTCTGGCCATTCTGACACGACCACCACAGTGACTGTTCTGGCCATTCTGACACGACCACCACAGTGACTGTTCTGGCCATTCTGACACGACCACCACAGTGACTGTTCTGGCCATTCTGACACAACCACCACAGTGACTGTTCTGGCCATTCTGACACGACCACCAAAATGACTGTTCTGGCCATTCTCACACGACCACCACAGTGACTGTTCTGGCCATTCTGACACGACCACCACAGTAACTGTTCTGGCCATTCTGACACGACCACCACAGTGACTGTTCTGGCCATTCTCACACGACCACCACAGTGACTGTTCTGGCCATTCTGACACGACCACCACAGTGACTGTTCTGGCCATTCTGACACGACCACCACAGTGACTGTTCTGGCCATTCTGACACGACCACCACAGTGACTGTTCTGGCCATTCTGACACGACCACCACAGTGACTGTTCTGGCCATTCTGACACGACCACCACAGTGACTGTTCTGGCCATTCTGACACGACCACCACAGTGACTGTTCTGGCCATTCTGACACGACCACCACAGTGACTGTTCTGGCCATTCTGACACGACCACCACAGGGACTGTTCTGGCCATTCTGACACGACCACCACAGGGACTGTTCTGGCCATTCTGACACGACCACCACAGGGACTGCTCTGGCCATTCTGACACGACCACCACAGGGACTGTTCTGGCCATTCTGACACGAACACCACAGTGACTGTTCTGGCCATTCTGACACGAACAGGTCCAAATGACATTTGTGTACTCTGATTTAGACGCACCTGCGATGAATTTTTCGAAAACGCTCTGTACAGCTATGCTTAAAATCCTAACGACCAGATAACTGTTGATGAAAACAAAGTTGAAAAACAAAAGACAGCACTGACAAAGTCTAAATTTGTCCTATGGAGGCTTCTTCGGGACAACGAATACACAAGAAACAAGTCGCGTAAGGCGAAAATACAACATTTAGTCAAGTAGCTGTCGAACTCACAGAATGAAACTGAACGCAATGCAACGCAGCAAGACCGTATACTCGTAGCATCGTCAGTCCATCGCTCACGGCATAGGCAGTGAAATTGACAAGAAGAGCGGGGTAGTAGTTGCGCTGGGAAGGATAGCACGCTTTTCTGTACCTCTCTTCGTTTTAACTTTCTGAGCGTGTTTTTAATCCAAACATATCATATCTATATGTTTTTGGAATCAGGAACCGACAAGGAATAAGATGAAAGTGTTTTTAAATTGATTTCGAAAATTTAATTTTGATAATAATTTTTATATATTTAATTTTCAGAGCTTGTTTTTAATCCGAATATAACATATTTATATTTTTTGGAATCAGCAAATGATGGAGAATAAGATAAACGTAAACTTGGATCGTTTTATAAAAAACATATGTTTTTTACAATTTTCAGATTTTTAATGACCAAAGTCATCAATTAATTTTTAAGCCACCATGCTGAAATGCAATACCGAAGTCCGGGCTTTGTCGAACATTACCCGACCAAAAGTTCAACCAATTTGGTTGAAAAATGAGGGCGTGACAGTGCCGCCTCAACTTTCACGAAAAGCCGGATATGACGTCATCAAAGACATTTATCAAAAAAATGAAAAAAACGTCTGGGGATATCATACCCAGGAACTCTCATGAAAAATTCATAAAGATCGGTCCAGTAGTTTACTCTCAATCGCCCTACACACACAGACACAGACACAGACACACACACAGACACACACGTACCTAAAGTGTGGATGGTTACCTAAGAGGCGGCACTGGGTGTAGTGCCTTTCTGGTGCACTTGCACTACAACAGCACTGGGTGCAGTACTCGCTCCGGCATCGAAGAATTTTGCACTAAAAAATGCACAAAATTTGACCTATTTCGTCGCCTATAGAGGACGGAAAGAATGTCATTTTGAACATTGTTATGACATTCTTTCCGTCAAAAAAGTCAATTTAACGGTGTTAAATGAAGCGACCATCCACACAATTAGGTTGCCATCCAGAGTTTAGGTTGCCATCCACGTGTGGATGGTTGCCTTATGGTGATTTAGGCAACCAAACCTGTGGAAACGGGGGTACACACACACACACACACACACACACACACACGCACATACACCACGACCCTCGTCTCGATTCCCCCCTCGATGTTAAAACATTTAGTCATAACTTGACTAAATGTAACAAAAAGCAGAAGCAAAAACAAAAGCTGTGCTCATAAATTCAATGAATACGAATAGAGGAACGTCGTATCCTTCAGCGTCGGAGTCAAGATTCATCTCATCGTCATGGTTTTTTTTTCAGTGATGGCGGGTACGCATACGTCTAGCAGACGAAACCAGACACATTTTAGGAATTCAAATCTGTAATCTAATACAAGCATGTTTCACTGCTGTCAGGGACGAAGCGAAGAGAAAGACAAATGGAACATTCACCGTCTGCAAACACCAACCTGGAACAGCGTTTAAAATGTGAACATCCAAACAAATATTTCAAGATATTCCTGGTGAATGGTGTCATCAGCTTAACCCCCAAAACAAACTCTGTAGACAGTTCTTGGTCAGATTTGAGAAGGGAATTTTGGGGCCAGGGGTATCACTTGCAAAAAACGGCGATCAAAATCAAAGGTTTTTGACTGCCTGTATGAATTGAGTTACTCTTCTGGTAAAACCTGCTGCAATTCGTGTCATCCAATGCAAACAGCATTTCTTTGAGTTCCAGTTTCTAAACGTTTAGATGGAATATCTTCATGCCCATAATGATTGCAAAATCCATAATCGATCAGCAAGACTGACTCAAGCCATTTCTCCAGGGAGCACAATAGCACAATAGCGAACCCGTTGAGCCACAATTCCTTTCATGCGTATATACAGAGTCATGCCTTCAGCATAATTGAGATTTAAAAGAGACTGATCAATACAGCCTCCACACAAAAAGATAGACCCGTGACTCTCAAAGTCCTAGCACAGCCACTCTTAATCCCAGGAAATACTGGGGCATTTGTCTCAAGGCTCAACTTTACGGCCTACACGGCGAGACAGGGGAAAGTGGTCTTGTCTCAAAACGTTTCCACTGTTGTTATGAACTGTAGCAAGGTTTGTGTGTTTCTGGACATGCACGGTTTCCATTGTTGTTATGAACTGTAGCAAGGTTTGTGTGTTTCTGGACATGCACGGTTTCCATTGTTGTTATGAACTGTAGCAAGGTTTGTGTGTTTCTGGACATGCACGGTTTCCATTGTTGTTATGAACTGTAGCAAGGTTTGTGTGTTTCTGGACATGCACGGTTTCCATTGTTGTTATGAACTGTAGCAAGGTTTGTGTGTTTCTGGACATGCACGGTTTCCATTGTTGTTATGAACTGTAGCAAGGTTTGTGTGTTTCTGGACATGCATGGTTACCATTGTTGTTATGAACTGTAGCAAGGTTTGTGTGTTTCTGGACATGCATGGTTACCAATGTTGTTATGAACTGTAGCAAGGTTTGTGTGTTTCTGGACATGCATGGTTTCCAGTGTTGTTATGAACTGTAGCAAGGTTTGTGTGTTTCTGGACATGCATGGTTTCCATTGTTGTTATGAACTGTAGCAAGGTTTGTGTGTTTCTGGACATGCACGGTTTCCATTGTTGTTATGAACTGTAGCAAGGTTTGTGTGTTTCTGGACATGCACGGTTTCCATTGTTGTTATGAACTGTAGCAAGGTTTGTGTGTTTCTGGACATGCACGGTTTCCATTGTTGTTATGAACTGTAGCAAGGTTTGTGTGTTTCTGGACATGCACGGTTACCACTGTTGTTATGAACTGTAGCAAGGTTTGCGTGTTTCTAGACATGCACGGTTTCCACTGTTGTTATGAACTGTAGCAAGGTTTGTGTGTTTCTGAACATGCACGGTTTCCACTGTTGTTATGAACTGTAGCAAGGTTTGCGTGTTTCTAGACATGCACGGTTTCCACTGTTGTTATGAACTGTAGCAAGGTTTGTGTGTTTCTGGACATGCATGGTTACCATTGTTGTTATGAACTGTAGCAAGGTTTGTGTGTTTCTGGACATGCATGGTTACCATTGTTGTTATGAACTGTAGCAAGGTTTGTGTGTTTCTGGACATGCATGGTTACCATTGTTGTTATGAACTGTAGCAAGGTTTGTGTGTTTCTGGACATGCATGGTTACCATTGTTGTTATGAACTGTAGCAAGGTTTGTGTGTTTCTGGACATGCATGGTTACCATTGTTGTTATGAACTGTAGCAAGGTTTGTGTGTTTCTGGACATGCATGGTTTCCACTGTTGTTATGAACTGTAGCAAGGTTTGTGTGTTTCTGGACATGCATGGTTACCACTGTTGTTATGAACTGTAGCAAGGTTTGCGTGTTTCTGAACATGCACGGTTTCCACTGTTGTTATGAACTGTAGCAAGGTTTGCGTGTTTCTGAACATGCACGGTTTCCACTGTTGTTATGAACTGTAGCAAGGTTTGCGTGTTTCAGGACAAGCACGGTTTCCATTGTTGTTATGAACTGTAGCAAGGTTTGCGTGTTTCTAGACAAGCACGGTTTCCATTGTTGTTATGAACTGTAGCAAGGTTTGTGTGTTTCTGGACATGCACGGTTTCCATTGTTGTTATGAACTGTAGCAAGGTTTGTGTGTTTCTGGACATGCACGGTTTCCATTGTTGTTATGAACTGTAGCAAGGTTTGTGTGTTTCTGGACATGCACGGTTTCCACTGTTGTTATGAACTGTAGCAAGGTTTGCGTGTTTCTGGACATGCATGGTTTCCACTGTTGTTATGAACTGTAGCAAGGTTTGTGTGTTTCTGGACATGCATGGTTACCACTGTTGTTATGAACTGTAGCAAGGTTTGTGTGTTTCTGGACATGCATGGTTACCACTGTTGTTATGAACTGTAGCAAGGTTTGCGTGTTTCTGGACATGCATGGTTTCCACTGTTGTTATGAACTGTAGCAAGGTTTGTGTGTTTCTGGACATGCATGGTTACCAATGTTGTTATGAACTGTAGCAAGGTTTGTGTGTTTCTGGACATGCACGGTTTCCATTGTTATGAACTGTAGCAAGGTTTGTGTGTTTCTGGACATGCACGGTTTCCATTGTTGTTATGAACTGTAGCAAGGTTTGTGTGTTTCTGGACATGCATGGTTTCCAATGTTGTTATGAACTGTAGCAAGGTTTGTGTGTTTCTGGACATGCACGGTTACCACTGTTGTTATGAACTGTAGCAAGGTTTGCGTGTTTCTGGACATGCACGGTTTCCATTGTTGTTATGAACTGTAGCAAGGTTTGTGTGTTTCTGGACATGCACGGTTTCCATTGTTGTTATGAACTGTAGCAAGGTTTGTGTGTTTCTGGACATGCACGGTTTCCATTGTTGTTATGAACTGTAGCAAGGTTTGTGTGTTTCTGGACATGCACGGTTTCCATTGTTGTTATGAACTGTAGCAAGGTTTGCGTGTTTCTGGACATGCACGGTTACCACTGTTGTTATGAACTGTAGCAAGGTTTGCGTGTTTCTGGACATGCACGGTTACCACTGTTGTTATGAACTGTAGCAAGGTTTGCGTGTTTCTGGACATGCACGGTTACCACTGTTGTTATGAACTGTAGCAAGGTTTGTGTGTTTCTGGACATGCACGGGGTGAAAATGAAGCAGAGCACTATTTAAGATCTGAGAAACAAAGGGATGTAAGCGCATGTTGTATGCATTTAGAGTGCTTACGTCCCTTTGTTTCTCAGATCACGTAGTTAACGTAATCTCTCTTTGGTCCTCACCACAGCGAGGTCACAATAAAATTGTACCGACAATAACTGTCTAGATTCGGAAAACTTTCAATTAACGCAGAGCTACATCTTCTTTCGTTATAATGCTTTGATGGGTTGTCCTTACAGTTTTGGCCTTGGAAAGCGTCTGGTCGCTTTTGCAAAACGGGCACATTTAATGATGCCTTTACGCTGTTTCAGCAAAACGATGCTGATTTCGCGTAATGAGCAAAAATGTTGCCGAATTCGGCTATTCCGTGAATTCGGCACGACATAGACATTCTTATCAGACGTCCTTGTGATTCGAGTCATGCAAAACACACAGACACAAAGAACGATTATAGAATGAATAGACACGCAGCGAGACACTAGGAACAAGTACGTGTGTGTGTGTGTGTGTGTGTGTGTGTGTATACGCGCAAGCGCGTGCTCACGTACGCACGTCTGTACATCCGTTCTTTTGAATAAATGCAGCCCCTTACGCGGCGTGAGATTTTAATCAAAATCTTCTATGAGAGGTCTGCGTCCGACAATAGTGGCCGTATATAGTTGTCGCGTGAGACCTTAAGCACTATTTCCAAGAGGGGACCCGCATCTTTCTTCTTCTTCTTCGTTCTTGGGCTGAAACTCCCACGTTTGTTCATGTTTTTACACGAGCGGATATTTACGTGTATGACCGTTTTTACCCCGCCATTCAGGCAGCCATACGCCGTTTTCGGGGGAAATATGCAAAAAGGAAAGAGAGACTGCTTAATGTCCTACAGGCTAAATATTAAGGGGAAGGTTAAGTAATTTAATACGTACGAATGTCACAGTTTTCAGTTGCTTCGTACGTCTTTGTTTCTTGACCAGTACTCTTGATTTTGGTACCGTTGTGTTCCAAAGACTCTGCACATTCCTTTGACATAAGGCTCACTGTGTATAACTGGGTCAAACACGTAATAACCGCCAATGAATAAAGTAATCAGTTTTTTTCCGATTAAGGTACATACAGCGACTACTTGGAACCTGGCAGTGTGGAGGGTATCACCGCAACAGTTGGACTATATCCTTATGTACCTGTCTCCGTATGTTTGGTTTTAATTATTTGCAAGAGGATGTAGATATTTAGGAAAATATGAAATGCAAATGGCCGCCATAATTAATATTTTGTCGATATCTACTTCCTCTAGCAGATACGGGTACATAAGGATGAAGACCAACTGTTGGGGTGATACTATCCTCA
The DNA here is from genome assembly GCF_037325665.1 of Littorina saxatilis. NCBI lineage: Eukaryota > Metazoa > Mollusca > Gastropoda > Littorinimorpha > Littorinidae > Littorina > Littorina saxatilis. The sequence continues at coordinate 15,478,668 of NC_090261.1, forward strand.
CTGCCAGGTTCCAATTAGTCGCTGTATGTACCTTAATCGGAAAAAAACTAATTACTTTATTCATTAGTGGTTATCACGTGTTTGATCCAGTTATAGGCTACACTGCGCCCGTCGACCTGCATTATAAGTCCAACAAAATCAAGTATCAAAATAACTCCCTTTGTCAGTTGATGCCCTTTGACATATATTCCTCGCGGTAAGAACGATCATGTCATCCATGTGTCCAGGCTATTACGGCATGGTATGTGACCCCCCTTCCACTCCAACACAAACCAAAACTTAACAGTCAGGAGGCAGTAAAGAGCAAGAAAATAGTGCTTCCGATCAGCTACAAACCCTGTATTAATGAACCATGCTGCAGAAACAAAAGAACAGCGGTGTTTTGGCCGCAGTTGAATGATGAAAGGAAGAATGAAAAAAGCGCGACAGAGCGAAATACTCTCTTAACAGAAGTGTTCAACTTATGAACACAGTCCAGTAACAAGGTTTGAGTACTTTGTAATCATGACAGAGTACATAGTTCTACTGGCAAAAGTATCACACATAGTGTCCAGTCGTGTTAACACTTTGTACCCCACCTTCTTGACCAATTTCTTTTTAGCCGAGACCAGCTGTGCTGCGGCTGGTCACTCTGAATAGTAGTAACTGTGTAGTAACTATGTATCAACACGCTGGAATGCAGGCGTTAGATGGACGTTACAGGAAGCGACTGAAGCTAAAAGTCTGGATCAGATATATCCGTACCTGGTCAGATAGAGCTATATGAGTGGGTACGGATATATCCGTACCTGGGAGACAATGAGTTAAAGTGAACGCTATGTGTTTATAAAGTGTGCCTCTTTTTTTATTTAGTCAAGTTTTGACTAAATATTTTAACATCGAGGGGGAATCGAAACGAGGGTCGTGGTGTATGTGCGTGTGTGTGTCTGTGTGTCTGTGTGTCTGTGTGTGTGTGTGTGTGTGTGTAGAGCGATTCAGACTAAACTACTGGACCGATCTTTATGAAATTTGACATGAGAGTTCCTGGGTATGAAATCCCCGAACGTTTTTTTCATTTTTTTGATAAATGTCTTTGATGACGTCATATCCGGCTTTTCGTGAAAGTTGAGGCGGCACTGTCACGCCCTCATTTTTCAACCAAATTGGTTCAAATTTTGGTCAAGTAATCTTCGACGAAGCCCGGGGTTCGGTATTGCATTTCAGCTTGGTGGCTTAAAAATTAATTAATGACTTTGGTCATTAAAAATCGGAAAATTGTAAAAAAAAAATAAAAATTTATAAAACGATCCAAATTTACGTTTATCTTATTCTCCATCATTTGCTGATTCCAAAAACATATAAATATGTTATATTCGGATTAAAAACAAGCTCTGAAAATTAAATATATAAAAATTATTATCAAAATTAAATTGTCCAAATCAATTTAAAAACACTTTCATCTTATTCCTTGTCGGTTCCTGATTCCAAAAACATATAGATATGATATGTTTGGATTAAAAACACGCTCAGAAAGTTAAAACAAAGAGAGGTACAGAAAAGCGTGCTATCCTTCTTAGCGCAACTACTACCCCGCTCTTCTTGTCAATTTCACTGCCTTTGCCATGAGCGGTGGCCTGACGATGCTACGAGTAAAATGGCATTGCGTTCAGTTTCATTCTGTGAGTTCGACAGCTACTTGACTAAATATTGTATTTTCGCCTTACGCGACTTGTTTTTATTTGAAATATGTACTATGTCGCAAAGTGTACAAAATGTGTTACAGCAATGTAATCCAAAGTGGAAGACTTCTGTTTAGAGTGTAGAGTTGAATGAATTGAAAATTATTTTTCTTTTACCTGAACAACAGTAATAAAAACAAAAAACATTAAATTACTGGAAGGTACAATTAAGGACTTTATCTATACAATTAAAATGAAAATTAAAATCATGGATTACAGAGTAAGCATATGCTGCTTTTTTCATCCGGTCCCCCAATAACTATTAAACAATATGTTAACCCAAAAAATGGGTAGCATATGAATTCTACAATAAATTATGATGATCAAAGAGAGAGAGAGAGAGAGAGAGAGAGAGAGAGAGAGAGAGAGAGAGAGAGAGAGAGAGAGAGAGAGAGAGAGAGAGAGAGAGAGATGTGACTAAGTTTTCCTTGTGTTTTTGTTGCCGACTTCCTGTTTGGCGTAAGACCTATTTCATAATATTACCCATATAAACTTAAATTGAATTTACCTTTTTGCCCCCACAACAAATTCTATCCCCAGCCTTTCTTCAAAAACAAAACAAAGCCCATTGCTCAATCTCTACGATTAAAAAATAATTTAAAAAAAGAAGAAAAACATGCACATAATTCAGGTGAGTATAAAAAAGCGCTTTTTAACTGAGAAAAAACAATGAGATCTGACAGAATCCTAATGCACGATTTTAGGAGAAGACGCAGCACCCACGTGACTCTTATTGATTGTCTGCGTTTAAACAGACAGCAGAGCTTTAGGGTCTAGGCTGACTGAGTATGGTTTGCATTGTCCGGAATATTGTCATGGAACGAGTATTATGAGCAGACGTCGTGACTGCACAGTTTGTGCTTTATTCCAAAGCAACAGGGTAGGATGGATGGAAGTCAACATGAATAAAAGGAACTTGAGATGACATGAAAAAGAAATCGCTAAATGTTTGTTTTGGGGCATTATGCTTCCGTGGCTATTGTCGGGGTAATGGCATGATTGTTATGGGGGCCAGGAGGCCCCCATTCTATACGGATAGTTTCGAGGTTGACCATGGGCAGCGCCATTTTGTTGTGAAATACGTCATCAGTTTGTGTACACAGGAAGTTGTGACATCCGTTACCCTATGGGAGGGGTGAAGGCAACATTGTTCATCAGTAGAAAGTTGTGAAATCCGTCACCCTATGGGAGGGGTGAAGGCAAATTGGTCATCACTGAGTTTGTGTAACACAGGAAGTTGTGAAATACGTCACTCTATGGGAGGGGTGACGGCAAAATTGTTCAACAAAAACATCATAGGCCGAACTGTGCAGGGTTAACCGCAACAAACTCAAACCATTCATACTACTCTGCATTTGAGTGACTTATATACCAACATTTTTATGTCTTATTTTCAGCACAGGTGTAGGAAAAATCCTGAACCAAAATGTTATTCATTTTCTAATTTAACATTTGTTTTACAAATGTGACCATGGTCTTTCAAACATACAGTGACATTAAACATTGTTATGTTAAAAAAAAGAAGAAAAAGAAAAGCTTTTGTGCACAAATCAGAAAATACATTGTACATTTTACCTACAGGCCAAACAAGAGATCCAAGCAAGTTGCACTGATCTAAAAATATATTTTTGTCAATGGCAAGTTGTCAAAAACAGGCGCTTGCAATTTGGATGTGTCCAATGATAGTAGGTTTGGTTGTGATCAATCAGAATAATGTAGGAATAAAAATGTATGACAGTTTGGTATGATGACATGTAATTCACATATGCTGAAATATAAAATTATACATCATATAATACTAATATGGCTGTTGCCATGACCATAAACCCCAAGAAAGGTTTAATGTTATGTAAATCAAAATACCAAAATCAAGCACCTATTAATCTGGTCTACGGCGCGGGAAGATTGAGGCCTTCGTAAACGTTCAACGTTGGCCAATAATGATTTTAACAATGTTGTGTCGTTTTGTATTATGTTGTATTTTGTTGATCAATTGATAAATATGTCTTCCCAACATATTACAAATCAAACAGAAATAAAGTCTTAGAGAACTACAATAATTATTGTTGCCGTCAAAACCTTGCAAGGCCTCAACCGTTCTCACGAGATCAGTTACGTTATTTTTTCTCTCTCTCAGTCTCTCTCTCTCTCTCTCTCTCTCTCTCTCTCTCTCTCTCTCTCTCTCTCTCTCTCTCTCTCTCTCTCTCTCTCTCTCTCTCTGTATGTATGTCTTTGTCTGTGTCTCCCCCTGAGTCTCTCCGCTTCTGTCTTTCTATGTCTGTCTCTGTCTATGTGTGTGTGTGTGTGTCTCTCTCTCTCTCTCTCTCTCTCTCTCTCTCTCTCGCTCTCGCTTTCTCTCTCTCTCATCTGACTCTTGGCACACAGGTCAAAGCAGAGGTTAACTTGAGTGCACGTGTACCTAGGAGGGGGTGATTTCTTGAATTAGCTGAGGGCGGAAGGAAATCGCTCACCTTCCACGTCCAAAACGTAGTGATATTGACACGCCAGATTAGTGCGGTAGCGTATTGTGCTAAGCAGGAAAGCGCGCTTTTCTGCCGGTATTCTTGTTAACTTCGCAATTTCCGGAAAACATCCACTTTCACTTTGAGACTGTTCTGTTTACATTCGACACTATCAAAACCACTTTGCAATACTGAAATGATTTTTTCTGTGTTCGAAAGCTACAGCCAATCGTTATTATGTCCCCTTAGGTACAGTTTTATAACATTATTGGCACATGTAAACAATAGGAATTAATTAATGAACGCTACGAAAAGGGCAGCCTTTAACCTCCCTGTTGTCACTCAGCATTTTTTTTTAATTCTCATCCACACTTTCAGCACTTCCCCCACCCGCCCTCCCTATCTCAGATGTAATTTGTAAATGACGTTTTCAGCCTTCAATCCACTATTTAACATAGTAAGTCAAGCTTTTCAAACCTTATTAATAATTGCTTTGATGTTTTGCTGATGTTCAGTTTATTATTACACCCCCGGTATAGGGGTGTGTATAGGATTCGGTCGATGTGTTTGTTTGTTTGTGTGTTTGTGTTCGCATATAGATCTCAAGAATGAACGGACCGATCGTCACCAAACTTGGTGAACAGGTTCTATACATTCCTGAGACGGTCCTTACAAAAATTGGGACCAGTCAAACACACGGTTAGGGAGTTATTGGTGGATTAAGATTCTACAAGGACTTATAGAGGGACATATTAATGGTCAAAGGGAAATAACCTTCTCAGTTGGTGGCAGTGAGAATGGTAAGGACGGGGGTGTTTTTCCTACCTCGGAGGAATTTCTTGTTTAATAAAGATCTCATGGTTCAAAATTTCATATTGTTTTTTCAAAAACGTGCGTGTGTTCCATTTCAAACTAACCTCACTGATGTGAACTCCATTATTACTGTCACATCTGTTTTACAAATTACACCCATAATCCAAACCAACGCGCAAACACACACACACACACACACACCACAACTACACACATATGTACTCGTTACCATTAGCCAACGCTCGTCACAACACTGTCAGTCTCAAGTCTAAATAATAATAGTATAAATCATAACTAATTTTCTTCACACCATCATAGACATAATGTTGCTTCACATGTTCTTTGTACAATCGTTGGTTTTCACAATAAATATTGCATTACTGTAATTGTCTTCTTTTTCTTTAACAATATCTTTCCAAAAACAAAACTCAAAGACCACACAAGCTATTGCAACCTACTCCTATCTCTGGTCTCTCTTCCTGGGTACAATGGTACCTAAGACTTACATTCAAATGCTTACATTTCCATGCTACCCACATTATCAAAATACCAATAATTATTCAAAACAAATGTTAACTACTACCTAACTACCCACACCCATTATTATACACACATTTCACATTTAAACCATTCGTCGGCCCCCTGTCGATATTTATCGACTAAGTTCCTTGTGTGTGTTAGTGTGTGTGTGTGTGTGTGTGGGTGTGTGTGTGTGTGTGTGTGTGTGTGATGTGTGTGTGGTGTGTGTGTGTCTGTGTGTTATTGTGTGTTAGTGTGTGTGTGTGTGTGTGTGTGTGTGTGTGTGTGTGGTGTGTGTCTGTGTCTGTGTCTGTGTGTTATTGTGTGTTAGTGTGTGTGTGTGTGTGGTGTGTGTGTGTGTATGTGTGTGTGTCTGCCTGTCTGTCTGTCTGTCTGTCTGTTTATGTATCTGTCCATATCTGTCCGTCTGTGCATGTATTTGTGTGTATGTGTACGTGCGTGAGTCTGCATGCCTATGTGTTCGTATGTGTGTTTGCGTCCTCTTGTCTTTTAGTCCCGTTCCCTTTTCTGTCTCATAATGTTTCTTGGTTACACTTACAGAAACGCAATCAGCCATAGTTGTCCACAGAAGTAAAACTCGTCTAGACACCTTCACAAAACGTCAAAAGTCTCCTTCATCTTGTCGACAAGAAAAGAACATTATTGGAACAGAACGCAACAACTCTTAACTTTGGTAATGGTTTAGGTTCTCAGCTTGTGACCACTTTTAAGATGATCGTGTTTCCCTTTTTCTGGAAATAGGTAACAACCCTAACGAGTTCTGACGCTTCGTCATTATCGGGTCATCATCGTTGGAACTGCCTGTTATAGTTCATACCTGTTACACAAACCTTAACTACTGTTACCGGCTCTAAGTTCATGTTTGGTAACGTATGAGCGCTGTCTGATACTCAATGTCTGCTGCTGAATATAAACCTCATCCGGTTTTGACTCTGAAGTGCATGTTCTGTCCAAATTCTCACTCTTACTTTATGTATCGTCATTTGCAAAAGCCTGAACGGACACTGTCTTTGAAGTACATGTTTGGTATTGATAACAGACGATGGCTATCTCTTGAGTTATGTCTTGTAATGAGCAAAACGCTCAACGATTACTGACACTTAGTCCACTTTTGGTAACAAACGAATGCTGACTCTTACTTTAATGTCTCGTAGTGTCTTCGTTAAGTCTAATTTGGTAACCAACAATAACTGTCTCTTACTTCATATGCCTTGTAATGCACAAACACATCAACGAGTACAGGATATCCCTTTGGTAGAAAACAGATGCTGACTCTTAGTTCATACTGTGCGAAAACCTCAACGAGGATGGGCTTTAAGTTCACTTGTGTTGATTAATACCTAACCACTGCGAGTTCTGACTCATTAACATTTGAGGTCAACCTGTTTTTATATTTAGTCAAGTTTTGACTAAATATTTTAACATCGAGGGGGAATCGAAACGAGGGTCGTGGTGTATGTGTGTGTGTGTGTGTGTGTGTGTGCGTGCGTGCGTGCGTGCGTGCGTGTAGAGCGATTCAGACCAAACTACTGGGCCGATCTTTATGAAATTTTACATGAGAGTTCCTGGGATTGATATCCCCGAACGTTTTTCTCCTTTTTTTGATAAATGTCTTTGATGACGTCATATCCGGCTTTTCGTGAAAGTTGAGGCGGCACTGTCACGCCCTCATTTTTCAACCAAATTGGTTCAAATTTTGGTCAAGTAATCTTCGACGAAGCCCGGGGTTCGGTATTGCATTTCAGCTTGGTGGCTTAAAAATTAATTAATGACTTTGGTCATTAAAAATCGGAAAATTGTAAAAAAAAATAAAAATGTATAAAACGATCCAACTTTACGTTTATCTTATTCTCCATCATTTGCTGATTCCAAAAACATATAAATATGTTATATTCGGATTAAAAACAAGCTCTGAAAATTAAATATATAAAAATTATTATCAAAATTAAATTGTCCAAATCAATTTAAAAACACTTTCATCTTATTCCTTGTCGGTTCCTGATTCCAAAAACATATAGATATGATATGTTTGGATTAAAAACACGCTCAGAAAGTTAAAACAAAGAGAGGTACAGAAAAGCGTGCTATCCTTCTTAGCGCAACTACTACCCCGCTCTTCTTGTCAATTTCACTGCCTTTGCCATGAGCGGTGGCCTGACGATGCTACGAGTAAAATGGCATTGCGTTCAGTTTCATTCTGTGAGTTCGACAGCTACTTGACTAAATATTGTATTTTCGCCTTACGCGACTTGTTAAGTATTACCTCCGGAGGTTTCTTTACCTCAAAAGGGCGTGCTTTCTCGTATATCAGTTGTTCCAGTTCCTGACCTTTCAAGGGCAACGTATGTCAGACAGAACCGCTAACGGGTTTTAACTTTTCATGCTTATGGATATCTGATGATAGGGCCCATCAATCCACGACAATAACTCTTAATGGATTTGCAACTATTCCTGTCCTTTAATGGACACGTGCGACCTGCAGGCAGTTTCAACCTCTATTGGATTTGACCTTGGAACAATGGTGGTGGATTCATCATGTTTCGTAACATACACGGCCAATGCGTCAGTACCGTGCACTGTTCTTGGCCTCTGCAAAATTATTGCTATTGGGCATTACCTTATTCTTAAAGGAAACCAGATTAAAGTCACTTGTTTATTTAAATGATTGTTATTCTCTCAAGCGCCAGGAGATTGGTTCCGCGTACCTCTCACTTACTCTTGTTACACAGTCGCGTCGTATATATTGAGAGCGCTTAGTCCCTTTGTTTCTAGATCACAAAACTACACGGTTCATAGATTATTATGAAATGTATTTGCAACCTTCAGGTATATGGTACCAATAAAGCTTCTTTTTTTAATGAGGAAGCTGGCTGGAGGCTCAAAACGGCTCAGACATTTCTGAAACGATTGTATGTTTAGCCTTGCGTCTACAGAACAAAAGGTTCTCTGTGTTTCGGTAGTATAAATCCCATCGAAAGCCACATGATATGACTTTGACGTCAATACAAAACGATTCGGTGGACGGAACAGAAGATAGGTTGCAGGATACTCCATTACACCGGAAGTCGCCTTAATCTTACGAATAACAAGTATCAACTGGTAAAAGCTATCACAGTCACGATAAACGGAAATGGACAAGATCATATGGAATCTTATTGAACCATTATCTACATTATCTGTAAGCATACATCTGTCCAAAAATACAGTGAGCCATTTTGCAAACCAATATTTTTTTCAAAAATTCAACATCCTGGTTCTAACGGGTACCAGCACGCTTACGCCAAGCAGCCAATTGAAGTCGGCGACTCTGTTTTGTTTGTTTGTTTGTTCGTTCATGGGCTGAAACTCCCACGGCTTTTACGTGTATGACCGTTTTTACCCCGCCATTTAGGCAGCCATACGCCGCTTTCGGAGGAAGCATGCTGGGTATTTTCGTGTTTCTATAACCCACCGAACTCTGACATGGATTACAGGATCTTTTTCGTGCGCACTTGGTCTTGTGCTTGCGTGTACACACGGGGGTGTTCGGACACCGAGGAGAGTCTGCACACAAAGTTGACTCTGAGAAATAAATCTCTCGCCGAACGTGGGGACGAACTCACGCTGACAGCGGCCAACTGGATACAAATCCAGCGCGCTACCGACTGAGCTACATCCCCGCCGGCGACTCTGTGATAACACTTCATTCGTAAGGCTAAAATGCAGTTTCAACTAGTTAGTGTGGCCGATTGCACTGGTAGCTTTTTTCATATTTTACTGGTAAAATACTGCAAGTAACGGGCTGATGCGATCTGTGGTGGATATGTCTGCACACCACTAAAGCATGTGGCTTCAATCGTGCACGTGCGTGTCAGGAAAACGAGATATCTTTCACTAATTTCCATTGAAATCTGGGAAATGTGACCGGTTGCAAAATTCATATTTAGAATGTCAGATTATACCGGTAAAATACTCAAAAATACCGGTTAACGCGCTTTCTGGGGTAAACGTGTGCACACCAGGCGGCGGGTGTCGGGTATCGAGAAATTTCTCACTAATCTCCATTATCTGGTATTTCACATTGTACCGGCAAAATAATGGAAATAGTCGCTTAACCTGGAGTACACCAGGCATGTGGCTTAAATCGAGTACGTGCGTGTCTGAAAACGAGAAATCTCTCACTAATCCCTATTGTCATCTGGCAGGGGTGTCATAAGCTGTGGCACAATACTTATCGCGTGAGGAGAGTCATTATCCCAGGTACGCGCATTCCCACTTCTCTGTCATATTTCACGACTGCGTCCTTGCCCAGTGTTAAGGCAAAACAAAACAAAAGTCTGTTTACGGTAACATAGGCCCCAAAAATAGGGTCGGTAGTTATTTTGCCCAAAAACAAAGCCTTTTTTTATCTTTTTTTGTCTCCCCCAAATGCCAAAAAAGAGTCTAGGGTCGCGCGAAAAAATAGGGTCGGTCGGGATACTGTAAACAGACTTTTTTGTGTGTGTGGCCTAATGGCTTTGGCTGACACAGGCTGACGCTTTTGCCATGGAGGTCTTGCACTGTGGAAGTTGACAAACGGTGGCTAGCAAGGACGTGTGTCACAGAATAATAGTCTTACTGTTGTAAACAGACATGACTGCGTGCGTAAAGAAGAGACTAAACTATAAATAGTCCTGGAGAGCGTCGGGATCACCTTCATCAATTTAAAAAAAAAACTAAGCAAAAGGTAAAGGTGTCTAAGATAGCCTTGTCTTATACCTACAATAACTTAGTTTGCGACCTGAGTTTTAATGTCAATGTTCTTATGATAGGAGGTACCTAACGCATCTTATTGTTGTTGTATTTCAGTGTTGTTGTTGTTGCTTTTTCTGTTGAGCGTCAGAAGGTACAAACAATTCCACAGCTTCATCTTATTAGACAAAGACTGTCCTCGCTGCAGTTTCTTCGAATCAGATAATATGCGGGCTTGTTCCTGCTTTTTTTCGGGCATGTTCATGTGATGCTGTTCATCTCCATTCTACGACAACGGTGCTGCTCTAAACCTCCCCACTGCAAAAAAAAGACAGGAACGTGACACAAAGACACATGTACGCTTCCGATCCGGAAACAGCAGTTATCCTCCAAGCGGAGTAGGAGCAGGGAGAAGGAGGGGGAGGGGGGGGAGGAACGGTTCCATCATTTGCCTGCAGCGCTGACTGAGCCGCTAACACTCCTCACCGGAACAGGGAGGAAAAAACAGTTAAGGAGGCCCCGGGGGAACTGGGCGTCCATTAACCACCAATGACAGGTACAGACGTGGCAAATTAATGGCTCAGTACGCCACGTGAGCTTACAGAGCCGAGTCAGCCAGTACGACTGAGATTTTAAAAAGAAAGAAAATATGTCGATGATGTGAAACATTCTGCTGGACATGAACTTAATCCTCAATACAAAACTGAAAATAACTTGTTTTTGTTGACGACTTAAAACTGTAGGCGTATTGTCTTCCTTTTCATGTTTTCATGATTGACAATCGAATATGAAACAAGCATCCATATCTAAGTACACACACACACACACACACACACACACACACACACACACACACACCCGCGCGCGCACATATGTACGGAGAGAGAGAGAGAGAGAGAGAGAGAGAGAGAGAGAGAGAGAGAACAAGAGAGAGAGAAAGAGAGAGAGAGAGATTTCATCGTAATCAGAGGAACAATCAAATAATCTTGTTTTTCTGCTGTCCAATAGGGAATAGCCGCTGATTGAAGAAAGAAAAACATCAACCTTTTGCCGTGATAAATCTCTTTCATTCACTCGAATAATAGGAAACACAATACTTTTCGTCACGCGGAGGGCCATGATTAATCTGTGTACAATTGGTCCGAGTTACAGAGCTGTATATAGATGATCAGACGTGATTGCTGGAACAGTAACCTTCTGCCGTTATAAATCTGTAGCGCTCTCCTGCAGTAGAGAACACTTGTGACATGCAGATTTGATGAATAGCGTATCTGGTGTCTGCAGAGAACGCGTGGTGTGCAAAGCACGATCTGACCAGCCGACACCAACTGCGTAATTGATACTGAGGCGCAAGCCAAACATTCTCAAGCCTAATATAAAGTTGATCACGACATTTTCCAGGCATTAAATGGAACGAAATATCAATCAATCAATCAATCAATCAATATGAGGCTTATATCGCGCGTATTCCGTGGGTACAGTTCTAAGCGCAGGGATTTAAAAAAAAATGTATGCAATTTATATCGCGCACATATTCAAGGCGCAGGGATTTGTTTATGCCGTGTGAGATGGAATTTTTGTTTACACAATACATCACGCATTCACATCGGCCAGCAGATCGCAGCCATTTCGGCGCATTTCCTACTTTTCACGGCCTATTATTCCAAGTAACACGGGTATTTAGTTCTGCCTCGTTATTAGCCATTGAGTATAATCTGTTTTATCATCATTGCTTTGTTGTTGTTCTTTGGCCATTTACGTTGAATGACTTGTTGAAAGATTGTTTCCATTTCAGAAATGAGCATGTCTTGGCAGAGGCAAATTTGTTTACGATTTCAATTAAGGCAGTGTATATTTATACAGCTTGCAACTGAGGCTGAGACAGTTGTAGTGAGTCTTTTACTTTCGTGTTGGGGTGTTGTTTCTTTACCTAAGGGTGACCGTTAGATTTTACACATATATACATGTGTACACAGTAGAATTCAAGACAACCCTCTTTTTCCTCTGCTCCACACCACACAATGACAGCTGGAAAACGTTTTAAAGCTTCAAAAGTTTATTTATACAACACAAAAATCCAACACCAAGCCAGAATGTCTCATCTTTTGATACCAAATTTTCGGACCGCAGGCCTTCTTCAAAAGGTTCACAGACCAAGCGTCTATGGTTACAACACAGCAATGGAACATCTAGCTCAAGTAGGCCTACATGTATGATATATGAAGTCATATCGCGCGCGTATCTCCAGACTAGGACTCAAGGCGCAGGGATCTATTTATGCCGTGTGAGATGGAACTTTTTACACAATACATCACGCATTCACATCGACCAGCAGATCGCAGCCATTTCGGCGCATATCCTACTTTTCACGGCCTATTATTCCAAGTCACACGGGTATTTTGGTGGAATTTTTTTTTATCTATGCCTATACAATTTTGCCAGGAAAGACCCTTTTGTCAATCGTGGGATCTTTAACGTGCACACCCCAATGTAGTGTACACGAAGGGACCTCGGTTTTTCGTCTCATCCGAAAGACTAGCACTTGAACCCACCACCTAGGTTAGGAAAGGGGGGGAGAAAATTGCTAACGCCCTGACCCAGGGTCGAACTCGCAACCTCTCGCAATGTACAGTATCTAGCTCAGCCTGGTTCACTTCCGAGTCAATACTAAGATACCATGTGCAAGGAACACGTGGCTGCTTTAACCCAAAGCATAAATTGTGGTGTTTTCTGACCGCCTGGCAAACCAAATGTGACAATGCACACACAAAAACTCAGCATAATGGACAAATGTTATTGTAACATAATGAAATAAAACATGACTGATACAGTCCAACGTGAAAAACAGTCACATTTTGTAATATCTTTCTTGGTCTCTATGAAGGAATGCTTGAGTCTGCCCCATGTCAAAGTTATCACACAAACATTAAGTGAACTTGTCTGTAACTTGAACTGCACTCAACTTTTCTTTACAAGGATTCATATTTAAGATTCGGTCTTTTCTCACAATCTGCCTTTGAAAACGAACAAACACAAAGAGACAGGGACAGAAACAGAGAGAGACAGTCAGACAGCTAGGCAGACAGACAGATAGACAGACAGGCGGGCAGACAGACAGACAGACAGACAGATCGACAGACACACAGACAGACAAATAGACAGACAGACAAGACAGACAGACAGACAGATAGACAAACAGACAGACAAGACAGGTAGGCATACAGGCAGACAGACAGACTGACAGGCAGACAGTTATACTAATATCAAAAGAACGAAAATAGTAATCGGAGATTAGTAATACGTCAAAAGAGAAGTATAGACAGCAACTTAAGTCAACCCAAACACAGACATATGTAAGACAATAACCAACATTAAAGATGCAAGATTTTGTCCATTGTAGAAAACCACACACAATTGATAAATTTATAAAACGCCAATGAAGAAGGACGCTCAGCTGTAGAGAGAAAGAAAGAAAGAAGGAAAAAGGAAGAAAAAAAAACAGAGAGAAAGAAAGAAAGAAGGAAAAAGGAAAAAAAAAAAAACCAACAACGTAGGGTTTCATTCTTTTCATTTATTTTTCAGCTTGAAGCGGACTGCATGCAACTGAGGAAAAAAAATACCAAAAAAATACACAAAAAATACACCCAAAAAAGTATAGACAGCAGACCGGGGTGCACAAATAACACTGGGAAAGGTGAGCAAATAAGATGGTTGATGTGGCCATTATTTTGTCATCAATCGTCATTCCATGCAATCTCTCCAAGTTACGATCATTGCAAGCTACTGAACAGTGACTGAATGAGCCACAAGATCATACTCAACTCGGTAATACGAGTTAAGTCTCTAGACTGAGACTTGAGGCTGAACCTTGTATTACCATCCGTTATTAGACACAGTGACAGAAGCAGAGAGACAGACAAACAGAAAAAGACAGAGAGACAGAGAATATGTCCCCCAAAATTATTAAATAAACAAAAACAATTAATCGCAGTTTTAATGATAAGGTATGCGAGAAAGACAGAAAGCAGCGCGAAGTATGAAAATATCACTAGAAAAGTTCAGCAAATAAGATGGATAATGAGGCCATTTGTCAACCATCGCTAAGCTTTACAATCTGTCAAACTACGAATAATCCAATATACGCGTACGATGAGCAACAAGATATACTGAACTAGAAAAAAAGAGTTCATTCTACCCTTCAACGAGAACGGAACTGAACTCTTTGGACGGGATTGAGACTTGAGAACGGAACTGAACTCTTTGGACGGGATTGAGACTTGAGAACGGAACGGAACTTTTTGGACAGGATTGAGACTTGAGAACGGAACGGAACTTTTTGGACGGGATTGAGACTTGAGAACGGAACGGAACTTTTTGGACGGGATTGAGACTTGAGAACGGAACGGAACTTTTTGGACGGGATTGAGACTTGAGAACGGAACGGAACTTTTTGGACGGGATTGAGACTTGAGACTGGGACTTAATTACCATTTGTTCTTGGACAAAGAGACAGAAGCACAGAAGACACCAAAGATCATTTTGTATTTACTAGAGTAGTGACGTGAGCAAATTGCTGCTGTTTAACAATCAGCCTCGCCCTTGAGAAGAAACATTCAATAATTGAGTCGTTACGTTAGCATATGCAATAAACACACATATCAATGTATAGACAATCCTGCAATTCTGGTATCGAATCATCATAAGTAAACATTTTTTTAAGTAGTTCCCTTACAGTATCCCATGCAAAACATTGACAAGGCATAAAGTAAATAGAGTAATATACATGTAGTAATAGCGTAATCTACAAAATATTTTAGTTTGATGCAACAACTTTTTTTTTTAAATAATCTGTAAGTTTGTTTTAAAAACCTTTTTCACTCATGGTCTCTTGAAGAACTTTAGGTGGTGAATTCCAGACCAAGATGCCAGAATAGGCAGGCAGGCAGGCAGGCAGAAAGACAGACAGACAGACAGACAGAAAGACAGACAGACAGACAGACAGACAGACAGACAGACAGACCATAAATGAAGGTACACAAAATAACATAAAAACAGTTACAAGTCTTTGAACGA
This sequence comes from Littorina saxatilis, assembly GCF_037325665.1. NCBI lineage: Eukaryota > Metazoa > Mollusca > Gastropoda > Littorinimorpha > Littorinidae > Littorina > Littorina saxatilis. Next base: position 15,493,984 of record NC_090261.1, read on the forward strand.
GAACACGACCTGAAAACTGCCTACGGTTTCGGATAATTGGTAGTCGTATCAACCACAACAGAGAGACAGAGAATCAGCTGAAAAGATTATCAAATAAACAAACCTGGTGATCGGAGATCATTATCACTAAATTAGGAGAGAATGACGGAAAGCAGCGCGTACTACGCAAATAAGAATGAAAGAGGTGTTCGGATGAGATTGATGATGTGGCCATTTGCCATCCACCCCGAAAGCTATACGATCTGTCCAAGCTACGATCAATGCTAGCTGCTCGTACAATGAGAAACAAGATCATACTAAACTCAGCAATATGAGTTCATCTACCCTTCAATGAGAACTGACACTGAAGTGAACTTTATTTTACAAGGATTGAGATTGAAGGCTGTGGTTGAATCAAACATAAATCTTTAAAAAAAAAACTGGACAAGTAGAGAGAAGTTCAAGTTTTACGCTCTCACGGCAAAGCCATTAAGGGCATGTTCCCGGGTTTTAACCCGACTTTAGATGAGATACACAAGTGTATGCGTGTTTAGGTGGTATCAGCCATCTGCACTTATGGCAGAATGACCGAGGTCTTTTACGTGCCACTGTGGTGACACGGGGGTGGGAGATGGATGCCGTCTCTGGGTCTGCACATAAAGTTGACCTGTGTCCGTCCCGGCCCGGATTCACTGGACAAGTAAAGGCACGTATCGTATTTAAAATATTTCACCCCAAAATGATAACACCATTGCATAAAAAGGATGTTGTTCTTAATTTAACAACACTCTGTCTTGTGCGTCTCTACTTTCACAGTAGCTTGCCATTCCCCCCCCCCCCCCCCACCCACCCCCCGCCCCGACACCCTTTCTGTGCTGTTTTGATTTGGTGTTCGACTTACTTTCTGTTGATAAGAACAGAACCAAAGGACGTTGCAAACAATAGAAATCTAAAGTAGGGGAAATACAACAAATAAAAGAAAGAGAAGACGAAAAGAAACAGCTTACAAGAAAACTCGAAACTCAGCGCCAAACAAAACTTTCGGCAAGAAAACCGGCTTTAAAAAAAATCTTCATCGTTTGTAAGAGGAAGTAACTCCGCAGCAGAAAGTTTAGAACTCTCCTGGCAGTATAACTTCAGGAATAAAATCTTCACGGGGAATACCAGTGAGCAGATTACAATGTGATGAACCAACAAAATAAGCACACACAAAAACACAACACCACACATCTCGAACGCAGGCAAACCACGACACAGAAAGACCACCAGAATACAAGTGCTAGACACCGGCCACACTAATTTCCAGGTATTGGTGGCCGCATGCACCTGAAGCAGGCTTCAATGCAAAACCAATGCGCATACCTTTAATCTTTAGATTAAACTTCAATCCTACCCTTTCAAGTAAGTGCAGGTTAGAAGATCAAGAATGAGGTGAAACCCGAAATATTTTGAAACAAGAATTCTGTCAATTCTGCATAAAACGCACACATAAAATCTGCCTAAGAACACCAAACAAAGAATGTGTAAAGAACAAAACATTTGCACACACAAATTATACACACAAACACAGATAAAACAAATATTGCCAGCAATAGCGGTTTTTTTTCTATTTTGAAGGTCGAACATTAGATAAATAAGAAAGACATACCACAAGATAGTCAAAGACAACAAAAGAGCGACAGTTTTCAAGCAAAAAGAAGAAAAGCAAGCACAGCTCAGTTCAAAAACAGCACAAAACATCCTCCCGTACATACACACAGGACAAGACAATAACAGCCAGAAGAAAAGCGAGTAAAAGAGACTCTTAGTCATCGACCGTGGACAATGTCCAGAGGGTAGTCGCCGGGCGGTACAATGGACATTGATCACTGCTGGTGTAGATTACTGGCTTCATATCCGTACCGGCTATTTGGATCAGCCACGACCAATGACATTTCTGTGCTAAGTGGCGGTGCGCGCCATACTTGTCTTGCCTTGCTTGTCCTTCGCTGCTCTTTTTCTTATCATTGGAGACACAACAGTGGTACCTGCGATGTGAGGCCCCTCTGATGAGAGGAAACCTCCCTTAAAAGGACACATTCTGGGGTCCCTTTGTCTATTATCTTTACCAAAATATACCTGTCATGACAGGCCACCTGCAATGAAGGGACACTTTTAGCTGGCCCCAAGGGTGTCCTTTCATCGCAAGTACCCCTGTATTGGAAAACAAGTCGAAGAAGCCGTAGAAGAAAATCAGATAAACATGGTGGTGGTGACGGTTTTTTTTCCGTATTATAATTGTCAGAACAGAAGAGGAAGAACAAAAAAAGAAAACAAGAAGTAAAAGATCATGATCATGATCAGAATAGTGGCGATTACGATGTTTTTCATTTGGCTGGAGACATTTTTGGGGGGAAAGAAGAGGAAGATCATGATATTTTAGTGATAATGATCTTGATAAAACTGTAGGCGATGACGACGTATTCCTGAATATTGACGACATTATTGTAATGTAAAGATCATGATCATAATTAAAAATAAAAAATAACAAGAAAGGTTAGTTATTGGAATATACATTTTTGACATAACGAAACATTCATAGCAGGTGTGTGTTAGAAAATAAACGTTCCAATAATCTAATTTTATTCTGGATTCTCGAGACGTCTATCTTTTTATTGGATTCATGATCATGACCATTACCCTTGAAAAGGGTGGTTATGACGAAAATGATGAGAAAAGAACTAAGAACAGGAGGAACAGGTTTGACAAATAGTTGTAATAAATAAGTCCAAGAATAAGACATGTTTACTCGTTTCTCGCACGTTTTAAGCTCCTTTCAACCTAATTATACCATCTTCACGCTGAAAACAACATCTAAAAGAAGAAGAAAAACAGCAACAATACAAGAACATTCAATTTCAAAGAAGACCGCGAAACATTAAGAAGGACGACAGCGAAACACGCAATAAAACAACAAGAACAACACAAGCAAAATAAAGAGATAAAGAGACAGCATTTCCAAAAACAAGTCGCGTAAGGCGAAAATACTACATTTAGTCAAGCTGTGGAACTCACAGAATGAAACTGAACGCACTGCATTTTTTCACAATGACCGTAGTCCGTCGCTCGTATAAAAGGCAGTGAAATTGACGAGCCTGTTTAGCGCGGTAATGGTTGCGCTGTGCTGCATAGCACGCTTTTCTGTACCTCTCTTCGCTTTAACTTTCTGAGCGTGTTTTTTATCCAAACATATCATATCTATATGTTTTTGGAATCAGGAACCGACAAGGAATAAGATGAAATTGTTTTTAAATCGATTTCGGAAATTTTATTTTAATCATAATTTTTATATTTTTAATTTTCAGAGCTTGTTTTTAATCCGAATATAACATATTTATGTTTTTGGAATCAGAAAAAGATGGAAAATAAGATGAACGTAAATTTGGATCGTTTTATAAAAACATAATTTTAATTAAAATTTTCGAAATTTTAATGACCAAAGTCATCAATTAATTTTTAAGCCTCCAAGCTGAAATGCAATACCAAAGTCCGGCCTTTGTCGAAGATTGCTTGGCCAAAATTTCAATCAATTTGATTGAAAAATGAGGGTGTGACAGTGCCGCCTCAACTTTTACAAAAAGCCGGATATGACGTCATCAAAGACGTTTATCCAAAAAAATGAAAAGAAAAAAAAACGTCTGGGGATATCATACCCAGGAACTCTCATGTAAAATTTCATAAAGATCGGTCTGGACAGTAGTTTACTCTGAATCGCTCTACATACACACACGCACAGACACACACACACTCACACACACACACATACACCACGACCCTCGTCTCGATTCCCCCTCTATGTTAAAACATTAAGTCAAAACTTGACTAAATCTAACAATTTCTTCATGTAACTTCCTCCTCGTGCTCGCACACGTTCTCTGTGTGTGTGTGTGTGTGTGTGTGTGTGTGTGTGTGTGTGTGTGTGTGTGTGTGTGTGTGTGTGTGTGTGCGTGTGTGCGTGTGTGTGTGCGTGCGTGCGTGCGTGCGTGCGTGTCTGTCTGTCTGTCTGTCTGTCTGTTTGTGTCTGTGCATGTCTTGGCCAAAAGGTTTAACTGAGGCTCTGCATCATTGTTAGTACAATACAGTTACAGATGTCAAGATTAAACCACCAACAGTGTTGATGAAACCTCATTTTGCTTTTACTTTCTTACACAAACTCTACAAAATCCTAATATAAAGCAACCGGAAAAGTATGTCTCATCGTATAGAACTGATGTGCGGATATATAGATTCTCTGGAAAAGGCAGCGTCGAAGTGTAAAGAGGTCCCTTGGGCGAGGATTGACATTTCTCTAGATTTTCTTTTCTGGACAATTCCCCACCACCCCACCCATAACCACCCATCCTTCAATCCCTCCCCTGGCACCTTTTTCTTCTTGTCTTTTTTTCTGCCTCTTAGTTTTTTCTTTGTCACAAAAAAACGTCTTTATGTAACTTCCTCCTAGTGCATAGTGTTCATTTACTGCATGGCCTTCAATTTGGTGTGTTGCTTGTATTGTCTCAAACAATTCCTGTATCGTCATGAGGCCTCGCCAAGTGCGTAGGAAGAAATAAAACATTTTGTCAGTAAGTACTGGTGTCACATGACTGATGTGAACCAGTTGATTGGCTAATGGCGATGCGCTTAAATTTGTTAGCGCACTCTTGGAGTGCGCTAACTTTTCCACTGAGCGTATTCTAACGCCCTTTGCCAAAGCGAGACTGTACTCTCATCCTCAGAATTAATTGATGACATGTAGGTTATATTCTCCACTTTACCAAAAAATAACCATAAATTTCCTGCGGCTCAAAGCAGAAGTGTTTTTTTTCTGACAGATCGCAGGCGCCTGTGCCACAGTGAATCCCACTGATCTAAAAATAGAAGCGGATGTGTCTCTTCCACAATGGTCTCTTCTCGTTTTGACTTGCAAAGATTCTTCTCATATGCCGTGTTAGTGGCATGTAGCTTATTAACCACATTACCAAATGATGAGTTAGTATAAAATTCCCAGCGGCAAACAGAAAACACAAGTGTTATTCCGATAACGTACCAGCTAGACCAGCATTTGAAAGTCGACTCTGTTATAGTAGACTACACTGAAATACGACTGCATCAGTTCAGTAAATGAATGGTTTCCGAATTATTATTTCAAGGCAACAACAATCAGAATCGAAAACGTGTAGGGTTAAGAACGTTCTTACCATGTGTATAACTTATTACCAGCCTGCCTCATGCGTGTAGATGAGCAATTTTTGTTTTTGAAATAAGACTGCAGTTCAGTGGTTCGATTGCCCTGGCCGCCGCCTAGCAGACGACATAAACCCCGCAGCAAATTAACATGTTGGGCAAATGTGAACAAACAAACGATGGGGATATAATACGTGTAGAGTTCAGAGCATTCTTACCGTTCATATATAGTACCAGACTCCCCGATGAGTGAAGATACAACACGAGAAACATACCACATTTACTTTGAAAATGTGCTAACCGTGGCCTTGGAGTCAATTCAAGGGGCAACACTCTGCACAGTCAATCTGTCGAAGCTCGATGAAGGTTTCGAATCGCAAATAACTAAGAGCACAATCCTTTCTCCGAGTTTAAATGAGGTCTGTATGAAAGATCATCACTTTTTAGCTTAACGCTACTCTGGAATTTACCAACAGAAATTAAAACAAGAGTTTGCGTGTGACGAAAGCACGACACACTTGAGACAGCCCACACAAAAGTAGATCTGACACAAACCTGACCACACAGTTACGCCTATCCAAATGCGCGTAGCAAAATGTGCGTTTTGAATCTTCTTTTTTCTCTGGTGGTACTGACAATATCGTTATTGAAACAATCCCAGTGCACTAAGGGATTTATAGAGCAAATCTCGAAAATAATTATTGAACTCAGCGCTATGCGCTTCGTTCAATAATGAATTTTCTCGATTTGCTCTATAAATCCCTTAGTGCACTGGGATGTCTCAATAACTTAAAATATATGTACATCGCTCGCACAGGTTCTGTGTGAGTGTGTGTGTGTGTGTGTGTGTGCGTGTGTGTGTGTGTATATGTGTGTGTGCGTGTGTGATGTGTGTGTGTGTGTGTGTGTGTGTCTGTCTGTCTGTCTGTGTTCGTCTGTGTTTGTGTGCCAGTCTGTGTGCCTGTCTGTTGTGGTCTCGGTATTAATGTCTGATTGTATCTGCGTGTGTTTTTACGTGACTATTATTTGTGTCCGTGTGTATGTTTCTGCGTGTCTGTGTGCGCGTGCTTTTGTGTGTGTGTGTCTGGGTTTTTTTCTCATAAATATCAATCTGCGTTACTTTTGTCTGTATCTGATTTTCCTCTTATCTGTGAACCGTTATTCTGTTTTTCAAGGAGGGATGCGGAATGGAATATAGTGTTCAGCTTCATGTCCTACAGGACAAGGTGTGTTGAAACGCTATATTGAAGGGCACCAAGCTATTAAAGGAAGATTGTGGTGCTTGGTGTTGGCGGGGGGCCCCAATAGCTCAGTTGGTAGAGCACTGGACTTGTGGTCGGAAGGTCGCAGGTTCGAATTCGGGCCGGGACGTACACGGGTCAACTTTATGTGAAGACCCAGAGATGGAAGCCATATCCCACCCCCGTGTCACCACAATGGCACGTAAAAGACCTCGGTCATTCTGCCATAAGTGCAGATGGCTGATACCACCTAAACACGCATACACTTGTGTATCTCATCAAACGCCGTGAGGGCGTAAAACTCGAATTATCATATAACCCATGTCTGGTCCTTAAGAGGCGAAATATTTAGCCTGTAGGACATGAAGCATTCTTTCTTTTGGTGTTGGCTACAATATAATGACAGGATGAGAAGTTAAAGTTTCTTACAACATGACGATTGAATTAGCAAGCATAAGGTAAGCAAAGGTAAACATACTCGAATCGTTGAAGTTGTACACATTCTTGATGGACTAGTGTTTGTTGGTTTGATTAACTGGTTGGTTGGGTGGTTGGCCAGTTGGTTAGTTGGTTGGCCGTTGGCTTGATTTCTTGTGTGCTTGTTTGGTTGTCTGTTTGTCTTTTTTTGTTTAAATATTTCTGCTGGGTTGTTCATTCTCCTTCGTAACACCCACCATCATAAGCTGGTGGACGAATGAAACTGCGAAGTGAAATGAATCGTGTTTCTGATGTCGAAAAGACGCAGCTCACCATTTCAAAGCAAGCGTTACAAAGCACGAATAAAAACAGAAGATAATACATGCAACAATTTCACAGAAGACATAAGGAGGGCAATGCTTACATGAAAACATAACAAAACAAAAATATGCCACAGGAGACACGGACCAAAGAAAAGAAGAAGTAACAAGTCGCGTAAGGCGAAAATACAACATTTAGTCAAGTAACAGAATGAAACTGAACACAATGCAACGCAGCAAGACCGTATACTCGTAGCATCGTCAGTCCACCGCACACAACAAAGGCAGTGAAATTGACAAGAAGAGCGGGGTAGTACTTGCGCTGAGAAGGATAGCACACTTTTCTGTACCACTCTTCGTTTTAACTTTCTGAGCGTGTTTTTAATCCAAACATATCATATCTATATGTTTTTGGAATCAGGAACCGACAAGGAATAAGATGAAAGTGTTTTTAAATTTTGATAATAATTTTTATATTTTTAATTTTCAGAGCTTGTTTTTAATCCAAATATAACATATGTATATGTTTTTGGAATCAGAAAATGATGGGGAATAAGATGAACGTAAATTTGGATCGTTTTATAAAAACAATATTTTTTTTACAATTTTCAGATTTTTAATGACCAAAGTCATAAATGGAAAATTTCCTAAATAAATTATCATTTAATTAATATACTTACCCGAATCACATTAGCATTGAGTCACCTGAGATGCTTATCACTGAAAAACGCTTACCCGGCTAAAGAATTTAAAGGGAAGCAACCCCATCACCAAAACGAAAGTGAAAGTAGCTTTGGTAATGGGCCAGTACACCGGGAGTTACCTCCCATACGGGTGTATGCCACGTCACTTCCTCTAGGAACACGTGCCTATTATCATACGGCTTTAAAAAATCTTAAAACCATAAGCGGGGCAGGTGGGAGGGAATACAGTATGTGATTCGGGTAAGTATATTAATTAAATGATAATTTATTTAGGAAATTTTCCATTTAATATCATATTCTTACTCCGAATCACATTAGCAGATAACATCAACAAGGCGGTGGGCTAGAAATGAATCAAAACTCACCATCAAGTTCTGGACAGGAACTGGCCTGCTGCTATGAGCGCTGGAAGGCCTCTGGAGCCATCCTGTCGAAGAGCTGTGACGTCCCGAAGATAAAAGTTTATGAAAACATCTTCGGAACGCCAATACGCAGTTGTCAGCACCTCCTCTAGACGTCTGGAGCGCAGAACTGCCAGAGAGGATGCCCACGCCCTCGTCTCATGGGCTCGGGCCGAGTCAAGTGGCAAGGAGGGCATAACCCCCCCCCTCTTTGTGCGCCTCCACTCATAAGCCTGCTTGATGAGCGAGGACACCCACCGGGCCAACGTTACCTTCGACAAATCTTTCTCGCGCCTAGTAAGGAGAGAGATAAACAACAACTTCTGAGAACTAGACCGAATCGGCTGAGTCCGGGCTAAGTACAGACGAAGTGCCCTCACAGGGCAATTGACCGAATCGGGGTCACCCGGGGCCAACGCGCTGGTCAGAGCCTTAACTCTAACCAGCGGAGAGGCCTGCCCCGGAGACTGATTCTTGGCCAGGAAATCAGGCCGGAAACGCAAAGATGCGGAACCGTCCGGCTCAAAGGAGATATCTCCAGGCTGACCCGACAGGGCGTGGACCTCGCTACCCCGTCGGGCCGTAGCCAACAAAAGGAGAAACAGCGCTTTGCGAGTGACATTGAACAGACTGGCCTCGCTTAAAGGCTCAAAATCCGCAGAACGAAGGAATTCCAGGATTAAAAACAAGTCCCACTTGGGAGCGGGCAAACGAGCTTTAGCTTCCTTAAGAGCAGCCCCTTTAATGACTGCAGCTATAACGCCCCCGACTCGAACAGAACGACCAATCTGCTGAAGAGTCGCCGAGATAGCGGAGCGCCGGACCCTCAACGAGGAGACTGAGGCGCCCTGTGAAGACATGAAAGAGAGGTGGTTAGCGACCTGAATAGAGCGCGGAGCCACCGAACTCACCCCTCTAGCTGAACACCAGGCAGTCCATGCCTTCCAGTGGGAAGCATAAACTGAAGAGGTGGACGCTCTATGCGAGCGAGCCACCAAGTCCAGAGTCAAAGACGACGCCCCAGAGCGCTTCAGCGAGTCCCGAACAACTTCCACACGTGAAGCTTCAGAAGACTGGGCTCCTCGTGTGGAATGCCTGTTCGGGGCTGCACTAGTTCCCCTAGCACAAGTGCGAGAGGAATGGGGGGCCCTTGGGCAAGCCGAAGAAGATCTGGAAACCAGACCTGCGACGGCCACAGAGGAGCGACCAGAAGAAGAAGGGCCGGCTCCTCCATCTCCGCTTTCCGGATTACTCGGCTGAGTAACGGAAAGGGAGGAGTCTGAAGATCTGTATGTGCCCCCCAACCCTCCCTGGACGCATCTGTAAAGAGGTCCAGGTCGGGGAGGGGCACGACGATCGGAACACCTCTGCAGACCCACTCCGTGTGCAACCACGGAAGGGTCGCAGACTGGAACCATCCCTGCAAAGGGATGAGGGCGTCCCAGTCCACCAGAGGAGAGTCCACAAACGGCTTCAGCGCGAACTGAAGCGGACATTTGTGGACCCGGCCCAGTGAAACCAGAAGAGCCATAGACTCTATCTGCCCCAAGATGGAGGCGAGCGAGCGGATGGAAGCCATCAGGAGAGGTAAAGTGGAGCGAATCTGAGCTTGGAGCTTGTCCACCCTTCTCTGAGAAGGCTGGACAGTCCAAGCGACCGTGTCGAAAGACATCCCCAGATAAGTGAATGTCTGTGACGGGGTCAGCTCCGACTTTACCCGGTTGATCGAGAACCCCAACCAGTTGGATTCTCGAAGAACCGTCAGGGTATCCTGCGAACAGCCGCTCTGGGACTGGTTCATGATGAGCCAGTCGTCCAGATAAGCCCGCAGACGGATACCCTGGGACCTCACCAGTGCACAGACCTGTCTCACCACCATGGTGAAAATCCACGGTGCGAGAGACAGCCCGAAAGGGAGTGCGCGAAACTGGTAGATCTGATCTCCCCACCGGAAACGAAGCCATTTCCGGTCGGTCGGATGCATAAGAATGTGAAAGTATGCGTCCGTGAGATCGATCGAGGTCACCCAGTCTCCTGGGCGGAGAGAGTCTCGGACAGAGGCTGGCGTCTCCATCTTGAATTTTATCTCCCTCAAGAAAGTATTGAGGAGAGATAAATCCAACACGGGACGCCATCCTCCTGATGCTTTGGGAACAGCGACCAGACGCCCGTAAAATCCCAGGGAGCTGTGGACCCGAACTCTCTCCACCGCGCCCTTCTGCTCCAGGGAGGCAATTTCCGACTGCAAGACGGAACGTGCTTCCTGCGAGAAGGGGGGCTTGAACCGCGGAGGCACTCGGGTAAGAGGCGCCTTTTCCTCCCGCCAGAGTAGACGGAAGCCCGAACTCACCACTCCCACAATCCATTGGCTGTCTACTACCGACATCCAACGAGAAAGTGCCCGGGAGGGGCCTCCCGCCATCACCAAGGTGGAGGGCGGGAGGGAGGTGAGATCGGGAGCGCTTCATTGGGGGTGTGGCTTACTTCCAGAGCCGCCACGCCCCCTCCCCGATGCCGTCCTCTTCTTCCCACCACGAGCGGCCGGCGAAGCCTGCCGCTTCTGAGCTGGCTTGGGGTTAGACGATGTCTGAGCCTGCTTCTGTTTAGAAGGCTGAGACTGTTTCACCCCCTTCAGAGTGTAGTCAAGGAACTGACTGTCCTTGTTTGACTGAATCTCCTTCTGTCTGGCATCCAGTGCCAGCGGACAGAAGAGAGACTCCTCTGAGACCGGGGAGACTCTCAAGGTCTCCCTAGTAGCCAGCTCCGTGAATTGGGACTGCGAGAGGAAGAGATCCCTCCTGCAGAGTACCGCTTGGGTGTACTGCAGGGAGGAAAGACGCAATTGTTCCTCATTGACCTTGGCCAATGCGGTCAAAAGCGCCGAGACATCGTCCGCATTCTGTTCTTCACTGAGAGTGAAAGGAACTAGCGAATCGGTCAATGCCCGAGACAGAGCCCGAACGAGAGTCTCCGCAATGGAGGACAGTTCGATCTGCCGACGTCCAACCTCCTCAGCAGAGAGGAGGGAAGCCTCGGAAACCGGCAAAACCGAATCACGCTTGATCGGTTTAGTCAGAAGAGGCAGCAATTCCCGGGAAACCGGAAGGGTAGCCCTAGGGAGTGCAAAAGACGCCAGCCAATTCTGGCTCTGATTGGGCATGCCAAGCTTCCTATTGGCCGTAGGCACGAAGGAAGAGGCTTGGGCAGCTGAAGCCACCCACTGCTGAGCTGATTCCGGAACTGGACCAAAAGGAAGCAGTAACGGAACAGGCACTGGCCGAATACCACTCCCCGCATGTGCTGGACGAACCAGTGAATGCGAAAGTTGGTAAGCCACTGACGGAGACTCGGCGAACCGGAAGGAAGAAACATCCTCCTGTGCCGGCCGGAAGTCCGCCATGGCAGAAGGAACGAATGATGCGGAAGAGTCCGCAGCCACCACCCCTTCAGGAAAATAACGAGACGTTACTTCCGCCGCGACGTCAAGAACAGACTTGAGCTTCGACGGAAACACGCCCCGCGACTCCTCGCTGACCACTGATGGAGCATCAGAATAGTCACACGTGGAACCATGACCGAAGTCACCAGTTCCGGAAGCAGAAGCATGCCCTGGCAAACCGGAAACCGGAAAAGCCTGAGCACTAACGTCATCCTGCCGCCCAAAACCCTGTGAAGGTAAAGGGTAAGCAGGACGACCATCCGCAAAAACCGGAGCTGGATGAGCTGACGTCACTCCCCCGACTGAGTGGAGTGATGCCTGCTCAAGCCTAGGCGCTTGAAAGCCGGAAGGCGCACGCTGTAATCCACTATCTGGTATCCGGAAGGAACCACCAGAAGAGGAAGAAGCGTTTCCGGCCGAAACCGGAAGTGTAGTCAACGGAACCGCAAAATGCGGAAGTGAAGACTGCACTGGTTGACTTCGCGATCCGGAAGGACCGGAAGTCAGTGAATACTCCATCCTGCCGCGACCGCCGTAGCGTGCCGGAGCGGACGGATCATCACTTCCGGCAAGTGCCGGAAATGCGGCAGTCGAAACCGACTGCCGCCGCTGTTCGAACAAGTCCGGGGCCTCGTAGGTTATCGCCGGAAATGAAAGATCAGCAAGGTATCGGTCGTGACCCGATGCGAAAGAGCTGTCCCCCGAAGGAGAACGTCCAGGCGCCTCACGAGGGCTATCGGACCAGCTCTGCTTACCAACCGACGCTGAAGAGGGAGGACGCTGCTCCAAGCCGGAAGTGGAGGACAAAGACACGGAAGCCAATGCCCGGACGTCACTGCCAGATGCCGGAAACGCCGAACTGCTGGCGACGGAACGCAGAAATTCTGCCTGCACCAAGCTGCGGATTTCTGGAACCAGTGACTTTAACAGAGAGGAAACCAACGCACCTTGTCCAGGTGCTAACAAAGAAGACGAAGTCTCCGATGTAGAGACAGGTGCAGAAGTAACAGTAGCGCTAGGCGCCGCAAAAGAAGCAGAAGTAGTAACAGCGCTAGGCGCCGAAATTGGTACAGCCAACAAAGTGTTACGCTCTTGGTCTGTAACAAGTAACGTTGCTTTGGAAGAGGAAGACTTAGCCTTAATTTTCCCCTTGGGGTCCGACTTGCCACGGCGCTTGTCTGAATCAGACATGTTGACAACAACACGTGGCAACGCGAAAAAATTTACTGAAACATAAGTCTAAACGACTGGAAAATTCAGTAAACACACGCACTAATGCGTTAACAAAATACTATAGCTAAACTTGCCCCACAAGCAGAGGCACGGAGAGCTACAAACAAAGTCACACGAGCTAGAAAACTAACTCACACAACAAAATGGCGACACGCAAGACACTGACACAAACGTCAACAACACGTGGCAAAGTAAAAAGATTTACTGAAACGTAAGTCAAAACGACTGAAAACACAGTAAACACACACGCTTACGCGTCAACAAAATACTAAAGCTACACTTGCCCAAACAGAAAGAGGGCACGCAGAGCTACTAGCAAAGTCACACGAGTTAGCTAACTAACTCACACAACAAAATGGCGAAACACGCAAGTCACTGACACACAAGTCCGTAAAAAAAAACGGACAACGTACAGTAACGAAACAGCGCAAACAACCAACAACAAACGGGAACGAGCTCACCAAACTGTAGGCAAGGCGAGCAGACAAGCTGGGTAACGTGGCCGGCGGGTGTCACTCAAACACACAAGGTCAGCCACAGAGCGTCAAAAAGTGAACCGTCCTCTCCGAGGTGAAAAAGACGTATGATAATAGGCACGTGTTCCTAGAGGAAGTGACGTGGCATACACCCGTATGGGAGGTAACTCCCGGTGTACTGGCCCATTACCAAAGCTACTTTCACTTTCGTTTTGGTGATGGGGTTGCTTCCCTTTAAATTCTTTAGCCGGGTAAGCGTTTTTCAGTGATAAGCATCTCAGGTGACTCAATGCTAATGTGATTCGGAGTAAGAATATGATATTAAATTAATTTTTAAGCCACCAAGCTGAAATGCAATACCGAAGTCCGGGCTTTGTCGAACATTACTAGACCAAAATTTCAACCAATTTGGTTGAAAAATGAGAGCGTGACAGTGCCGCCTCAACTTTCACGAAAAGCCGAATATGACGTCATAAAAGACATTTATCGAAAAAATGAAAAAAACGTCTGGGGATTTCATACCCAGGAACTCTCATGTGAAATTTCATAAAGATCGGTCCAGTAGTTTAGTCTGAATCGCTCTACACACACACACAGACACACAGACACACATACACCACGACCCTCGTCTCGATTCCCCCCTCTACGTTAAAACATTTAGTCAAAACTTGACTAAATGTAACAAGTCGCGTAAAGCGAAAATACAATATTTAGTCAAGTAGCTGTCGAACTCACAGAATGAAACTGAACGCAATGCCATTTTTCAGCAAGACCGTATACTCGTAGCATCGTCAGTCCACCGCTCATGGCAAAGGCAGTGAAATTGACAAGAAGAGCGGGGTAGTAGTTGCGCTAAGAAGGATAGCACGCTTTTCTGTACCTCTCTTCGTTTTAACTTTCTGAGCGTGTTTTTAATCCAAACATATCATATCTATATGTTTTTGGAATCAGGAACCGACAAGGAATAAGATGAAAGTGTTTTTAAATTGATTTGGACAATTTAATTTTGATAATAATTTTTATATATTTAATTTTCAGAGCTTGTTTTTAATCCGAATATAACATATTTATATGTTTTTGGAATCAGCAAATGATGGAGAATAAGATAAACGTAAATTTGGATCGTTTTATAAATTTTTATTTTTTTTTACAATTTTCCGATTTTTAATGACCAAAGTCATTAATTAATTTTTAAGCCACCAAGCTGAAATGCAATACCGAAGTCCGGGCTTCGTCGAAGATTACTTGACCAAAATTTCAACCAATTTGGTTGAAAAATGAGGGCGTGACAGTGCCGCCTCAACTTTCACGAAAAGCCGGATATGACGTCATCAAAGACATTTATCAAAAAAATGAAAAAAACGTTCGGGGATTTCATACCCAGGAACTCTCATGTCAAATTTCATAAAGATCGGTCCAGTAGTTTAGTCTGAATCGCTCTACACACACACACACACACACACACACACACATACACACACACACACACACACACACACACACACACACACACACACACACACACACACGCACAGACACACGCACATACACCACGACCCTCGTCTCGATTCCCCCCTCGATGTTAAAACATTTAGTCATAACTTGACTAAATGTAAAGAACAAATAATACGAAGGTGGGCTAAAAAAAACAAAAGAAAGGGAAACAAAACAGAATGTTTACCGAGATTCTTTTAACAGTTGACAGCCCCAAGGTTAGTTTGCATAAAACCGCTCATGGCCACTGGAATTGTATCTGTGTGTCTGCTGTGAAAGCGAAGATCTTTCTGATTGCTTTTAGCCTTGAGATCAGAATCTATGTATTGACATTAGGATCCATTGCTAAAACCGAATGCATCCACACTAATTCATGAGAGCTAATTTCTTCATCTAATACATTTGTTCACTAATATTCTATAAAAAAAATTAGTGTATGGAACTTATGGACCATGTGTTCATGCTTCGCGGAGACGAGCGCGACCCGTCTCGGTCTTCCGGTTTCGGCTAGCCAAGCCTCACAATCTCGAGGATGAAGGATCCCGGAATTCCAGTGTTGATCTTTTAGTTTCAGGCCGATCGATGAACTGAATGTTTTGATATCGCTTCACGCGACTTGTTTCCTTTCTTTAAAGCAGACTTACTTGTTTACTCCCTTCTCAATTACATCACATTTTCAGGTTTGGGGAAACAGGTTTCTAGTGATTTGTACCTTTGCAAGCGGCACTTGGTTGTGTACTCTTGTGGGAAAATCTACAAAGAGGTTGACGTCTGTCACAGTGAACGGCAAGCCTTCCCCGAGAGAGATGTGTGGAACATGTGATTACGGGTTTGGGAAATTAAAGTGAAATTGGAGTGGGACCGGGCATTATCTGGTCCCTTTGAGGACACAAAACAACGAATTCTACAAACACCCTTTTTCAAAGATACAAATCTAGTTTATTGTGATTTTTTCAGCTATAGATGAGAAAAATATTAAAATACAAATAGTTACAAAGATGCACCCAACTTGAGAAACAAAATCACACAAACAAGCAAATAAACAAAAATACAATCAAACAAACATTGGCAGGAAATGGAAGAAAACAACAGCAATAAACAAAGCAAAAAACCATACAACACGACAACAAATTATTAAGAACCGAAGAATTCTGTTTACGAACCGCTGCGATGCACAAATCGTGCTATCTTGAGAAAACAAGGTATTACCAGCAGTTCAATAACAAGAAAATGACACGGGGCCTGTGATTTGTGAACTAATGAAGGCATCCGGATGAAGCTCAATAGATCCTTTCATTGATACAAGACAGCAAAAGCGAGACAGAAAGAGAGGATCGAGACAGAAAAAGACAGAGAAAGAGAGAGGAGAGAGGGGGGGAAGAGAGAGAGAGAGAGAGAGAGGGAGTGAGTGAGTGAGTGAGTGAGTGAGAAAGAGAGATAGAGTAAGAGAGAGAAAAAGAGTAAGCAAGAGAGAGAAAGAGATAGAGAGCAACAGAGAGTTTAAGCAAGAAAGAGAAATAATAATAATAATAATAATAATAATAAATGAGCATTCATATAGCGCAACATCATAACTTTACAATTATGCTCTTTGCGCTTGACACATTTAAAATTAAAACACAGTTATACAAGCATTTACATCTACATTCATAGTCAACAACGCTTAATTAAAAGCATACACCATCAAACATAAATTTACAGAAGTAAGTAATAAAGTTAAAGTAATAAAAACATGAATAAAATAGGTAGTGAAAACAAGGAAATGCCAGCTGAATACCCTTAATCAAACAGAACATGTTATCAACAATTCTGATAACAGCCCTTGATGTTTATATACATTATCACATTATCACTAAAACAACAAATACACTACATGTAGCCTACTGATGGACTGAGAAAAACAAAATCAGGGGTTGTATTTCTTGAAGAGGTGTGTTTTAAGTGCTCGTTTGAATGCTTGGGGTGACTGAGAGTGGCGGATGTGAAAGGGGAGAGAATTCCATTGTGTGGGTGCGCAGAGAAAGTAAAAGTGCGTTGTCCGTATGTTTTGGTTTTGGTGTGTGGAATGGTAAGGATGCGACAGTCAGAAGAGGCACGGAGTTGTCTTGCTGGAGAATAGACGGTGAGGAGTTCAGAGAAGTAAGCAGGAGACGAGCCAGAAAAGAAGTTAAAGCAGAGGGTGGACAGTTTGTAGTCAATGCGGGCTTGAATAGGTAACCAGTGCAGTGTGCGAAGGAGTGGTGTTGCGTGATCTCGTTTTCGTGCTTTGAGAATGAGGCGTGCTGCCGAGTTTTGGACTTTTTGTAGTTTATGCAGGAGGTACAGAGGACAGCCAGAGAGAAGAGAGTTGCAATAGTCAAGTTTAGAAAGAACAAAGGCACAGACAAGAGTGTTTGAGAGGAGAGTGTGTGGCGAATGGTGCTGATCTTACGAAGCTCAAAATAAGCTGCTCTACAGACTAAAGATATATGTTTGTTAAGGGTCATGTCAGATGAAAGGGTGAATCCAAGGTTTCTAGCTGATGGTGAGAAAAGAATGTCGGTGTTGCCTATTTGAACAGAAACAGGTTGGGGAGAGGGAAATGTAGTGTTCTTATTTTTGCACAGTAAGACTTCAGTCTTATCATCATTCAGCTTAAGTTTGTTATCGACCATCCAAGATTTAACATCAGTGATGCATGTCTGAATGGTCTGGATGGCGGAATGTGTCTCTGCAGGGCGACTGTGTTTATACAGCTGGGTGTCATCAGCAAAAGACTGATTTAAAACAGAATGGTTTCGAATCAGTGTGGAGAGGGGCTTAGTGTACATGATGAAAAGGATGGGACCGAGTACTGAACCTTGAGGAACGCCGAAAGAAACTGGGGCTGGAGCACACATCTGGCCATCGACAAGCACAGCCTGAGTCCTGCCAATGAGATAGGACTCAAGCCATGCCAGCGGTGGACCGGAGATGCCGTACAGAGTCTGAAGTCTATGGAGAAGCGTGACATGGTCAATCGTGTCGAACGCTGCAGAAAGGTCAAGTAGGGTAAGCACTGACACATCACCACCATCCAGAGCAGACAGAATGTCACTGATTACTTTAAGTAGGGCTGTTTCAGTACAGTGAGAAGGGCGATAAGCGGACTGAGAATGCGAGATCAAATCATGGGTGTTCAAATATGACAACAGCTGCTTCAAAACTACCTTTTCAAAAACTTTGGACAAGAATGATAAATTAGATACAGGACGATAATTCTTCAAAATATTGACATCAAGACTAGGTTTTTTGAGAAGTGGTTTGACAAGTGCAGTTTTGAACAATGATGGAAAAACACCAGATAACAGGCTATCATTGACAATTTGAGTAAGAGTTGGCAACAACACATCAAGATTCTCAAAAAGCAGTGGTGTGGGTATGGCATCAAGTGGACAAGTTGTTGGTTTTGATTTCAGAATAATGGATCTAAGGTCTTTTTCACTGATTGGCTGAAATGATGGAAAAGAACAATCAGTGGGAACATCAACATGACTGGAGGAAGCAGAATGTGCACTCATCTGATCAAGTTCAGAACGAATATCAGAAACCTTCTTCATAAAATAATCACTGAATACATCTGGCAGCTGACTAGCAAGGAAAACAGTGGGAAGTGGGGATACCTTACTGCGGCCAGTCAACCGGTTGCAAATATCGAACAATTTTTTGCTTGAATCGCAAGCAATAATCTGGGCTTGGAGGAAGGTTGTCTTTGCTGCGTGTACTAACTTAGTTACCATGTCCTTTGCTCCTTGAAATATTTGTTTATGGACAGTAAGACCAGTCTTAAGATACCGAGAGAGAGAGAGAGAGAGAGAGAGAGAGAGAGAGAGAGAGAGAGAGAGAGAGAGAGAGAGAGAGAGAGAGAGAGAGAGAGAGAGAGAGAGAGAGAGAGAGTAAGTAAGTTATTACAGGCATGGGAATTGTCCGCCGAAAGGCAAATTTCCGCCGAATTTTTTTTTTGTTCCGCCGAAAAAGCAAACGTGTCCGCCAAAAAAATAAATGGCGGAGGCAAAAATGGTTCTAAAAACTGAATTTAATGGCAAACTTGGAGCTTAGATGACACCAAATTGCACCATTTGGGTTCTTTGGAGAAAAAAATTCCGGGGGGGGGGGGGGGCATGCCCCCGAACTCCCCTAGCAGGGCTAGGCGCTTCGCGCCGTCGACTTTACCATTACTTACACATTTTCAGCCTTTTTTACTTTTTTCAATTCCCATGCCTGTAAGTAACTGAGAACAAGAAATAGAGTAGGAGACAGTGAGCAAAACAATTAGCGAGAGGGAGGGAGAGAGAGAAAGAACAAGTCGCGTAAGGCGAAAATACAATATTTAGTCAAGTAGCTGTCGAACTCACAGAATGAAACTGAACGCAATGCCATTTTACTCGTAGCATCGTCAGGCCACCGCTCATGGCAAAGGCAGTGAAATTGACAAGAAGAGCGGGGTAGTAGTTGCGCTAAGAAGGATAGCACGCTTTTCTGTACCTCTCTTTGTTTTAACTTTCTGAGCGTCTTTTTAATCCAAACATATCATATCTATATGTTTTTGGAATCAGGAACCGACAAGGAATAAGATGAAAGTGTTTTTAAATTGATTTGGACAATTTAATTTTGATAATAATTTTTATATATTTAATTTTCAGAGCTTGTTTTTAATCCAAATATAACATATTTATATGTTTTTGGAATCAGCAAATGATGGAGAATAAGATAAACGTAAATTTGGATCGTTTTATAAATTTTTATTTTTTTTTACAATTTTCAGATTTTTAATGACCAAAGTCATTAATTAATTTTTAAGCCACCAAGCTGAAATGCAATACCGAACCCCGGGCGTCGTCGAAGATTACTTGACCAAAATTTGAACCAATTTAGTTGAAAAATGAGGGCGTGACAGTGCCGCCTCAACTTTCACGAAAAGCCGGATATGACGTCATCAAAGACATTTATCAAAAAAATGAAAAAAACGTTCGGGGATTTCATACCCAGGAACTCTCATGTCAAATTTCATAAAGATCGGTCCAGTAGTTTAGTCTGAATCGCTCTACACACACACACACAGACACACACACACACACACACGCACACACACACACACACACACGCACATACACCACGACCCTCGTTTCGATTCCCCCTCGATGTTAAAATATTTAGTCAAAACTTGACTAAATATAAAAAGAGAGAGAGTGAGCAAGAAATAGAAAGACATACAGACATATAGACATACAGACATATAGACATACAGACATATAGACATACAGATAGACATACAGACATATAGACATACAGACATATAGACATACAGACAGACAGACAAGACAGACAGACAAACAGGCAGACAGACAATCAGACAGAGCTGCAAATAACAGTGGGCCTGCCTGTCTGTCTGCCTGTCTGTCTGCCTGTCGGTCTGCCTGTCTGTCTGCCTGTCTTCCTACCTCTTCGTCAATGTGTGTATGCCTGTCGGTCTGTATATATTTTTGCTTGCCAATATATATATGCGATATACTACTTCTGTAGCTTTGTTCAGATCACTGCAACTGGTCAAAGAGAGCTCAACGCTAAAAACAAGGTGTGCTAGCTGTCTGACAGGCGGAAAGGCGCATTGCACGGACAGCTCGTCCCGCGGGGAAATGAGTGTGAATATAGCGGATGATACGCAACAGACACTGGCATTAGAGAAACCCGTGCTTATCTGATCTCTTTCGGAAACGTTGTTATCTGGGCACTATGGTATTCTGCTTGCAGAGCAGATAAAAAATTGTCTGAGAAATGGAGAGTGATATTACATACTGCCAAATGACTGGTTGGCGAAACTGACAATTGGTTAACACAAAGGCACAGACACTCAGACACAGACCAAAGAAACACACACACACACACTCACACACACACACACACACACACACACACACACACACACACACACACACTTGAGATTCGGGACCGGGATAGGGTTAGGTGTGATGTTAGTGTGATTTAGCTGTGTATTGTGTTAGCTTAAACGCCCAACGAGCCTAAAGCCGAATAAAACCTTGAAACCTTGGTTCAATGTCAATTGGTCAATGTCCAGATGAACCAACAACGACACCATGATACATCGACAACAGTGCAAACGCGACAGACTCCACAACTAATCGGCCAGAAGAAAGAAAGTATACCTGCACACTGGAGTCACCACAATAAGCTGTGGACTTGCTTTTTTCATACCGATGAACATAAACGTCACGAATTTGATAAATTAATGAAACACTGTTCAAACCATAGAAACCCTGCAGTGGTTGCCGCAAAAGCAAACAGCCAACCACGTTCTGAAGATGTCCTCGTGTCTAAAAGAGGCCCACCAGACGAGAAATCAAACAGCCAACCACGTTGTGAAGATGTCCTCGTGTCTAAAAGAGGCCCACCAGACGAGAAATCAAACAGAAAAACATCCATGCGAGAAACGGCGTTTGATGTTGAATCCCACAGGTACGGCAAGTGCTTGTTTCCGGCCGACTGAGCGCAGACAGGCAAATAGGATTCCAGGGCAGGCTTGAAGTATCCGAGGTCTCAGCTGGACTCTATTTTGGACGCGACATCAAACACAGAGGTATCAGTTTTAAGAACAAGATCAGAGACAGATCGAATGTGAGTTAGTTTACTTAGGTCAAACACAGAAACCACTTTCCACATGCTGAACGTTGAAGTTTGCCCCAAATGCTAACGATCTCGCTATTGAAAACACTCCATAATTTCACCTGCTGCAAGTGTGCGGAAACCACAAGGTCAACAACAGAGGCATTTCCCCGTGCCAAACGATCAATTACGTGTCTGAAACAGTTTGTCGTTTGGTTTTATAACACTCCATAATCTCAGCTGCCAGGAGTTTACCAAACAACCAAACGGTCGGCCAGTTCTAAAGATGGCCTATCGTCACATTGTTCCAAATTTAGTTCGATCTAACAACCGTACGATGAAACAGTGATGTGATGCCAAGATGGTTTCCTATATCATAGACAAGATCTGGACGTGTTTCTATTGAAGAAATAAGTCGAGCAAAGGCATCGGCTGGGAGAAAAACTGAAGAGGACAGAGGGCTGTCTTGGTGAAGGGACTATGGGAGAGGGTCCTACAAATCCAAAGGACGTGCCTAGCACTTTGTTTTGACGGGGGAGGGCAAATTGGATTAATAAAGATGACCGCGTTCCAAAATACCACAAAAACAGCGAAGGAAGCTGGGATATATTTATAGATGGTTTTGGAGGAGAGAACCCTATAAACCACATCACGTGCCGTGCGCTTTATTTTGGAGGAAACCCCTAATTCTAAAAGGCACAGTCCTTCTCGTGTAAACGATTCCACCAACCATCTCAGATGTGGCCAACTTTTTTTTTTAAAGAATACAGTCATCCCTTGGACATGTACATACCCAAAAAATCAACACCCTGATTCCTTCTTGCGCGGAATTGAAAATTTTTTATGAATGACTTCTGAAAAAAAGCCACTGGTCTTCAAGTAGAAGCTTGGCCAGATCTGCTTTCTCACGCACTCAGGACTCAGGACTCAGTTTCTCACGGGAAAGACTGACTTTAAAAAGTGACCGCGTGCAAAGGGCTGGGAAAGACCCTGAAAGAAACAGTTGTCGGGAGTTCCTTGTATCTCTTGTTGACGTTTCTGTAACGAGTACTTTTTTCCATGGATGAGTTGTTAGCCCTTCGCACAACCCCCAACCTGGAGGGCCAGGGTGTATACTTAGTCTGGCCCCATTCATCTCAGACCTGTCCGGCGTGGTTACACCTGCCAGAATGAAGGCTCCGGCCGGCATAGCTCTTTGGATCATCATGGCACGCAAGCTGCTACGCCACGGCAAGGCATATACACCAGTAGCAGTAGTGGGAGTAGTGGAGTATAAAGGACATAGACTTTCAAATTCCCCTGACGTCACGTGCCGTTCGCTATGTTTGACAGCAAACTTCACGTCAAATAGATTACAACTTAACACAAGAACTGAATTGAACGGAATTTATTTCTTTTCCAAGGGTCACAGAGCAAGCATGATCCCGCTCTTGAAATAGTTTCTCAAAATAAAGAAACATGAATTTTACTTTAAATGATAAGCAGATATAGGGCAAAGACATTTTGAAAAAACAGATGAGGGTAGGCAGATTTTTATATCAATATAATATAGTATATGACGTGCCGTTCGCTGTATTTTGACGGAAATCCCCAGATTGATAAAGGTGAAGCTGGAAAGACAATGATGGAGGAAGAATGAAGAACTTCGGCGGGTAAGACAGGGAAGGGATAGGGGATAGGGGAACCCCCATGCATTTAAATGGCATACCGGGCCCTACAGCTAAAACAACATTAAAAAAAACAACATTAATAACGACGAATGCTTTGCAATCACCCAAAAAACTACAGTTTGACATCATGGTTCAATAAGACGGCACGCATTCCAAAATATAAGGAATACACCAAACGCAAAACTGAGAGGGTTTTGCATGATGAAAACACTGGGGAGAGACCTATAAATCCATTTGACGTGCCGTGTACTCTAGCATGACGAAAAAAAACCAGATTAATAAAAATGAGCGTGTTTCCAAGGCTCGGAAAAAGCGGAGTGGTATGACGAAAGACGCGTGGGAGGGAGGCATGGAAAGCCATATGTCGTGCTGTGCACCACGTTCTGAATGAAACCCCGACAGTGATAAAGATGACTGAGTTGCAGTCACCAAAAAGACTGTTTTGACGGCAAACTTCTCATAAAAACAAACAACACTCGTGTTTAAAAAGCCACCATTAAAACAGCAACAAAACACTGAACGATCAAAGGGCTTGGATCATGGAGGTATTGGAAAGAGAGCTATAAATCCATAGGACGTACCGTGTACTATAGTTGAACGAATAACCCCACATTCATATGAATAACCGTATTCCCAACGGTTGGGAAAAGCTGAGGGGCAGAATGAAGTGTATGAGGGAGACTTGCAAAGCCATATGACGTGCCGTGCGCTGCGTTTTGACGGAGTACCCCAGATTAATAAAGATGAGATGGGAGAGACAAAAAAGGCCGGGTGCAGAGTCGGGAATTAGATAGAGATGGAGGTGTTGGTTGGGGGGGGAGGGGGTCTTGAGGTCTATAAATCCACATCACGTGCCTTGTGCTTTGTTTGACGGATACCCCACTAAATTGATTAAAATGATCGTGGTTTAGCAACTGGGAAAGACACTAAACGAACCAGAATGGTACCTTATGGCGGATAAGGTGTGGGGGGGGGGGGTGTGGGGGAGAGTTGGGGGGGGGTCAAAGACTCGTTGAGGAGAGAAAGAAGCACAAACAAAAAAACAAATCACCACATATGGCCGCGTTATCGACTAAAACGACGGTGGAAAACGGAAAAGACCGGAGAAAGGGATTGACTTGAATGGAAAAGAAAGGGACTTATAATAAAAAGAACACGACGTAAGCCTACGTCTGACAGGCCAGGGCGATATAAGCCCTTTTTGACAGTACTGACTATTTCAAATGATATGAAATAAAACAAACAAACACACAGACAAACAAGTATATAAACAACCAAAAATGTCGCTCTTTCATTTCCGACATAAAAAAACCAGTGCAGGATTGGTTATTCCTTTTTCTTACGTCCCTTCCATCGGTATGGCTATGGCCGCACAGTGCACGAAGACAAAAACTTGAGAAGGTAGGGGCGATGAGTTTTGTAGGGTTGGTGGTGGAGGGGAAAAAACATAAATCCACATAACGTACCTTACACCACGTTTGACGGACCAGACCGACCCTCTCCTCAGAGGGGACAGTCTATCCCCCAAAATGGACGTAATTCAAACGAGCTACCAGACCGCGCATGAACTTTCTGAAGGTCTGGGTGACGGAGACTGGGCTGGGGGGGCTTCGACCTCTATTCTAACAACGACGTGTATTATCTCTTTTTTTGTAAACGGAAAATCTCAGATTGATATTGATGACTGCGCTTCAAAAGATCACAAAGACAATGAAAAAAGCAGAATGGAAGACTGAGATGTGAGAAAATGAGTTCGAGGGGGGGTGAGGCGGGGATGGTGGGGGGTAGTAGTCTAAGGTCACACACAAAAAATAGTCTGTTTACGGTAACATAGGCCAAAAAAATAGGGTCGGTAGGTCGGGAATTTTTATTTATATTTTTTTTTCTCCCAAAAAACATTTTTAAGTCATTTTGCCAAAAAACAAAGACTTTTTTTTTCCCAAATGCCAAAAAAAAGTCTAGGGTCGCGCAAAAAAATAGGGTCGGTCGGGATACCGTAAACAGACTTTTTTTGTTGGCCTAAGGCCTATGAATGTGTCTTGACGGTATCTAGAGTAAATACAGACGGTGGTGTTCAATTAGACTAAACATTGTGTGGCTGTGACGTGACTTACGCTGTGTTTCAATGGAATCCTAAATGAATAAGGATGACGTGGTTCCAATAGGCCCCTAATGGTTTCACCGGTGAGGGCGTTAAACAACTTCATCTGGTTCCAACAGACCTAAAGAAATAATAGTGAATAGCAAGGACTCAGCAAAGTAAAATGCTAGGCTGAATGCACTATTAGAGACAGACCTTTTCATCGACAGCTAATTGCGCGATTATCGACTGAAATGCCCAGAATAAAGATGACCATATTTCAAGCAACCGAAAAAAGAGACGTACGCGCTCTAAATGCATACATGGGCAACAAGAGTAAATGAGAGCTGTGCAGAACCAACCTCCGGGCACCTGAGAGAAGAACAAGCACTGGACTGGGTGGCCGGGTGGTAACGACTGGGTGGCCGGGTGGTAACGACTGGGTGGCCGGGTGGTAACGACTGGGTGGCCGAGTGGTAACGACTGGGTGGCCGGGTGGTAACGCACTTGCGCTCGGAAGCGAGAGGTTGCGAGTTCGACCCTGGGTCAGGGCGTTAGCCATTTTCTCGCCCCTTTCCTAACCTAGGTGGTGGGTTCAAGTGTTGGTCTTTCGGATGAGACGAAAAACCGAGGTCCCTTCGTGTACACTACATTGGGGTGTGCACGTTAAAGATCCCACGATTGACAAAAAGGGTCTTTCCTGGCAAAATTGTATAGGCATAGATAAAAATGTCCACCAAAATACCCGTGTGACTTGGAATAATAGGCCGTGAAAAGTAGGATATGCGCCGAAATGGCTGCGATCTGCTGGCCGATGTGAATGCGTGATGTATTGTGTGAAAAATTTTTTTTAAAAATCCATCTCACACGGCATAAATAAATCCCTGCGCCTTGAATATGTGCGCGATATAAATTGCATAAAAAAATAAAAAAATAAATCCTTGCGCTTAGAAATGTACCCACGGAATACGCGCGAAATAAGCCTCGTATTGATTGATTGATTGACTCTCACATACTCTTGTTACACAATCATAATTATCGTATGCATGATTTAGAGCGCTTGCGTCCCTTTGTTTCTAGGGTCTTAAAATAGCGCTCTGCCTCATTTGATTAAGATTAAGCGAAAAGACCGTTTTAGTAGAAAACAGCAGATTAATGATGATGACTGATCCAGATCAAAAGATATCAAAGACAATAAAGGAATTTGAGCAGAGAATTCGGCTGGCTGAGGTGAAAATGGGATTGGGAGAGTGGGGGCGGGAGAGAGACCGTGCCGTATAGGGTGTGTTTTGACGGGCTAGGCAAGTTATTCCCCCTCACAGAGCTGGAGGAGAGGAGTGGGACTATCGGCGATGCGACGTATGTCGCTGCCAGTTCCGGTGTTCCTCTCTAACCGGAAATTTGTCTTCACCACCCAGGAATAGCCCGCTCGCTGTTTGTCTTGGCTAGCCTTCTCTCTCTCTCTCTCTCTCTCTCTCTCTCTCTCTCTCTCTCTCTCTCTCTCTCTCTCTCTCTCTCTCTCTCTCTCTCTCTCTCTCTCTCTCTTTCTCTCTCTCTCTCTCTCATTATTCACTGACTAATTGATTCTGGCTGGAAGTGTGTGAAAACTCGCTGGTGGAAAACAGAGAGAGAGGGAAGAGGGGTGGACAAAGAGAGACACGAAGAGAGAGAGTGAGAGACAGAGACAGAGAGAGAGAGAGACAGAGACAGAGACAGACAGACAGACAGACAGACAGAGAGAGAGAAAGAAAGAAAGAAAGAAAGGGAGAGGAGACAGAGAGAGAGAGAGAGAGAGAGAGAGAGAGAGAGACGGAGAGACAGAGAGACTGAGAAAGAGAGAGAGACAGAGAAGAGAGAGAGAGATAGGTCGAATGAGAGGCAGAGAGGGAGACAGAAAGAGAGAGGCAGAGAGAGGGATCAAATACAAATCAATAAATGTTTATGGTAAATGGTAGAAGGTAATGAAGTAAGCATACAAAGGTACCTGTTCACATCCAATCATCGCCCAAAGAGGGATTACTCTACATTATACATGTATACATTCAGCTAAAGAGAGAAAGAGAGAGAGAGAGAGACAGACAGACAGACAGACAGACAAACAGACAGACAGAGAGACAGACAGACAGAGACAGAGAGAGACAGAGAGAGAGAGAGTGAGAAAGAGAGAGATAGAGAAAGAGAAAAAAATAGAGAATGAATAAGAGAGAGAGAGAGAGAGAGAGAGAGAGAGAGAGAGAGAGAGAGAGAGAGAGAGAGAGAGAGACTCAGGGAATCAGAGAGAGATTGGTAGGGTGGGATTTCAGTAATTGCGGTTAATGGTCATAGATATTTTTGTTCTCGTGTGTGGGTCAGAAATGTGAGTGTGGGCGCGTGTGTGTGTGTGTGTGTGTGTGTGTGTGTGTGTGTGTGTGTGTGCGTGGATGTGTGCGTGCGTGCGTGTGTGTGTGTGTGTGTGTGTGTCTGTCTGTCTGTCTGTCTGTCGGTCTGTGTCTGCCTGAGTCTGTGTGTCTGTGACTGGCTGGTATGCGCAGATGTGTCATTCTGTCTGTGTCAGCCTTTCCCCAGAAAGTCTGTCCACTGCCGTTCCTTTTAACTGTTAATGATCTGTTTGAACTCTGGATCTGTGCGCGCAGACACATAACTTGCACTCACTCCCAAAAAATGAAGGACAAAAAAAGTTGATGTTTTTGTTTGAGCTGCTGATTGTGTAATTTCATCATGGCATAAGCAGAGGATAATTCTAAAACGTTATGGGATCTCTTTTAATAATGTAAGCGTCAGCAACATGTTGGCTCTAGTTGGTAAGCAGAATATATCATTTCCGCTGGAAAAGGCCAAAAGCACAAGTCTGTAGTAAAGAGCGAACACGCAAAACAAGATATTCGTTAGGTTTTGGAACACAAGCAAATAACGGAAATAAAGTCTCCGTATACCTTGGCTCGTTGCGGTATATTGAGGAGCTTTCTGTTTATACCTGAGGTCTGAGCTTGACTAAATTGGGTATATGATGCACAATAACCTAGTTTGCATAAGTTCAAGTACACTGCTTTGTAATATCTATTAGTGTCTTGAGTCAGCAGTTCGGGGCATCTCAGTAACTGAGTTTGAAGAGAGCGGGCAATTTGCTTTAGACCTAAAAATAGACAAAATCACGCCATTAACAAGAGATTAAAGAACATCGAAGGGTAGTCCAGAAACAGTCTATACTTTTTTCTCTCGATTCAGGCAGTTAAAAGAGCGTCTTAATCAAGCAAAGTACATTCGTTTATCCTACATACGTGAGAGAGACACCCGTGAGATAATAATCGTTCAAATCACACGTGTGTATATCATGTAAATGAGGTCATGTCAAGCAAGTCTGGCAGGGACCTGTTTTTCCACTGCTTATGATGCCAAAGTCACCGAGACAAACGTCATTATAGAAACACAAATTGCGCTCGCTAATTACCCTCGATGAATCTTTAGAACTAACACGTCACGCCACACTTTCAGAGTGACGTTTCTTTGCTTTGACGTAATAGATTGCACGAGGCTTTAGAAGAGATCGAGGTTCCAAAACAAGCGTCTTCAATTTAGCTGCCTCGAATGCAGGACATTTTCAGTAAAATACACTTAAGTACAGTATGTAGGATAAACAGAATACTACATGGCTTGCTGTGTCGTACCAGATTTACACTCGTTGCTTTTTCAAATAGTGAACAGCTCGCTTTCGCTCGCAGTTCAATATTCAACAAAACAACTCGTGTAAATCTTGTACGACACAGCAAGCCATGTTGTATTCTCTCTTTATCCTACATACGTGAGAGAGACACCCGTGAGATAATAATCGTTCAAATCACACGTGTGTATATCATATAAATGAGGTCATGTCAAGCAAGTCTGGCAGGGACCTGTTTTTCCACCGCTTATGGTGCCAAAGTCACCGAGACAAACGTCATAATAGGAACAAAATTTGCGCTCGCTAATTGCGCTCCATGAATCTTTAGAACTAACACGTCACGCCACACTTTCAGAGTGACGTTTCTTTGCTTTGACGTAATAGATTGCACGAGGCTTTAGAAGAGATCGAGGTTCCAAAACAAGCGTCTTCAATTTAGCTGCCTCGACTGCAGGACATTTTCAGTAAAATACACGTAAGTACAGTATGTAGGATAAACAGAATACTACATGGCTTGCTGTTTCGTACCAGATTTACACTCGTTGCTTTTTCAAATAGTGAACAGCTCGCTTTCGCTCGCAGTTCAATATTCAAAAAAACAACTCGTGTAAATCTGGTACGACACAGCAAGCCATGTAGTATTCTCTCTCTATGTCACAAAATGTAACTAGTTCTAAAATTCCTTCCAGAATTCACCGAGACTATTACTGGACCAATGACTGTGGAGAATTTGATTGGCGGAGCGGGGTAGGGGGGGGGGGGGGGAGCGTGCAGGCCGCGAGCAACGTTGGCTCTTTACAGACTTTTCGGGATCTATAGATAACGATTTGCCGTCACATTGTCAGGCCAGACAGCCCTCGAGAGAATTTTAAACGAATAAGACGCGGCGTATTTCGTTTTGTGAGGAGCCCTGACTTGCGCCTCGTGGGAGCTTTGATAAGCTGTACGTTTCGTTTCTGGTCAAGAAGCTCGGGCAGGTCAAGTCTAGTGTCGAGTCTTGCTGGTAGTGAAACGGGTGGATATACAGATTTGGGCATTAATGCACACATAAGCAGGCAAGCAAGCATTCATGCTGCACACGCAAGCACGGACGCACGACTGCACGCACGCACGTGCACATACACACACAGACAGACAGACATACACACACAGACACAGACACACACACACACACATGCACGCACAGACAGACAGGGAGAGAGAGAAAATACAGAGAGACAGAGAGAGACAGAGAGAGAGAGATAGAGAAAGAAAGAAAGAAAGAGAGAGAGAGAGACAGAGACAGAGAGAGAGAGAGAGAGAGAGAGAGAGAGAGAGAGAGAGAGAGAGAGAGAGAGAGAGAGATTCGGAGCTTAAAAGTGTTTGTTGTGTTTAGAAGATTTACCCATTCACCATTCATGACACACAAAGTGGAGGCGGATTAAGTATGGGGTTCCAGATGGGCGAGGGTCAGGGAGAATAGGAAAGTCTTCTTCTTCTGTAACTTTCAAGTTAACGGGTAATAAGACACCTTACACAGCTGGCTATAGATTAAACTTCATTGAAAGGTTGTAAAGATCGAGGGTCTCAAGGTTTCCCTCAGACACGAACAAGTGCAATGGAGGGCGCCTCTCTCAAAGGGAGCAATTTCAGCTTCACGGAAGGAGCAGGTGACACTCTGCATCCAACGTCTAACTCCATTCATATATGTCAAGACTAGCTGCTCTCTTTCACTTTGAGGGCTTGTACAAGAATGTACGAATCAATGCTCGCAATTTTTAGTAAGTCGATCGATATTTTTACCAAACGATTCTGGAAGACTTTAGAGGAAAAGAGCAAGTTAGGGAAAACTTAATGACGCCGATTTTGTTTTGCGCAGGGTCAAAAACGTCAGATTCTATTTTCTTCCTATGTGAGTTTAACAACATCTACTTGTGGGAAAAATACTCAAAAGAGCATGTTGATATGCTCAGTTGTGTGAGAAATAAAATGTGTGAGTGATGTGTTGATAAAAATGATACGAATTGGTGGACCGTACTCTCGGATCGGAAGATAAGGATTTATGCTCTCTCTCTCTCTCTCTCTCTCTCTCTCTCTCTCTCTCTCTCTCTCTCTCTCTCTCTCTCTCTCTCTCTCCTCCTCATCTGTTCCTCCCATCGCACAACCTCTTACTTGGTTCATTTTACATCCTACCTCCTCCTCCGCCGCCATCCTTTCCCTCTCCCCACCCCCTCCCCTCACCCTGTCTCCTCCGCCGTCTTCCTCATCACCTCTTTACCTCGAATGTTCGATCATTCTTCGATCTTATCTCTGGCGTCTGCCTAGAAAAAAGTCAGTGTTAATGGTGATTAATGAAGTATTTAGTCCTCAAAGTTCACACTAATGAGTCAAAATATTGCGCGTATGTACAATTCGCATATGTACGCGTCTAAGGGGATCACCTGCTAGTAAATCAACCGAGGGTGCTCTTTGTTGCTCGACATTTTATGTACCCGTTTACAGCTTCATATCTTAGCGGCAAAAAGTTCGATTTCGTTGTAAAGAGAATTTGCATTATACATTTGTGCCGTGAGCCTCTTTTCACTGAAATCACACCAATTGTTGGCCATCCCTCTTTCTTAGGATCAAAATCGTTCAGCACATAGACTTGTTTGTTGCGACACTTTTAAGTTCACGTGTTGTTCTTGGAAATGTTCATATCGTCGTCGTTGGTGGTGGTGGTTGTGGTGGTGCTGCTCGTTCTGGTGGTGTTCCTAGCCTGATCTTAATTTGTTTCTTTATTTTTCTCGCTGATTGTGATTTTGTCCGTTGTCAAAAATCAACAACAACACACACGAGAGAATGTTTAAAAGAATGCTTACTTTATGGAACGTTTAATCACTGACAACATGAAACATTCACCAGGGCGTTGACCTCGTGTTCTTTAAGGTAGACAGATAGACAAATGATAACAAGAAAACGAACAGTATGAGAACTTCAGCTTGATTTTCGGAGTGCGTCTGGCCATGTTACAAGAACCGTTCCTGGCTTATTTTGATACATGACCTCTTTTTTTTTTTTTTTGTCAAGGACATCATTGTGGGGCTTTTAATGAATAACATGCATCCGTCCACTCACAATATATTTTCTTTCATCCTTCAACATTTACACAGTCAACACAGACGCCATTGTCTCATTCAAAAACACTATCACTGAAGCTCCTTCGGATTGCGTGGATCCTTTGTCATCAAAGTGTTTCCCAACCCAGCAGATTTACTGCTAATAAAAGAGAGTTATGCTAATCAACAACAACAGAAGTAGGACAAGAGGACAAGAAATCAGCACCTCGCAAAAGAGCCAGAAAGAAATTTGTGAATCTTCCTTCTTCAGGGCACAGACGTTCATTGAGAGTCACGAAGACAGAGGTGAGAAGCATTTGACACTTTCATTCATTTCACAAAGACACCACAGAGACTGATGCAAAAACAATCTTTAATCCTTGGAGACTTTAAAGCTGAGACTCCGATGAGAGAAAACAGAAGAGATTATTGAAAGCGCCATGACAGATGGGCTGATTATCAGACCGGCTGAATCCAAAAAAGAATAGAGCTCTTTGCCAAGGAGGGTTAAATCGACTTCTCCCTTACGACAATTCAATGGCTTCAACGAGTCCCCCCCCCCCCCCCCTCCCCCAGAATTTCTATTTTGTTCGTTTTCTCTGCGATTCTGCAGATTTTTAGTTTTCTGTCCTTATCCTTCACTTTTTCCATTTTCCTTTTTTTTCTAAGAGACACTTTCTACTTCCTTTCCTGAACTTGTAAACAAAAGTTAGACGATTCATAGCACTGGCGTGACCTGTATTCACTCCATATACGACATACGACCTCAACGCACAAATATAGACGCAGATTACAGCTGGTAAGTATTTTTTCAATGCTCTTTCTTTTGTTGATTTTGCTTCGACCTGAACCGTCGTTCTTTGTACGTTTGTTGTTTGTTTGTTCCAGCACAAATAAATAATAACAACATTGAAATAAACTTAACAAAACACTTTTTCGAGACCAATCCTCTACTTCTCTCCGGGGTTACAGAACCTTGAGCGTACCAGGAATGGCTGTGTACGTTCTACATTTTAAAATAGATTTTAGACTTGAAAAATAAAGACGACGTGGGCACAATGTATTTCTTGATATAAGAGGATGATTGACATAAGAATAGAATGCTTAAAGGCCATTAGTTAAGAACGACGTAGGAGTTGCAGTGGGACGCTATCAAAATATATTGTACAGCTTTGACATTTCGTAAGACCACCAATGTGTATCTTTCCATCTTCGGAAATGTCTCAGGTGAATGACACATCCTGCTTTTATTCACATTCATTTACGCAAGACTTGTATAACAAAGCTGTGTGGGTTTCAAGTCAATAGCTGCACGCATGAAAAGTTAGTCAGTCTGCGACAACTCTCTCTCTCTCTACTTGAAGCATTTCAGAGCCAACGCTAAATATTAAAAAAAGTTTAAACATATATATACCGATGCCTAAACATCAAGCGTCATATCGTTATAATGTTGGATACGTTCACACGTTTCATACCTGGAATGTAAACAAAATCCAGTGATGGGTAAAATGTTCTTTTCGATTGTTTAGTGCCTTTCAGCAGGCCTTGCCAAGACGAGTTTTGAGTATGAAAAACGCGATGGTGGGAGGGAGGGAGGGGATGAGAGGGTGGTGGTGGTAGCGTGAGTGTGTGCAAGCAAATCGTGGTAAACAACTCAGAACATGTAGTGCTGCAATAGAGGATGTCAACACGTGTCTTGCATCATTCATACTTATCGATTTCTGTTTTTCTTGTTGGCGGGATGGCATGCCATTGAGAAACGTAAACTGCTTGGTTAGCTGTTGGCCTTTGCAATGCAGGTTCAAATAATTATGTTGTTTTGTTGGATCAACAAAAAAATTGGGAAAAGTGTTTTCCCATTGCGTAGGTGACCGATGTGTACTGGGCGTTTAGGGGTGGGAGGGGCCTGGTAGTTAAAAAGGCGGGGCTTAGCTGTGGTGAAGCACGAGTTTTGTATTGATGACCTTATTTATTAAGAGTATATGAGTGCCTGTTTTACGCAAGAATGTCAAGGCTAGGTTTCTGAATCTCTGTATCTCTCTGTTTCTATCTGTCTGTCTGTCTGTCTGTCTGTCTGTCTGTCTGTCTGTCTGTCTGTCTGTCTGTCTGTCTCTCTTTCTCTGTCTCTGTGTCTCTCTCTCTCTCTCTCTCTCTCTCTCTCTCTCTCTCTCTCTCTCTCTCTCTCTCTCTCTAGGCGTACGTGCGTCTAAATGTGTGTGTGTGTGTGTGT
Source organism: Littorina saxatilis (assembly GCF_037325665.1). Classification (NCBI taxonomy): domain Eukaryota; kingdom Metazoa; phylum Mollusca; class Gastropoda; order Littorinimorpha; family Littorinidae; genus Littorina; species Littorina saxatilis. The sequence continues at coordinate 15,528,244 of NC_090261.1, forward strand.
GTGTGTGTGTGTTGCCATTTATAAAAAGAGAGACAGACAGACAGACAGACAGACAGACAGAACGACAGACAGACAGACAGACAGAGAAGAATATCAGACGGACACTGCACAATGTCCTGTTTGCTTCAGTGTCCTTACTCTCATCTTTTCTTTCCATTTCCGTCCTTCATTTTCATAACTTGTCCCCCAGAATGTCAAGTTGTGCTCCCAACACGATGTTCCCACCCCACACCTCATTCACGACTGGAGCATGAAGCACAAACGCCTGTAAGTGGAACTAAAGAAGAGCCACCAGGCGAGCGCCTACAGTCAGCGCGTGACAAGCCTAAATGAGCTGGAGCGGCTGAAAGCAGAACATTACGTCAGCGGGCCGGTGCGCCCTGGGGTTACGACTGATGTGTCTGGAATTGTCATCTTGCGTCCACTTTTTCTGTCTCTTTCTATCTGTCTCTGTCTGTCTGTCTGTCTGTCTGTCTCTCTCTCCTCTCTGGTCATTTCTCTCGCTCTCTCTCTCTCTCTCTCTCTCTCTCTCTCTGCCTCTGTCTGTCTGTTTCTGTCTGTCTCTGTCTCTCTCTCTCTCTCTCTGATCATCTCTCTCTCAGTCTCTCTCAGTCTCTCTCTCTCTCTCTCTCTCTCTCTCTCTCTCTCTGAGCATCTCTTTCTCTCCTTCTCTCTCTCTCTCTCTTTTTCCGCTATTCTCACTCACGGATTACTCTTCTCTCTCTCTCCCTCTCTCTCCTTCTCTCTCTCTCCCACTTTCCCCCTTTCCTTCTCTCTCCCTCTCTCTCTCTTTCTCCCTTTCCTTTTCACTCATCTCCATACTCTCTCTTTCCCCCCTTCTCTCTCTCTCTACTCCCCCCTGTCTGTCTGTCTGTCTGTCTGTCTGTCTCTCTCTCTCCCTCTCTCTCTCTCTCTCTCTCTCTCTCTCTCTCTCTCTCTCTCTCTCTCTCTCTCTCTCTCTCTCTCTCTTTCTCTCGCTGCCCCAGGTTCCTCGTTTGCAGAGCAGGGCAGAAAGCGATCGCTTTTTTGTCTCCAGCCGCAAAGTCATCTGTCTTCTCGTTACGCAAAGAGAAAAGAGAGAGAGATTGGATGGCCAGTGGGGATGGAAGGGGGGAGGGGGAGAGGCGTAGGGGAGGGGGAAGGGGGAGGGTAAGAGTTAAAAAAAAATATATAAAGAACAGACAGAGAGGTGAAACAGGATTTGTGCTGAATTTGCCTTTACCTGACAACAACAAGTTTCAAATTGCTGCGAAAGTCGAATCATTTAACTTTTGGGGTCAGAATGAAAGTGTGACACAACCGAAAACCATTTAGTTTCCACAACAATAGGCTCCGAATATATACTTTCTGCTTTCTACTTTATTTAACCTTAAAGGCTGCGACTTTGTTCTTGCCTATCTTTGAGGTGTCTCCATCCTTTGCTGGTAATGAATGGACATTTCTCAAAAAGGCGTCATAACAGAATTTACCACAAATCCTTTAAAAACAAATTAAAACTGACGACCAAGCCCTTTCTTGGTTTCAAGCTCTCTCCGAAATGTACAATACTTAGTTAAAGCCATATGTACTCGATGACTATACACGCTAATTGCTTTACCAACAGCTGGAGACATGCTAAATTAAGTTCCCTGCAAAATATTGTGGTCTAGGACCCCTTCAATGTTGAGATATGTTAATTTTCATTTTGATCTGGATCGTCCTATTTATAGATTTGGCAACACATGTAACGTTGATGCAAGGGAGAGAACTCCGTGTCGTTGTTGACATCCTCACTTTTTCAGAGGCTAGAACAAGCTGTAATGCATACATGTATTATGGTCCGCGCATGGTGACATATCGTCATTATATGGTCTTATGGTGCGTTTGACATCGATTATGGGCAAACTACACTTTGTAAACACGGGAGCGCGTACATATGCCTTTAAAGCCAAATTCAATACAGAAAATGGAGCGTTTTTTCTTGTACCAGTAAAACAAATTCAAGTGACACATGAAAAACAAACGTACACAACATTCAAGTGATACGCAGTATGTACACAACATTCAAGTGATACGCAGTATGTACACAACATTCAAGTGATACGCAGTATGTACACAACATTCAAGTGATACGCAGTATGTACACAACATTCAAGTGATACGCAGTATGTACACAACATTCAAGTGATACGCAGTATGTACACAACATTCAAGTGATACGCAGTATGTACACAACATTCAAGTGATACGCAGTATGTACACAACATTCAAGTGATACGCAGTATGTACACTTCTTGAAATGATTTTTATGTAATTCAGAATACATACATTCCCTGTTGTACTACTCAGCTGCATCCAAACATTTCAGAGATACGCAGTATGAACACTTCGTGAAATCATATTCGGGTAATGCAAAATATTCACAGTCCATGTGGTAATTTTCCTTCGGGAATTATATGATCGTTGTACGTCAGTGATGCGCAGTATGTATACTTCTTGAAATAATATTCAGGTGGTACGGAAAACAACCAGTACCTGTGGTCATATTATTTTGGGAATTATATTCTTGCAATATTACATAAATACGCAGAAATAACAAATGAAACAGCATTCAGGTGATAGAGAAAACAACCAGTTCCTATGCTAATACATGTAGACCAGATGAACTAGAACCCTCCGGAATCCTATGCGAGCAGTAATACGTAAGCTTACGTCAGACATCAGCCTGTAAGTGTCATCACCTTCTTCCCTTCAGGCCTGTGTGTCACGCGGGTCAAGCACTGCTCTGACGACGCTGGACTGAGATGTCAGAGATAACTGACCCCTGGTCAGCTCATCCCATCAAGCAGCACCGGACAGCCACGGCGTCAGGGGAGATCACTGCTATCATAGAACATAAGAGCCCATCAAGGAAATCTGATAGAATGACACATGAGATGAGTTTCCGCTGCAGTTTTGACCTTGGTGAGGTCAAGCTTCATCAGCAGTGAAATAATACTTATAAGGTGACCGCCAGGCTGTGCGTGCATGTAGGCCTATCCGTATCTCAACAAGAAACGTACAGAATGTCCAAATTCCCCCCCCCCCCCCCCCTTTCTGTGGGACCAGCTCGCGCTGTGATTTCCCTTTGCTAACGCTTTTTTGTCTCAACATCGATTTTAACTCTCTTTGCCATTAACTTTTTCCGATGAGTTCAATCGAAAATTTAGCACTACTGTTCAGTCGTCTGGCACCTGACAACGACTTACAAAGACCACCGTCGTTTGTCTGTCTGACGTGGGAAATTGGCCGTCTCTCAAAACGGAACCTACTTCTTTGAAAGCGTATAGATCTGCCCTTCTATTTCAGTCACCAAAAAGCAAAGAATGCACAAGAGTCTCTGGAATGAGTATTGCTCTGGTGATTTTGAGTCGTGAAAGAAACTATTTATAGTATGCATGTTCATTAGCCCCTTCACAAAGCGGTCTATGGCGTTTCAAGACTTAGGGGGTATAAGAGACACTAACGGTTCCTTGATGAAGAGTCGTACGCCATAATTCACTCCAAACCGCTTTATCAGATTTATTTTCTCCAATGTCAAAAGAACATATCTCATGCTAATTCAAGAACCCTCCAAACGTGACTAAAAATTAATTATCAACCTGCACACTCGTCATAAAAACATAACACATAATTATTTCCTTCTTCCAAAATCTCTCAATAAGAATACCACTCCCTGGCCATGTAAAAAAAAAGAAAAAAAGGTAAAAAAGAAAAAGATCTGTCGTAATCGGACACGCCTTTGACCCCTCTCGAGCCTTGTCAAAAATCTCCGGGCAGCGTCAAACGAAAATATCCCCAAACTCTGTCCCCTAGTTGACACTTCAGACATTCATCAGGACAGCAACAGATCCGCTGCTCATCCCGCAAGTCCCATCTCCATCAAAGCTCGTCTCTCTGGGGACGCGGTCCTTGGATGGGCCAACTGCCGCCAGCCAATCATTCAATTAATCAGACGTCACGTGAGGCGTAGGGGCCTTATCTAGGTCAATAGGGCGGACAGGGAACTAGAGATGGCCGCGCCCGCTGTCTTCCGATCTGACTTCCGGTTCTTGCTGCCGTCGCTGTTCACCTGATGAGATGGTGAGGTGTTCGTGTGGTGAGTTTTGCTGTCCTGTGCCATGAGCGAGGAAGGTGCGTTGGTCAAGGGTCGTTTCAATTGTCTGCTCTACCCTGCATTTGTTTTAAAGCATTGGCCGTGGTATACATGAAAGAAGCAGAACAACCTGATGTCTCCAGGTGAGAAGTACCAGAAACCAAATCGACAACCGTACTGTTAATATTTCATTGATATTTCATCACACACACACAAAAAGATTGATTGCAATAACTGCGTGCCTTTCATCAGGGTTGTTTAAAGTTTAAAGAACTGATATGTATAATCAAATGGTTATACCTTTCGTGATTTGTTTTCTGAACAATTTCCTTGTGCAAACTTGGAAATTGTGCACGATATGATTGTAAGCACAGACATTCTCACATCGTACTAATGCCACAGCTTATAAGGCGAACTACACAAGACACATACCTGAGGTGGTTCCAATATAGAATACTACATAGAATTTTTCCCACTCAACGCTTATTATTTTTGATGAAAATTTCTGACACATCACTATGTAGCTTTTGTACACAGGAAGAGGAAACCTTAGAACATTTGTTTTGGGAGTGCACAAGAGTTAAGCTTTTTTGGTCTGATTTCACAGAATGGTTATGCCTAAATTTCACACATTGCAGTAATTTGAATTTGTCAAAAGAGCTTGTCATTTTAGGGTATTTAGACAACTTTCATACGGATGCTGTTTTTGGATTTGTTCATTCTCCTTGCCAAACAAAGTATATTTGGAGCCAAATTAAATAAGACAGTCCCAACACTAAATGTTTTTGTGAAAATTGTTAAACAAAGGTTTTTGATCGAAAAGTATAATGCTAATGTAAATAATTATTATGGTAAATTTGCAAAGGATTGGTGTTTATATAGACACTTTTTCCATTGATGCCATGGGATAATTGTATTGATTGATTCCGTATGAACATTTTTGAATGTGATACCCCCTGACCCATTTATTCATAACATGTTATACAGTACTTTTATGCCGATAATTAAACCCCATGTATACTTGGAGGCTAAAGTGTGACCACCGTCCCCACCTACCCCCCTCCCCTCCCCCAACCTCAGTTACTCCCCCATGCCCCCTTCCATGTCCCCTGTCTTTTCAACAACCCACCCTACTGTCTATGTCTGTGTCTTGTCTAGGTATGTGCGTGTGTATGCGCTAAGACAGCCATACCTTATGTTGATAAACTCTGTGTATGCTGTATGTTATGTTGTGTTTATGTGTATATATAAGAAATAAAAATTTTAAAAAAACAAATGCCACAGCTTGTTTAATCGCATCATCTACTCCCCAACCCCAACCCCAATACTTTGTATCGCCTCCACTCTGACAATGTACTCTAGTCCTTCGTCCTACTTCCCCGCACGCGTGCGCGTGTGCGTGCGTGTGTGCGTGTGCGTGTGTGTGTGTTTGTGTTTGTGTGTGTGTGTGTGTGTGTGTATCTGTGTGTCTGTGTGTCTGTGTTTATGATTGGGTGCGTTTGTGTGCGTGCGTGCGTGCGTGCGTGCGTGCGTGTGTGTGTGCGTAGGTATGCGTGTGTGCGTGCGTGTGTGGGTGTGTGGGTGTGTGTGTGTGTATCTGTGTGTCTGTGTGTCTGTGTGTGTGTGTGTGTGTGTGTGTGTGTGTGTGTGTGTGTGTGTGCGTGTGTATGTGCTTACTTGACATTTCTGGCTTCAGAACAATGCTTAATTGGCGGTCAGAGATTCTGCTTCCGCAGAAGGGTTTCCGGTGTGTATAATCATATAGATTACATACACTGGATAATATAGTTGGGCAGGTGAAACCGAACCCTTACCAATTCTGTAAACGTCTGCCCCTCAATCTAACTGCAAAGTGACGTCTTTATCACTAATAGTTACTCCAAAAGAAGTTAAGGTGTCCTTCTAGGTAACTCACCTATGGTCATTACATTTCAGTGGAAGGGTGGTCTCATCTAACGTAAAAGCGTGGAGACATATGTTGCGGGTAACAAGAGGGAAGGTATCTTTCAAGAAGAAAAAAACCCGAATCCAATCAAATCGAAACGAAATCAATTTAAAATGGTGATCTAACTATAAGGTACCAAATTAAACCACGTGTCACATAATGAGTGAGCTCCTCTGCTAGGTGCACATCAGGCGTACTTTTATTCAGATGTTAACCCAAGGCACCAAAGCTCCCAGACACCCGTCAATCTTAGAACAAAAACCCAACGACCATCTATAGTTCTTAGTGCTCAAACCCCAAAACTATCTTTTACTTGCAAACCCCTTGGCATCGAATAAGTTAACTTCATTCTTATCGTGCTACTTCAGCTTGCTCAGTGAACATCAAATCAACGAAGCTGTCATACAGTAAATCCATACTATGAATATTTTATCTCAGTTCTCTATCAAGTTCTATATTTAAATCTCTACTCTGTCGAATTCATTTTTCGATTGGAAGAAACACGATTCGCTTCTCAATATTAGCCCGTCAACATATATTTCTCTCTCTCTCTTTTTAACCAAATGGAAATATGAATCTTTTATTCGGATATTGACTTGCGAGAATGGGGGCGAAAGTAATTAAATTTCCGCGACTGTCACTCTAACTCGGCTGAGAATTCTCTTCTCTTAACCGATGTAAGAAATGAGTATTTATCGAAACTTTGCCAGGCCACGAGCCCCAAAGTGCTGCAGTTGGGTTGACGACAGAGGACATGACTCGTCAAAAGAAAGTGAACATATATGCGACCTTCATGCAGATAAACATGCAGTTTTAAAGGACAGATGTATCTTCCAACATTGCTGGTGTTCCTTGTTGTTAAGACACATTCCTTCTCGTGCAAGCGTTCATGTTGACCACCACAGATCGGTCTAGGTTTTTACACAGGATAAGATGGGCGGGGATGTAGCTCAGTCGGTAGCGCGCTGGATTTGTATCCAGTTGGCCGCTGTCAGCGTGAGTTCGTCCCCACGTTCGGCGAGAGATTTATTTCTCAGAGTCAACTTTGTGTGCAGACTCTGCTCGGTGTCCGAACACCCCCCGTGTGTACACGCAAGCACAAGACCAAGTGCGCACGAAAAAGATCCTGTAATCCATGTCAGAGTTCGGTGGGTTATAGAAACACGAAAATACCCAGCATGCTTCCTCCGAAAGCGGCGTATGGCTGCCTAAATGGCGGGGTAAAAACGGTCATACACGTAAAAGCCGTGGGAGTTTCAGCCCATGAACGAACAAACAAACACAGGATAAGATCATCTTTCAGCTTAACTTTCGCCCGTCCGGGTTATCGACTACACACGGAAGTCATCGTGGGGCCGTGCGAACCCATGCTTCTCATTCCTTCTTTAAGAACCATGGGTCCGCACGGCCCCACGATGTTTGTAGTCTAAATATGACCTTTTTTTGTAATTACTTCTCGCTGAAAATTTAGGACATAAGAGCTTTTTAGGTGCCCGAGGCATTCTTAAAAGCTCATTAAAAAATTCCAACCAGTTTAAGAGATATTTGCAATTAAACACCCTTCTGAGTCCACAGGGACCCACGACCACCGGCGAAGGTTAAGCACACGTCGAATATCAAGAGCCTGGCTGCGTTCTGTGT
>NC_090261.1:15540943-15558443 GCF_037325665.1 Littorina saxatilis
CTCTCTCTCTCTCCCCTTCCCCCCCCCCCACTCTCTCTTTCTCTCTCTCGATATCTCCCCCCCACACACACACACACTCTCTCTCTCGATATCTCTCTCTCTTCCCCCCCCCTCTCTCTCTCTCTCTCTCTCTCTCTCTCTCTCTCTAAGGCTTGCTTTTTACTGCTCTCTCTCCTTTCACTTCCATCAAATCACGGACGATTCTCGCGACCCACATCCGGCTTTTCTCCCTTCCCCTGCACACTTCCAAACGGCCCCCTCGGGATTAAATTCTCAAAGGAAGCAAAATAGCTTTTTACCAGAACGTACGTGTCTCTACAAGCATGTCGAGGCTTTCGTCGAGTGTCCACAGATTTAGCATACATTTTTCCGCCACAAAGGACTGCATTCTGACGTAACGACCCGCTTATCTCTCTTAGCGCGACAACCAGAAAATGCGTCGCTTCCGGCAAATTTACGCATGCAAGTCAGTTGGCACTGCAAGAAAAAATGTGGCAAAGGACAAGGGAGGAGGAAGCAGGTAATCGATTTATGCAAATTTCTTTTTTTCAATGTAACAAATTGACTGTAGCTTGTACTAGGACATTGACTTTTGTGACCTTACTTTTCTTATAAAAAGTCCCTGTTGGTCGTCCCCCCCCCCCCCCCCCCCCGTTTTTTCCCTTTTTGAGGAGGGGGGGGGGACGTTACATGTGCGTACTTTGTGTAATGATGGTGATTGTTGTACATGCGTTCTGTGAGTGTGTGGTGTGTGGGTGTGTGTGGGTGTGTGTGTGTGCTAACGTGGGTTCGTGCGCGAGGACATTGTCAGGGATGCTATTCCACTGAGCACCTGAAGGAGTACACAGAAGTGAAAGCGTTTCTTTGAATTTCGAATATTCTAATACCCTCCTCCCCCCCCCCCCCCCCACTTCTCTCTCTGTATCTCTCTCTCTCTCTGAGCCCTCCCGCACCCAACCCCCACCCTCACTCCACCCCCCACCCCACCCCAAAAAATGAAGAAAACCCACAGCGCATAACAATAACACGATCAAAAATGAATACCTCAAAAACTGCAGAAAATGGAATTATTTGTTCAGTTCATGACTTCGCTTCCACACTCTAAATCACGTAGTCTGTTCCCCTGTGAAATAAATAATCTTTTTTGTGTGTCGTTCCATAATTGACGGACATTTTCCAATGAAGCCGAAGAACGTATCAGCAGAATGCACGTGCAACTATAAACCATTTTCTTCCATTGTGAAGCAAAATCACGGCCTGCGGGGATCAGTGGTACAGTGGAACTCCCATTTCAAAACCTCCACAATCTGAAAAAATCATGAGGAGGGAGTCTTAAAATGGAGGTGTAAGCGTATTCGCAGAGGTTATCAACAGAAAATCTGAAAAGCAAGGTCTTGAAAAGAGAAAGTGTTAAATATGAGGGTCTCAAAAGGGGGGTTTCGCTGGAACAGTAGCATTGCGGTAGTGATGGTGAAATGGACTGGGTGGCCGAGTGGTAACGCACTTGCGCTCGGAAGCGAGAGGTTGCGAGTTCGACCCTGGGTCAGGGCGTTAGCAATTTTCTCCCCCCTTCCCTAACCTAGGTGGTGGGTTCAAGTGCTAGTCTTTCGGATGAGACGAAAAACCGAGGTCCCTTCGTGTACATTACATTGAGGTGTGCACGTTAAAGATCCCACGATTGACAAAAGGGTCTTTCCTGGAAAAATTGTATAGGCATAGATAAAAATGTCCACCAAAATACCCGTGTGACTTGGAATAATAGGCCGTGAAAAGTAGGATATGCGCCGAAATGGCTGCGATCTGCTGGCCGATGTGAATGCGTGATGTATTGTGTAAAAAAAATTCCATCTCACACGGCATAAATAAATCCCTCTCTCTCTCTCCCCTGCGCCTTGAATATGTGCGCGATATAAATTGCATAAAAAATCCCTGCGCTTAGAACTGTACCCACGGAATACGCGCGATATAAGCCTCATATTGATTGATTAAAATGGGTGATTTCTCTGGTTAAATAGGTTTGTTGTTTGTACAAGAGTCAAGTAACGAAAAACATGTTCTACATCTATTCCCGCTAGGCTAGGGTTGGGTTTTTTTCTTGGTTTTTTTTCGTCTTTACACCGCCCCGTCCCTGCACTCGCTGCTCCAACCACCCCTGAATTTCGTTCCGCTGCCAGACTTGTCGATTTTACAGACGCTCCAGGGGGGGGATGTCGGGTCGCTGCGGTAGGCTACCCTCGGAAGATGACACTGCACTTCTGCTGAGTCACTTCGACGGTGTTCAGTAGTGGGTCTGTCCCGGGCTAACGGACGCAGCCCACTACCTACTTTAAGTCGCGGAGCCAGACTGAGTGAGCGTCCCCTCCAGAGAGCAGACCGCCACCACGTCCCTCCGTCGACCCCCCAGAACGTCACACGTTGAAGACTGACAGCAGAACTACTATTCAGGGAAGGATCGAACAGGAACACTGAGACCAAGGTCACCATGAGAGCAAGAGCAATTTATATTTTGAATGATTAATGAGATGAGGATGATTATAATGCTTTGGATTTCCAATTTGGTTTGAGACTACGCTTACTTTCATAATATATCCTGGCGTCAACCAGGCCCGAGAACTGCCGCACCTGCGGTGTTGGTCAGGTATACAGAACCTGAGCACCCTCAAAGTCGCATTCGTTAAGTGAATGACACTCGGCTGTGTGATCCCAGCCTTCCCATAGGAACCATAGCACTTCCACTCTGGGTAGGAGCCGACCGTAGCCCGAAAAACCCACATGACCCTGATGCGCTAACCACCGCGCTACGGGGGCCGGTCTCCTACAGGTTTTTTTACACGTTATCAAAGGCCACTAGTAATCTATTGTAAGTTGTTTACAGAAGCTGGTCACAGCAACAACAACAACATCGACGACGACGAAGACAACAACGAAGACAACAACAACAACGACGACAAGAACAACAACGACGACGACGACAACAATAAGAACAATAATAACAACAACAAAAAGCTGGATGTATGGAAATGTTTCTCCTGTTAGGGCGGCCATTTTATTGATCTTTCTACATGTAGAAAGGTAGTATGGGGCAAGGTGAGAGAAGGCGGAGGAGGAGTTAAGGGCTTTGCACAGCTGACAAAATATAAGCAAGTTATCCCTGAAAGCCGAGGTCATAAAAGCGCGTTCTGGAAATGAGCGGCGAAAACAGAGACTTATGTAAAGCCCGGAGAGCACAGTTTACCGTGGTTCGCGCTATATAAGCTCTCATTATTATTACTATTATTACTTATACTGATTAACTTCCCTGAGACGTAGTCAAAAAACAAGAAGTAATGTATGCCCACGTGTGGTCGCCAAATCTCCTACTGACAACGACTTCCAAGCACGGTACCACACCGCATTTATTATTTACTTGCAAATCCATCATCAGCGTTTTCAACTTTGATCGCTATGGCCGGACTTTCTGTGATTTTGTAACTCAGCATCAGTAAACTAAAGGGGGGAGTTAACGTCCTCTCAGAAAATGTTTCTATTTGGGACAAGAATTGGTGATACGCTAAGGAAAGCATCAGTAACCTGCTGGGGATACTTTTATAGAATCGGCAAAAGCTGTGCTTCGTAAACGCGAAATCGGTGGGGGAGATGAGGACAATGCATAATGCATAAGGTCAATTATGGAGGCATTTTGTGATCACAACGTTGCTGACCTGGTGATCAGCGTTTGTACTTTTGATGTTCTGTCAGCTGTGTTGTTGTTGTTGTTGTAAATGCTGCTGTCGTTGTTGTTGTTGGTGGTGCGTACGTGTGTGTGTGTGTGTGTGTGTGTGTGTGTGTGTGTGCGTGTGTGTGTGTGTGCGTGTGTGCGTGTGTGTGCGTGTGTGAGAGAGGGCAGCGACCCTTTACATGAACAGTGATGTCGATGTGTGTGTGTGTGTGTGCAGCGTGCGTGCGTGCGTGCGCGTGCGTGAGAGGGCAGCGACCCGTTAAAGTGAACAGTGAGGTCGAAAATAAAAACTGCTAACTCTTTTTTGACCCCTATCACTGTAGTAGCATCCTACCCGGACAACCGTTACTATTATATCTACTCGATGTTGGTCACTGGACACTGCTGGCCCCAACGTAGCAGCAATTATTCCCCCCTCTGCTTCTTTACCTCTGTAAACTTGTAGAGCTAGTTATTTTTCGATAAACACCCAGCAACCAAACAAATAACGACCCAGCAACAGCCTGAATCCTCGATAGCGCAATGGGTTGAGAAGCTGTTCTGCGTCGGTACTACTTTTGCGACTGAAAAGTTCCCAACGCTCTAATGTACGAAGTATGCATCTCTGGAGCAAACAATACAAACATACCGCATTTAAATTAACAACTACAGGCTTGAACACATGAATCTCCATATAAAATCCATGAGTTTGGTTGTTTTCTGAATCTAGATCGGCTGTGCACAAACGTTCATCACAAGCAAATTCCCAAGGCAAGTAACTCTCATACTTTGTCTAGCGACAAGAGTAGTTCCCCTTTCAAATTTCTTTTCACTCAGTTTCTTCGACAACAGACTGCAATCCGACGGTCAGTTTTCAACAATATTTCATTTAATAAACAGATCACACGCAACCAAATGCACACATCTCATCAATTTAAACAACATAAAGCGGTTTCATACACTATTTTCCCCAGGAAACTGAACTTCATACAGTTTTTAACGTTGGAACACGGGTGCAAAAGTTCGTCTGCTAGTCCCATTTGACGAAAGAACATTATCCTAAGCGATACCAAAACATATACAGAACACACAATATCTGCCTTTGCCGCCACAGCAGAATAACAGCATATCTGTGTACTTGATTTTAGTCCAAAATAGGAAAACTGACAAGAAGTGTTAACAGAATGGAATGATTTGCACGGAACTATACAACCGCGCATTAATCGATCGCCTACGCAGGTTGACTGGTTGAGTGAATAGGATTCGATCAAACTTTCGCAAAAAAAAACTCCACTTTTCTTTGATTAACTGAAGAAAGGAGGAATAAAGAGGTTACACACCTCGTCTCAGTGATTATAAAAAATAATGGTCTCAGTTCGCGGTCATGAAAAAGCTCGCTAAAGCTCGCATTTTTCATGATCCGCTAACTTCGACCATTATTTTTAATAATCACTGAGACTCGGCATGTAACCTCTACTAATAACCACCCACGATAGATTTTTCGTTATCATCACTGTTGGTGCCAATACCGTATACTACCATACTAGCTGCACGTACCACCATGTCAGTGGCGATGTGCTCGGTACTATGTAACGCCAGATACGCAATGTCCCCGCGGAATTCCGGCCGGAATTCCGCGCGGACTTTTGAGCTTTTCTCGTCGTTGATTGGTCAAAAATTCCGGCCGAACTTTTATTGTCCTCGCGCAATTCCGGGCGGATCCGCCCGGAATTCCGCCCGGACTTTTGAGCTATTCTCTACTCACTAAAAACATGGAATGGGAACTTTCCCGGACACTCATATGTAATTGCTTTGAAATCAAGGGCGATCACTCAAATTCTTCAAAACGCAGGATTACAAATAGCAATGGATGTTGCGCTGTGTATGGTGCAAGATGTGAATGCGATCATTGCCAAGACCCATTTTCATAGGTGCTTGAAGAAGACATTTTCTTACAGGCAGAATGTGAAATTAAACAGAAAAATACAGATTTTAGACAGATCTGTACGCAATTTTGCTCGCTATATGGGCATCTACTTCTTTAGATACGAACTGAAATCAGCAACTGTCCTGCTTCCTTTGCAGACATGAATTGTGTTGTTGTTGTTGTTGTTGTTGTTGTTGTTGTTGTTGTGTTGTTGTTGTTTTGTTGTTGTTGTTGTTGTTGCAGACATGAATTGAGTTGTTGTTGTTGTCCGCGCGGAATTCCGGCCGGAATTCCGCGGGGACATTGCGTATCTGGCGTTCCATACGGTACCATTGAGTGCATGGCATCGTGATTTATGCCGCGCAAAGAATACACGAAAGGCCAATGTGCACGTGCTATACGTGGGCGCGTCAAACAAGAATAAGAGTGCCCTAATGTTGTACTAAGTAACAGTGTACACCCACAAATTATGTATCGTTTCACAGCGAAAAATGTGATGTTTGTTGGCAAGAAAACAACGCTGTGAATTAAAAGAGTCAACCATTATTTTGGAACGTTCGCAGTCTATCTGTTTTTTTCGGTTTGGGAGTTGAAAGCTTTCTGGACAACGCTTGTTTTTGACCCAAAGCAGAAAACCCTGCTCGGAAATTTGACGTTTTCGGAGACAAAAGGATTGTACTTATTTACTGTGCCCTGTATAGCTGTTGGTCATCACAACCCCTCTTTCTTGGTTGCGAAGCCACTCTTATTCTTGATTGTCGCGCCATTGTATGAACAGATATATAATACCCTGCCGGTGTAACACGAAAAAATTACTCCCACAAGATTTTTACTCCGGAGTAAACATTTCGTACGAACATGTTACTCCCTTTACGGAAAAACTACACCCCCATAACACGAGAAAATTACTTCCAACGATAGGTGTGTTCCGAGTCAACATTTCGGTCGAAAATGTTACTCCCCTGACGAATAAATAACGAATGAATTATTCCACCCTAACACGAGGAATTTACTGCCCACGCCAGGTGTACGCAACTTTTACTCCCCTGTCCCCTGTTAGTCTTGGTGGTGGAAGGGGTGGAGGGAGGGTATCGCGACATTTGTTTGCGCGAGATCACATATTGGCATTATCCCTTCGCCCGCATCCCATTTTCGCGTACGAGATTTTTACTGGAAGTAAAAAATTAGGGGAGTCAACATTTCGTGGAGGGAGTTATTTTTTCGTACCTTGGGGAGTTCTTTTGTCGTACGAAAGGTGTACTCGGAGTAAGAATTTCGTACAATATTTTTACTCCGGAGTAAATTTTTGTCGAGTAACATTTTCGTGTTACACCGGTCTCCGGTCAACTGACGTCAGCAGACTAAGTGCACACTTATAGGCTTATGTCTAACTGCTGCTCCTTTTGTCCTACTGACAAAATTGTTACAAAACTACGCTGCACAAAGAGCTGTGCGGAAATCGACATACAGCCAGACACAGATGAGATACGATATTCCGTACTACCTTCCTGATGGAAATAGTCACAGTAAACGCCCTTTCAGCAGAGGGGAAAGTCCTGTATAATATTGTCAGATTTAAGATGTTCAAGGTGCAACCGTATAACCGAGTTTCAAGAGGGTATTAACAGTTCTGAGGTAAAGCCATAGAGAACGCCCCTGCAACAAGAGGGGAAAGTCTAGTGCAAGATGTTAACATTCAAAATGTTACTGTCAAACCAAGTTTCCATCATCATCATCTTCATCATCATCATCATCATGGAAATGTCGTCGATATCACTTTTGCACTGAGCTCAGTTTTGCCCAATTGACCAATGGAAATCCACGTAACATATGAAATAGCAATATATATAGATAGATACATAGATGTCCAGTGAATCTTGTTTTGATAAAGTAAAAGCCGCAACCACTCCATCCACTTCATGATAGGTGCGCGCGCTCTTGTCTTGCTAAACTGATGAATCGACACCAACATCGCAAGTACGTGGATGGGTGCTTGTCAGTGTGTGCGAGCATGTAAGCCTCAGTAAGCGTGTAGTGTGTGCGTTTGCGTGTGTGTGTGTGTGTATTTGTGCCAACGCTGGGTGTAAGAGAAAATTGACAGAATCGTATTTAGCCTTTATCACATGACCTTGATTCATTGTATAGATAGATCTAGGAACAAGCAATTTTTGTTGGGATGACAGAAAAAGGACAGAAGAGATTTGATATTCACAAACACCTCATCCTGGACGATCATTACTCCAACTACACGATCAAAACAAGCCAGAAAAAAACCATTACGTTCACTGTTATTTAGTTCCGAGTAGATTTCGGTCGGATTCAGATACCCCCCGGTCGGATTTAGGTTCCCACACCTACCTCCATTGTTTACCGACAAACGCTTCTTTAATAACGGAAAGTAACGACACAGGCTCCTATTTAAAACAAGAATTGCGTACGGAAAACGCCGATCTTACCAGACAAGACATATTTGCTAAACTTTATGATTTAGAGCCTTGAGAATAAAACAATGATCTCAATCGGTCGGAATTAGATACCCTTACCCTACATCTTACATTTTCAAGGTGACAGTCATCCTGAATGGAGAAAATTAACAAGTCGCGTAAGGCGAAATTACTACATTTAGTCAATCTGTGGAACTCACAGAATGAAACTGAACGCACTGCATTTTTTCACAATGACCGTAGTCCGCCGCTTGTGCAAAACGGAGTGAAACTGACGAGCCTGTTTAGCGCGGTAGTGGTTTCGCTGTGCTGCATAGCACGCTTTTCTGTGCCTCTCTTCGTTTTAACTTTCTGAGCGTGTTTTTAATCCAAACATATATATATATATATATGTTTTTGGAATCAGGCACCGACAAGGAATAAGATGAAATTGTTTTTAAATCGATTTCGGAAATTTAATTTTGATCATAATTTTTATATTTTTATTTTTCAGAGATTGTTTTTAATCCGAATATAACATATTTATATGTTTTTAGAATCAGGAAATGATGTAAAATAAGGTAAACGTAAATTTGGATCGTTTTATATAAAAAGATGCATTACAATTTTTAGATTTTTAATGACCAAAGTCATTAATTAATTTTTAAGCCACCAAGCTGAAATGCAATACCGAAGTCCGGCCTTCGTCGAAGATTGCTTTACAAAATGTTCAATCAATTTGATTGAAAAATTAGGGTATGACAGTGCTGCCTCAACTTTTACAAAAAGCCGGATATGACGTCATCAAAGACATTTATCGAAAAAATGAAAACAAAGTCTGGGGATATCATACCCAGGAACTCTCAAGTAAAATTTCATAAAGATCGGTCTAGTAGTTTACTCTGAATCGCTCTTCACACACACACACACACACACATACACCACACACACACACACACACACACACACACACACACACACACACACACAGACAGACACACACACATACACCACGACCCTCGTCTCGATTCCCCCTCTATGTTAAAACATTTAGTCAAAACTTGACTAAATGTAAAAAGGGTGGTTTGGAAGGGGAACATATGGAAAGCGAATTTGGGAACAGAATTGTATGGGGCCCTGTCCACGTATGGTGGTTAACTGGTGCCGAAGGTCATATTAACAAAACCTCACTAGATACACTCCCGAACGAAAGATTCCAATCTTGAAGAAGTTTATTACTCTGGATATGTAGCTAACTGATGTAAACTAAGCACATGACTCCTTAGCCCTCGTTAGATGTTACATCGAATTACACATAATAATCACAGTATCAAAAGAAGGCATATCCCATTTAAGAGCAGAAACACCAACATTGGACCACAAATACGTATATTTGCAAGGACACAAACGCAATCAAAAACGTCGATTGTCGAGCAAAGTTTTGAGGTTATCAATTAGCTGACCGTCTTTTCCTAAATGCAGCCCTCGGTCGTCGCAAGCGCGAGGAGGAACATTCAAAAGACACGTACAATCTTAGACATAGGTCTGCGAAGTCTACATCTTCACGTGGTGCAGAACTAATACACCAAAAGCCAAATGTGATAGCATTTTTGCAGTGAAGTCACAAAAAGCAAAATCTAATAGTATTTGGCAGTGATGTCACAAAAAGCCAAACGAGATAGCATTTTTCTAGTGATCAGTCACAAGAAGCCAAATCTTGTAAGTCAGACTTTATTTGTGGTGAACATGCCCTTCGTCACGAGTCGACTGATGATAAGAAGGGAGGGAGTACGTTTTTTTTACAGCCATCATCACACGAACACCAAAGCCCTCATCCAGTACAGCTCAGCCTGATCATCAAGGAAACTGCATGGTTATACGGAGCAAGCCGAGAGCGTCGCTTTTTTTCCACTACTGATCTGGCCTAAAAATAAATGCAGCTTGAATCTTGTCAAACACGTGCATTGCCTCACAATAATGGGCTGCGGCGCAAGCGAGGCGCGTGTTAATGAGCAGCAGGGATTGGTGGGGGATTTCGCTGTGGATAAAAAAAAACAAGTCGCGTAAGGCGAAAATACAATATTTAGTCAAGTAGCTGTCGAACTCACAGAATGAAACTGAACGCAACGCAACGCAGCAAGACCGTATACTCGTAGCATCGTCACTCCACCGCCCGTGGCAAAGGCAGTGCCCGTGGAATTGACAAGAAGAGCGGGGTATTCGTTGCGCTGAGAAGGATAGCACGCTTTTCTGTACCTCTCTTCGTTTTAACTTTCTGAGCGTGTTTTTAATCCAAACATATCATATCTATATATTTTTGGAATCAGGAACCGACAAGGAATAAGATGAAAGTGTTTTTAAATTGATTTCGAACAAAACATTTTGATAATAATTTTTATATATTTAATTTTCAGAGCTTGTTTTTAATCCAAATATAACATATTTATATGTTTTTGGAATCAGCAAATGATGGAGAATAAGATAAACGTAAATTTGGATCGTTTTATAAATTTTTATTTTTTTTTACAATTTTCAGATTTTTAATGACCAAAGTCATTAATTAATTTTTAAGCCACCAAGCTGAAATGCAATACCGAACCCCGGGCTTCGTCGAAGATTACTTGACCAAAATTTCAACCAATTTGGTTGAAAAATGAGGGCGTGACAGTGCCGCCTCAACTTTCACGAAAAGCCGGATATGACGTCATCAAAGACATTTATCAAAAAAATGAAAAAAACGTTCGGGGATTTCATACCCAGGAACTCTCATGTCAAATTTCATAAAGATCGGTCCAGTAGTTTAGTCTGAATCGCTCTACACACACACACACACACACACACAGACACACACACACACACACACACACACACACACACGCACATACACCACGACCCTCGTTTCGATTCCCCCTCGATGTTAAAATATTTAGTCAAAACTTGACTAAATATAAAAAGAACGCTGCTCGAGTGTACCTTTCCCGTCGCCATTGCTCCTGCTTGCACTCCGAAGAGAGGCGGAGAAGAAACGGTTGTCTCCCGTCTCCTTTTTTTGTCCACAATTGTCTCCCTTCCTTTTTTATTTCCGAAGCAAACAGGGGGAGACAATTACAGCCAATGGCTCAGCCCCAGTGACCATAGCGAAGGAAACAAGGTTGCACCGCCGAAAATAGTTCTTGGCCGAGGTACAATTTGACTGGGTGCTGTTTGTGCATTTTGGCCGTGCGAACCGTCAGATTAGGACGTCCATTCTCATTATCCAGTTCTCGCATCAATATATCTCACGAGAGCTGGGATCGTCTGCGTGCAGCTAGAAACGTTAGGGGGTGTAGCTTTAGGTCCCAGCCGACAGCAGGAAATGCATTGCAACACTAGAACCAGCTTCCTATTTCCCGTGAAATTGTCTTGTTCCATAGACCGACGGTATGAGGCAGAGGGTGTGATAGATCTGAGTCTGTACACGGAAGAAGGACATGATGGGCAAGAATAACAAGCACAAGGGAAAAGTGAAGAAGTTTTTCACGCCTACACAGAAAAGGCGAAAACAAAACAACAACAAAACAAAACCAGCAATAGGCAAATCGATCGAAGCCAAAAGAAAAAATAAGACTGATTGACTGACTGACTTACTGGCTAGCTAACTAGCTAGCTGGTTGGCTAGCTGACCGACTAATCAACTGACTCACTGTAACGTTGTACTATTTCAAAGTCCTTTCAGATACAATAATGTCCATTTCAGAAGACATGTGGTGTTCATCACCAGACAAGAATACGGGGTTTTATGATAGTGTATTGTCCGCCTTGTCTTGTATTATCCAGTAAAAGATACTAGAGCTATAGGACACGTTGTTTAATACAGACAGGACTACGGTGTTATATGATAGTGTATTATCCGCCTTGTCTTGTATTATCCAGTAAAAGATACCAGAGCTAAGACACGTTGTTTAATACACACAAGACTACGGGGTTTTATGATAGTGTGTTGTCCGCCTTGTCTTGTATAATAAGGCGATACTAATAATAAAAGATACCAGAGCTAGGAGCTTATGGCTTTACTTAGGTTGGTGGATTTGGTTGGAATATTGGCCCGATGGGAAAGGAGTAAGGAAGACAACAACAAAGAACATAAAAAGAGATCAGTTGTTGGTTGATGGTTTTTAACGCCCCTTCAATCACCAACTGATCTTTTGTAATGTTTGTTTTTGGCTTGCTTACTCATTAGAAAAATGTCATCATTGTATGTTCATACCCTGACCATAGCTTAGGGGGGTTAAGAGAACCCTAATCAGGCAACGAAGTTCGTATCTCTGTCTTGTTTTCGGGCGTGCCTACCGATACAATAATACTAACAACAAGAACTATCAGTACGAGTATCTGCCCGTTGTCCAGGACTTTCTCTTTTCTTTCTTTCTCCTCAAACACACTCTCCCTTTTTTGTTGGTGTGACTGACGCAACATCCCTGTCTCTACATAACTTGGCTTGTTGAAACGAGTTGCAAAGTGTAAGAGTGTCAACGAAAAAGAACAAGAGAAGCCGAACACGTCATACATAAAAGCCAGAAACAGAGCTAACCCGAAACGACATCTTTTTGGGGCAGGTGCCTCGCAGTTTTACTGAAGCGACTGGGCAAAATCGGCAGACAATTTCTTTTTAAGGACTGCCGGCCTAACAACGTGACTATCCAACGTGGGCAAAAATCGGCAGACGATTTCATTTGAAGTACTGCCTAACAGCGTGACTATCCAGCGTAAAAATGAGCGACCGGTAGCACGGTGTCCTTAACACTAAAGACGCGTGATTACTGCGGATCATGATTGACCTTAGCACACTGTGAGAAGATGCCCGGCAGTACCAACAGGTCAGAAAGCATCTTCTTGGCATTCTCACAGTCATTACCTTCTTTCGGCGGAGACGGTAGACTCCCTAGGGTCATACGCCAGTGACCTCCAATTGAATTTCCCAGCCCCGACAGGAAAAGACCAGAACTGAATGAAAGGAGGGTCGTTAGCTGCTGTCGCTTCCTGACGACTGCCCTGTTAAAAAACAAAACACACGAACAAAACGCACAGCTGGCTTAGCTAGTGGCGTCAGCCGTTTTTGCGCATACAATGAAACCTGCGATAACATGACACCCTTGGGACCCTTCAAATTGCAGGTGTTTTTTCATGACTGGTAAGTTTTGGGAACAACACAAAGTGTCCTTTATTAGGAGGAGTCCTCTCATCGGAGGGGCCTGATATTACAGGTATCACTGTACTTGGTTGTTGAACATCCAGCAGTTCCGCCAACATCTTGTAATCGGTCAGCCCAAAAGGACTAAATATTACCATGGCTGTCTTATCTAAATCTCGCGATTGCTTGGTGGATGATCGAGACTATCACAACGTAGTTTGTCTTGCGCAGTTTCAGACTATTGTTCTATAAACATACGCAACAGGCGTTGCGCGTTAGCGTCAGCTAAACGGCGTCTGCTTTTAAATCTTGCTATTGATAGCTCGAGGAAACCTGAAGAGACTGTCGGAACAGGCCCAGAAGAGCTGTAAAGGGCGACAACTCTTGCAGGATCCGAGGACCAGACGGGGATGAAAGGCTTACGATGGTTAGGACACTCGGTGGCTCTTTGCCTGTCGCCCTAGTCTCAGATTTCATCGATTGCAACGACGACGACGACATTTAACGTTGGCGGCGACGGTTTGTGTTGAGAATGGCATTGGCCCCGTTTTTCTTCTTTTATCTTCCGAAAGAAAATGTTTACTTTCCAAAAACTTTCTTTTTCCATGAGAGCTTAGTCGAAAATCGATTGTCCTGGTTTTTCAACATGGGTCAGATTGGCTGCGGAGAAAAAGGACCAGTTTGCGCTTTACGACGATAACATATGTTGCAGCTCAGCTAGCGCGCTCTCTCTCTCTCTCTCTCTCTCTCTCTCTCTCTCTCTCTCTCTCTCTCTCTCTCTCTCTCTCTCTCTCTCTCTCTCTCTCTCTCTCTCTCTCTATCTCTCTCTCTCTCTCTTTCTCTCTCTCTCTCTCTGTAAAATTGCGTAAATCAGCGCTAGTCTTGACCGGTTTCTGCTACAGGAATCCAGCTGAACATGTTAACTGATTTGATAATTTCGATAACATGATGGACGCTGTCAGCCTTGAATCCAGAGAAATTATACTTTTGGGCGATTTTAATCTTGATCTTCTGAAACCCAACAAGTGCTGGATGGAAAAGTTATCCTTTCATAATTTACAACAATTAGTAACGATTCCAACAAGAGGTACAGCTACCTCATCTACGCTTATAGACCATATATGTGTGTCAACCCAGGCTAACATTATTGAAACCTCAGTTCCAAGTATTGGTTGTAGTGATCACTTTCCAATATGCCTCACATGGTCGAAAAAAAGGGGTTAGAATCCCCAAACGAAAGCATAAATTCATAACTTATAGGCTATTTTCAAAACTTGATAAAGAATCATTCCTTTCTGATTTAAGTTGTACAGATTTTTCAATAATTTATAATCATACTGACCCCGATGAAGCATTTGAATTATGGTACAACTTGTTTATAAAAGTATATGATAAACATGCACCATTCAGAACCTCTCGTGTGCAGCAACACCCAAAACCAAAATGGCTTACACACGACATTCAATGTGCGATTAATCACCGCGATTTTCTTAAACGTAATGGCAGAGAAGAAGAGTACAGAAAGCAGAGAAACGAAGTAACGTCCATGAAACGTGCTGCTCGCAAAAAATATTACCGTGAGCTCGCTGCATCAAATACGAAACAAAACTCAAAAGCCATCTGGAAAGTGATCAACCAGTTGACACGTAAACAAACCGTAAAATCTTCTGTCATTGATGTACCTGCGGATGATCTTTACATTCATTTCACTTCTATTGTTGAAAAAATAATCACAAATGATAGATCAAAACAGAATAATCTGGACAAGTTGAAACAAGTTTTGTGTTTAAAAAAATATTACACATAATTTAGACATCCCCCTGTTATCTGTGAGCGAAGTTTTCCATTATCTGATATGCTTAAAACAATCTGGTACTCATGGTCCAGATAATCTTGATGGGAAATTTTTGAAGTTGTCTGTCCCTTTTATTGCAGAATCTCTGACATACGTTTACAACTTGTGCCTGGACAAATCTGACTTTCCCGCCAAATTAAAGGAGGCAAAAGTAATCCCGCTATTCAAATCAGGTAATTCTTCTGACCCCGCCAATTACAGACCAATCTCGATTCTTCCTGTTTTATCCAAACCACTTGAAAAACGCATATATACACACTTGGCCGCACATTTGAAGAAATACGACCTTATTCATTCAAATCAGTCAGGCTTCAGAGAAAATCATTCGTGCCACACAGCATTAATAAACCTTCTTGAAAACTTGCTTAGCAACATTAATAATAATTAACTCTGTGGTGTCCTATTCGTCGATTTTGCAAAAGCATTCGACGTCATTAATCATGAGTTACTTTTAAGAAAATTAGCTGAGTATAGATTGTCACCCCAAACCCTATGCCTCCTCTCATCTTTCTTAGCTGGACGAGAGCAATCCGTCTGCGTGAATTCCACTATGTCTAGTAAAAGACCTGTGTTATATGGAGTCCCCCAGGGTTCTGTCCTTGGGCCACTTCTTTTCTCTATGTATATTAACGATCTTCCTTTTAGTGTTAATGATGATTGTGAACTATTTGCTGATGATACGACCATACACACTTCTGATAAAAAATTAGACAAAGTTTATTTATCATTGCAGAACAGTGTAGATGATCTCATTCATTGGACGGAATATAACCACATGAGTCTTCACCCCCAAAAGACCAAATACATGTAAATTACAACAAGGCAAAAAAGACAAAACATCAAGAATAGTCCTCATTCCTTATTAATTGGCAACGATGCAATAGCGGAAGTAGGAGATCACAAAGTTTTGGGAGTAAATATCGATAATAATTTATTTTGGACCCATCATGTTAGATCGTTGTGTAAAACCATGTCGAGGAAAATATATTTGTTGAATAGAATAAAACACTTTCTTGATCCACACTCAAGGCTATTATTTTATAATGCATTCATACAAACCATCACGGATTATTGTTCGACCATCTGGGACTCAGCCAGTGCAAATATTTTAAAACCACTGTATAGTCTACACAGACGAGCACTAAAATCAGTTCTATTAAAACAATCCAGTCTTGTTTTCGATGTTTCGATGAAATTTGACATGAGAGTTCCTGGGAATGATATCCCCGGACGTTTTTTTCTTGTTTTCAATAAATACCTTTGATGACGTCATATCCGGCTTTTTGTAAAAGTTGAGGCGGCACTGTCACACCCTCATTTTTCAATCAAATTGATTGAAATTTTGGCCAAGCAATCTTCGACGAAGGCCGGACTTCGGTATTGCATTTCAGCTTGGTGGCTTAAAAATTAATTTATGACTTTGGTCATTACAAATCGGAAAATTGTAAAAAAAAAAAACCAATTTTTAAAACGATCCAAATTTACGTTTATCTTATTCTTCATCATTTTCTGATTCCAAAAACATATAAATATGTTATATTCGGATTAAAAACAAGCTCTGAAAATTAAAAATATAAAAATTATTATTAAAATAAAATTTCCGAAATCGATTTAAAAACAATTTTATCTTATTCCTTGTGGGTTCCTGATTCCAAAAACATATAGATGTGATATGTTTGGATTAAAAACACGCTCAGAAAGTTAAAAAGAATAGAGATAAAGAAAAGCGTGCTGTCCTTCTCAGCGCAACTACTACCCCGCTCTTCTTGTCAATTTCACTGCCTGTGCATCGAGCGGTGGACTGACGATGCTACGAGTATACGCTCTTGCTGTAAAAATGCAGTGAGTTCAGTTTCATTCTGTTAGTTCGACAGCTTGACTAAATGTTGTAATTTCGCCTTACGCGACTTGTTTTTAACTGTCATGCTTATCTTTTGTAATTGGTTTACGTTTCGGTTTGTATATATATATGTATTTAAGATTAGAATAGTCCCTCTCTGGGCGAGGGCTGGTTGAAAAGAAGCTCGTTTATATTGCTTATGCCACAACCCTCGTAAAATAAAATTTGATTTGATTTGATTTGATTTGCTTATGCTGTTCTTTTTGTCTTTCTTGTCTTTCTTTAGTCAATCTTGTTCACATATTTTACTGGTCAAAAAATGTGTCAGTGCTCTACAGAGATTGCGGTTTGGGTTTAAATAAGCTTCGATCTTGTTTCCAGGAAATACCAAGTATTACGTTTGTTCATTAAATGATTATGACAAAACTATTATTCATTACTATAAAGGCAATGTAAATTTCTTCGCTGAAACTACCCTCAGAGTATTAGTATCAAACTTAGCTTAGCTTAGAAATGATTGAAAAAATGATAACTCCCGTAGAAAACAACATATTTACTATTTAAATAAATACTTGCCAATGTAACCTA
>NC_090261.1:15565943-15608443 GCF_037325665.1 Littorina saxatilis
ATCAGTTAATAATAAAAGATGTTTGACAATCCATAAACTTGTTTTATTTCATCAATACAATAAACACATCAACATCTCTCTCTCTCTCTCTCTCTCTCTCTCTCTCTCTCTCTCTCTCTCTCTCTCTCTCTCTCTCTCTCTCTCTCTCTCTCTCTCTCTCTCTCTCTCTCTCTCTCTCTCCAGTAAATATCACACATAGCATACAGAAGACGACAGAAGAAGAAAAATGGGCAAACCCTAACATATTCAAAATTACCCTGACCTGGAATGAGTGACAGGCTCCTGTAACTGATATTACGCTGATAGATCTATACATTCTCAACCAATGTGACAATGGCAAAAACGTGCGTTTTCATCTTGTTCCTGTTATATATTCCGTTTGATCTTTGTTTTAACTATAGATAAGGCATCAAGATATGCCACACAACAGAAACAACAATCATTATAATGTTTCATGCTTGCCAAAAACATTCTGACGTTACTTTCCAAAGGAAGGATCAGATCTCCCAGATGGACTAAATCTACTCTACGTCACTCTCCTCCCACTCGCAGTCCGACTGCAGACCACTGTCATCGTGGTCGTGCTCAGCGGTCTCCTCCGCGGGTATTTCATTTGGAAAATCGAATTGATCTACCGCATAGGTCCAGATGTCTTGAACAAATCGGAATGATTTTGCTGGCAGAACACGCCGACCACGCTGCTGTCTGTGATGCTCAGCACTCATTATGTTGCTGATTGAGGTAGCTTCGCGATCGACGTGTTCATTCCAATCCAAGACAGCAAGACCCATGCGTAGTTCATAGTGCAACTGGCCTTGGAAGTGAACTCGCTTTGGAAGGTACACAAGGCAAACATTATTGAAACTTTCGACATAGTACGTGTCCCTCGGAAAAGCAAAATCGTCGGCGTTTTTATACACAACACGGCTGTGCAAAAAATCTGAAAGGAGCTTGACAGCGACGGCTTCTGTCAAAACATACAGAGAAGGAACAAAGTGGGCTCCTTTACAAGATGATGATGCATCACACTGGTCGTGAATGTTCTGAAAATGACGAACACTTGCATCCAGCAACTGCCGAAGTTTCTCTGGATTGCCATAGCAGTTATGGATGCACCAGTAAACGTGATCTCTAACAGCAATGGTCTTGTCGGCCAGTTGTGGATGCCATGTCTTGCCACAATCGCGTTTTGTGCCTTGGCCTATCTTCTTCATTCCAGATTTGATGCTTTAGGCAACATGCCAACGTTCGTTAACGTTTCTGATGCCCCGCGCCTTGACGAGCTTGTTGATTGACGTGTTTAGATCATGCACGTGTTCGGAGATCGCGATGCCCTTGTCGTCCATTGCTTCGTACATTCTACTGCAAGCTAGGTGTTCATGTCTCTGACTAACTACATCATCTTCTTTGGTAATGTGCTGAATATCTAGAACCTTGTGTGTCATCTGACGTATTGTAACATGATCTGTGTTGTAGCTATTCTTCCGGCAAGCATGGCGAGCATCTGTCATTACAGTTATTGTTCCTTCCACTACGTCCTGGTCATCACCTTTTACCCTTTCTTCTGCTAGCGCGCTATTGGTGGAATGCCTTTGGAGAAATGAAACTATTCCGGCAAATCGAGGAAGTTTTTCAGCCAAGTCCGAATTTGAAACTGTGCCTATGCAGCCAAACTGTGAAAATTTCTTGTACTGAGCTGGTATGATTCCGGAAGCAATGGACGCCAAGTACATACGCTCATTCACCAAAAAGCCACGGTCACGCAAATCCGAAGAAGAATTCCAGGACAGAACATGACCACATTCACACTTGTATGTCGTCACCAAAACATGCTGTCTCATGTATGACGAACAAAGAACAAACGGGGCTCCACAAAGAATAGCATGCTCATGAACAATGTCAATCAAAGAAAATATCTGTCTTTGTTCGCCAACAAACATAGATGGAATGTATGAGTCGGACAAAGACTTTGGACATGAAGGTGTAGAAGTGCAAGGTGTAGAGGATGCATTGACTGGGTGGTGTGTATGATCTGGATCTGCTGGGTTGGGTGGTGACTGCGTCTCGGGCTGCGTGACTTGACTGTGTATCTTGTCATCAGGTGCTGTTTGTTTGTTTGTTGGAGTAGAAGCAGTGGTGTACAAGTTCAAAATGTGTGTTATTAGTGCTGTGTTTGTCTTGAAGCCTGACATTTCCTAAATAGCGTTATCAAGTTGTGATGTGAATGTGTCCTTTTCTTGTTGACTAGAGAAAGAAAGCTCAAAATGTTTTCTGAAAACTTCATGGCAGTACGTTTTGACTGTTCCGTCTGCTAGCCTCTTTTTACATTTTTTAGTTTGTAACACGTTTGTCAAGTCTGACAATGCCATGTTACGGGATTAAAACACGTTAGAAATAGTTCAGGCAAAACTACGAAAGAAATATAACGCACAAAACGCTTCAAAACGAAACTATTCAATGAATAGTACAGCAATCACACATATTCAAGGTCTCGAAAGTATTTGTTTAGAAAACGTTGATCCGAGCATAACTGCTGCTGCAGTTAGGATTTGCTTCACCTCGTCAGGTCACTAGGAACCGCTGCCCGTGTGTTGTTTACCCCAAACGGTGCTGTTGACTGGTTCAGTTGGCCCAGATCTCGACTGTTCCTCGTCACAATGCCTGAGGAGAAATAAGTAGACTAAAATTGTATGGTTTTGCATCAAAGCCATTTTCAATCATTTCGTGGGAAAAGGGACACATTTATTTTTTAAATCGTGTGGTGTGGGCTGAGAGGAGGAAGGAGTGTGTTGGGGCGGATTCATGGGGTTTGTTATTGTTGTTTACAGAGCCGGAAATTATTGAGTAATTGGAATGAATCATTATTTTTCCGTACTTGTTCTTTAGAAATGTGGGCCATATTCAGCATACAACTAGAGTAAATTCTGATTTAAATTACGTGTCGTAAGTGTACACAAAATATGCAACAAACTGGCTTTGCTATTTGTACACGGAGGAACAGTAAGGACTGCACGTCAACTATGTTATGTGATATTCATCTGTGTAAGAATAAATCATTCTCAAATGTCATTTATGTAAACTGTCTGAAAGAGCCACACAAAGAACTTCTGTAACATCAATCAATGTGATGAAACTACATAACAAAAAACACATCATAAAGTTAATACTTACAATTCTTGGGTGATGATGATAAGTGAAACGACCCTTGATCTCCTTCGCTGGTAAGGAACACAGTTACTCAGAATCAGTATTAGTCCAGCAACCTGCCCGGAACCCGGATTCACACCTTAGTAAATCAGAAGTTATTTCCAAAACGTGCGGATAAACGATGGATGTTTAGCCACTCAGCCACCATACTATTCCGAAAGTGTTTCTCCGACCTTCTTCCGGTGGCAGAGCCGCCGCGTTTTTTCGAATTCAAGTTCTATGCAGGTCAACCAATGGTAGGTGCCTGAGTCACGGGCTTGCTGAGGGGAAGTCTGCACTGCCGTCAAACTATGTATTCCGGTATCACTCGCGGATGTGTCCAAGGTTTTTTTTCACCCTTTTTTTCTGCTTTCTTTTTAATTGTCTCTGTATGTGTGTAATACGTATGCGTGCATGCAAGAGAGAGAGAGAGAGAGAGAGCAAGAGAGAGAGAGAGAGAGAGAGAGAGAGAGAGAGAGAGAGAGAGAGTGAGTGTGTGTGAGTGTGTGTCTGAATCAGAGAATGTCTGTCTTCACATACGTGTAGCCGAGTGATGTAATGCATATCATCGTAGTAGCTATAGAGACCATATTTTTTTATGCTGCACTTTATTATAAATGGGTAAAAAGGAATAGGCTTACACTGTGTGTCCCTGTCGCTCTCTCTCGTGCTCTCTGTCTCTCTTTCAGTCTCACCGAGACCAAACACTGCATTGTAGTTTCTTTGCCGAGACCAAATCCCCACCCGCTTGGCTTGCAAATCGTCTCGCATGCGATACGCATGCTTTTCTCGTCTCCACGAGAAAAATTCCTGCCGAAGTGTCAGTTGCGCGTCTGGAGGTCATAAATCAAATCTTCGTACTCGCAGAAAAATTCCTCCCGAACTTCGCCTTTAAAGGCTTTTTGACTGAGAAACCCAGTACTATCATGCTATTGTAAATGACTTGTTGAAAATGTCAATGTATTAACTAAGGTGAACCAATGATGAAAACAATTATGACGAACAGCAAAATATAAAAAAAAAAAAAACCAGCTTCGTCAATTCACGCGGCAAGGAAGTCGCTCAATTTTTGCGTGCAACACGAAGTAAACAGACATGCAAGAATTAGCGACGGGTTCAAGTTTAGGTCGCTCCACGAGAAAAATTCCCTCGGATGTTGGCCTTTAAATGATTATTTCAAATTTGTACATTTTGCATTACAATTGTGCGTACATGTGTGTGTGTGTGTGTGTGTGTGTGTGTGTGTGTGTGTGTGTGTGTGTGTGTGTGTGTGTGCGTGTGTGTGTGTGTGTGTGCGTGCGTGTGTGTGTGTGTGTGTGTGTGTGTGTGTGCGTGTGTGTGTGTGCGTGTGTGTGTGTGTGTGTGTGTGTGTGCGTGTGTTTGCTTGGGTTTGTGGGAAGTTGTGTGTGGGGTTTTTTTTCTATATTTTTGCTTTACTGCAATGCAATTGTATGTTTCATACACTTTATATTCCGATAAAAATGCATCGATTTCATGTCTGATCTGGAAATTGTAATAATCAATACAATGATTAATGCTATGAAGTATCCATCCATCCATCTCTCTCTCTCTCTCTCTCTCTCTCTCTCTCTCTCTCTCTCTCTCTCTCCCCCCCCCCCCTCTCTTTCTACTCCCACTCCCTACTGACCTTTTATTGGGTTCCATGTGTTACCAGATACGGGACAATGACGGTTATTTCCGGGTCAGCCAGGGGTCATTACGCAGCTAACTGCCATTTCCTTTGCCTCTCGTTTCTTTGATTATTCTTCTGTTACATTGTTCCCGTCACTAATCATTCCTCTTTGGCTTCAGTTTACCTTCTTCTGTCTCGGGCGGAAAAAGGGCAAGACTGTACTGTAACTGTGAATAGATCACGCGCCCTAGACGTCTAGAAAGTGAGGCAAACCACAAGGGAAAAAACTGTATGTCTCTGTCTCTCTCTGAATCTCTCTCTGAATCTCTCTCTGTCTCTGTCTCTCTGTCTCTCTGAATCTCTCTCCGTATCTCTCTCTCTCTCTCTCTCTCTCTCTCTCTCTCTCTCTCTCTTTCTCTCTGTATCTTTCTCTATCTGTTTCTCTGTCTCTCGGTCTCTGTCTCTCGGTCTCTGTATCTCTCTCTGCCTCTCTCTCTCTGTCTCTCTCTCTGTCTCTCTCTGTCTCTCTCTGTCTCTCTGTCTCTCTGTCTCTGTCTCTCTCTCTCTCTCTCTCTCTCTCTCTCTCTTGTTTTGTCTGTTTTCTTGCTCAATGTCTGTGAAATTGCTCGTTCATTTATTTGGTTGTGTGTTTTATTTTATAATTGTGGTTTTTGTTTTTTGTTGTTGATGTATTGCGCTTTTATGAATATTGTATATCCTCGTTTAAGCAGGGACAAGCAGTCAGCCCAAAACAGTATAGGCACAAAATTAATCTCTCTACCACTCCCACCCACACCCGACCTTTTATTCTTTATTATTATTATTATTATTCTCTTTATTTATATAGCGCCTTATCCGAAGTTCAAAGCGCTTTATGCCGTGTGAGATGGAATTTTTTACACAATATATCACGCATTCACATCGACCAGCAAACCTCAAGCCTGTTAGGCGAATGTTCACCTTTCGCGGCCTTTATTCCAAGTCACACGGGTATTTGATGGACATTTTTATCTATGCCTATACAATTTTGCCAGGAAAGACCCTTTTGTCAATCGTGGGATCTTTAACGTGCACACCCCAATGTAGTGTACACGAAGGGACCTCGGTTTTTCGTCTCATCCGAAAGACTAGCACTTGAACCCACCATCTAGGTTAGGAAAGGGGGGAGAAAATAGCGGCCCGACCCAGGGTCGAACACGCAACCTCTCGATTCCGAGCGCAAGTGCGTTACCACTCGGCCACCCAGATTTAGAAGAATGACTTTCTCAAACATGCGGATGGACGAGTTTAAGGATACATCGTAATCCTATACTCATAACTCAGTTTCTACAAATGTATTTTCCTTTCTTTTTAAAGTTTAAAGGGTATTGTGATTGCAAACTCGATCATTTGTACTGAGCTGACCTAGTTTTCTTTTAACTTAGTAGCTGACGTTTTAGTTGAAACCCGAAGCAGATATGCTGCTTAAGTTCAAGAATCCCAAAATAAAAGAAAAGATGGTTAATTCTGGGAAAGTTTAGAACATGAACAATCTTTCTTCGCAGCACAGGTTCATTCCACTGCAACAAAACGCATTTAAAGGAGAACGATTTTTGAAGAAGTCCCGCAAGACGCCTAAGCTAATTAGGTTAAATCTCTTGTGCGCCCAGAGTAAACGATAGTTCCGGCAAATGCAGAGCGTGAGAGTTATTTTTGTTGTTGGTCTTTTTATGTCAATGCAGTTAGTGATAAACCAGATCGCAGAACATTTGATGACCCTTTGAAAATGACGTCACTGTTGCTGCACGTCAGCCGATGGTTTTCAATCAGGTCTTCACCCCTTTTTACGACAGTGTTTACAGAGACGGAAGAGAGTCCCCAAAGTGACGCCATTGTTGCTTTGCGTCATCGAATTGCGACTTAATTCTTTGCTCTCATTTCTTAGTGACAAGTTTAAAATAAATACGAGGACGTTTGTCCTTTTTGTCCTAAATTTAGAAGACCCAGATTCTCCCTACTGCCTTGGTTTAATCCAAAATGGGCGATAAAGTCGACACTTTACTACGTTCATGACGCAGTTCACCAAGAAGGAAGTAAGAACACAAGTGACGTCACTCAGTGTTGCTTTACGCCATCGAATATTGACACTCAACTTCTCGCTCTTTTTATATTTAGTCAAGTTTTGACTAAATATTTTAACATCGAGGGGGAATCGAAACGAGGGTATGGTGTATGTGTGTGCGTGTGTGTGTGTGTGTGTGTGTGTGTAGAGCGATTCAGACTAAACTACTGGACCGATCTTTATGAAATTTGACATGAGAGTTCCTGGGTATGAAATCCCCGAACGTTTTTTCATTTTTTGGATAAATGTCTTTGATGACGTCATATCCGGCTTTTCGTGAAAGTTGAGGCGGCACTGTCACGCCCTCATTTTTCAACCAAATTGGTTGAAATTTTGGTCAAGTAATCTTCGACGAAGCCCGGACTTCGGTATTGCATTTCAGCTTGGTGGCTTAAACATTAATTAATGACTTAGGTCATTAAAAATCTGAAAATTGTAAAAAAAAATAAAAATTTATAAAACGATCCAAATTTACGTTTATCTTATTCTCCATCATTTGCTGATTCCAAAAACATATAAATATGTTATATTCGGATTAAAAACAAGCTCTGAAAATTAAATATATAAAAAATATTATCAAAATTTTTTTTTCGAAATCAATTTAAAAACACTTTCATCTTATTCCTTGTCGGTTCCTGATTCCAAAAACATATAGATATGATATGTTTGGATTAAAAACACGCTCAGAAAGTTAAAACGAAGAGAGGTACAGAAAAGCGTGCTATCCTTCTCAGCGCAACGAATATCCCGCTCTTCTTGTCAATTCCACGGGCACTGCCTTTGCCATGAGCGGTGGCCTGACGATGCTACGAGTAAAATGGCATTGCGTTCAGTTTCATTCTGTGAGTTCGACAGCTACTTGACTAAATATTGTATTTTCGCCTTACGCGACTTGTTCTTTTGTTGCGGACTTCACATGCAAGATCTGTCGTCCTTATATTCCTAAATGTAGGAGACCCCAGTTCTCCCTTTGGTGTCGCCTTAACCCTTATTGATGAAGTCGTCGCTTTACTTCGTTCACGATGGAGTTTACAAAGAAAAAAAAAGTCTAAAAGTGACGTCGGTGTTGTCTAACGTCACAGAAGAGTGAGACTTAATTCCTTCCTCTTGACAGTATTGTTTGTTTGTTACGGAGTTTGCAGACAAGGAGTAGGCTTACCATCCTGTTCTTCCAAAATTTAGGAGAACCCAGTTTTCCCTGTGTGTCGCGTTAGTCCAGAGTGAGGCTTTGGGTTTTTACACAAGGGACAGCTTGTATAGTTTAAACGCTGTTAAATAGATGGTGTCTTGTAGAGGAAGCGGATTGCTTAAAGTCAAGACGGTCGTCTTACCCGACATTCTGCAGTACTGACGCACGTTGAGTCATTTGGGTCTCCGTGGGTGCATGTGTGTGTGTGTGTGTGTGTGTGTGTGTGTGTGTGTGTGTGTGTGTGTGTGTGTGTGTGTGTGTGTGTGTGTGTGTGTGTGTTTATACCAAGATCTGTAACCTCATAATTAGGTTTAAATAAATAAACAGGACACGAACACATGCATGATTATGCTAGCGATGACCTCACGAATGCCTTCATCACTGTGAATGTCACCTAAAGCCAACTTACTCCCTACCCTCGTTGACATCGAATTACCCTGGAAACAAAGGAAGGACATGAGATGTTTTAACATAGAGGGGGAATCGAGACGAGGGTCGTGGTGTATGTGTGTGTGTGTGTGTGTGTGTGTGTGTGTGTGTGTGTGTGTGTGTGTGTGTGTGTGTGTGTGTGTGTGTGTGTGTGTGTAGAGCGATTCAGAGTAAACTACTGGACCGATCTTTATGAAATTTGACATGAGAGTTCCTGGGTATGATATCCCCAGATATTTTTTCATTTTTTCGATAAATGTCTTTTATGACGTCATATCCGGCTTTTTGTAAAAGTTGAGGCGGCACTGTCACAACCTCAATTTTCAATCAAATTGTTTGAAATTTTGGCCAAGCAATCTTCCACAAAGGCCGGACTTCGGTATTGCATTTCAGCATGGAGGCTTAAAAATTAATTAATGACTATGGTCATTAAAAATCTGAAAATTGTAATTAAAATTATTTTTTTATAAAACGATCCAAAATTACTTTTATTTTATTCTTCATCATGTTCTGATTCCAAAAACATATAAATATGTTATATTTGGATTAAAAACAAGCTCTGAAAATTAAACATATAACAATTATGATTAAAATTAAATTTCCAAAATCGTTTCAAAAACTATTTCATCTTATTCCTTGTCGGTTCCTGATTTCAAAAACATATAGATATGATATGTTTGGATGAAAAAAACACGCTCAGAAAGTTAAAACGAAGAGAGGTACAGTAAAGCGAGCTATGAAGCACAGCGCAACCGCTACCGCGCCAAACAGGCTCGTCACTTTCACTGCCTTTTGCAATAGCGGCGGACTACGTTCAGTTTCATTCTGTGAGTTCCACAGCTTGACTAAAATATGTAGTAATTTCGCCTTTCGCGACTTGTTTTAATTCACGTCATTGTTGACATGGTCACCCCTCTTCTCGGATAGTGCCCTCGCTCATTTTGTTGGTGTCCCTTTGTTTTTAAACAATGAATGTTGTTTCCATAGGTCATAAGACGGCCTCCAATACAGTAGCGTTAGCAAAGACAGACAGACTGACAGGTGAACAGGCAGACAGACAAACAGGCTCTCTCTCTCTCTCTCTCTCTCTCTCTCTCTCTCTCTCTCTCTCTCTCTCTCTCTCTCTCTCTCTCTCCTCCCCGTTAATGCTCGCTCTTATTCACTCGTAATCTATGACCAAGTCACTATCTTCTCAATTCCTAATCCGTCTGCCAGCAGAAAACTTTGTCCTACAGAGCTGTCAGTGAAAGATTCAAAGGCGAAAGTGAACACAGGCATATCATCTGCTTTTGTTCAACGATAATTGTCACAGAAATTCTTAACTGGTGCCTGTACGGATAAGACTTCATGTTGGAGACGGACCTCCGTCCACTGACGTACAATTATTATAAGTGTACGGCCCGAGATAATCGACAACTTAACTTGAAACAAAACAAGTCGCGTAAGGCGAAAATACAACATTTAGTCAAGTAGCTGTCGAACTCACAGAATGAAACTAAACGCAATGCAACGCAGCAAGACCGTATACTCGTAACATCGTCAGTCCACCGCTCACGGCAAAGGCAGTGAAATTGACAAGAAGAGCGGGGTAGTAGTTGCGCTGAGAACGATAGCACGCTTTTCTGTACCTCTCTTCGTTTTAACTTTCTGAGCGTGTTTTTAATCCAAACATATCATATCTATATGTTTTTGGAATCAGGAACCGACAAGGAATAAGATGAAAGTGTTTTTAAATTGATTTGGACAATTTAATTTTGATAATAATTTTTATATATTTAATTTTCAGAGCTTGTTTTTAATCCAAATATAACATATTTATATGTTTTTGGAATCAGCAAATGATGGAGAATAAGATGAACGTAAATTTGGATCGTTTTATAAAAGAAATATTTTTTTTACAATTTTCAGATTTTTAATGACCAAAGTCATTAATTAATTTTTAAGCCACCACGCTGAAATGCAATACCGAAGTCCGGGCTTTGTCGAACAATACTTGACCAAAATTTCAACCAAAACCAATTTGGTTGAAAAATGAGGGCGTGACAGTGCCGCCTCAACTTTCACGAAAAGCCGGATATGACGTCATCAAAGACATTTATCAAAAAAATGAAAAAAACGTATGGGGATATCATACCCAGGAACTCTCATGTCAAATTTCATAAAGATCGGTCCAGTAGTTTGGTCTGAATCGCTCTACACGCACGCACACACACACACACACACACACACACATACACACACACATACACACACACATACACCACGACCCTCGTCTCGATTCCCCCCTCGATGTTAAAACATTTAGTCATAACTTGACTTAATGTAAAAAGGCTAAGACCAGGCTGTGAGTCATATTATCGCCCGTACGGTAATATAAGAATACCGATTTGTTTACGTTCAGACAACCTGCATATAAACTAATTCCATATAGAATCAATTCTTCAAATACACATGTACTGTTTTTGTACTCCTCCATGCAGATGCCACTGGCGCATTTTTCTTTTCCCCTGTACTACAATTTCGGGTCATGATATGTTCTTGATGGTGCTACATGATATGTTCTTGATGGTGCTACATGATATGTTCTTGATGGTGCTACATGATGTTCTTGATGGTGCTGCATGATATGTTCTTGATGGTGCTACATATGTTCTTGGTGGTGCTACATGATGTTCTTGATGGTGCTACATATGTTCTTGATGGTGCTACATGATGTTCTTGATGGTGCTACATGATATGTTCTTGATGGTGCTACATATGTTCTTGATGGTGCTACATGATATGTTCTTGATG
Organism: Littorina saxatilis; assembly: GCF_037325665.1. Classification (NCBI taxonomy): domain Eukaryota; kingdom Metazoa; phylum Mollusca; class Gastropoda; order Littorinimorpha; family Littorinidae; genus Littorina; species Littorina saxatilis. The sequence goes on from NC_090261.1 coordinate 15,577,275, forward strand.
GTGCTACATGATAATTATGTTCTTGATGGTGCTACATGATATGTTCTTGATGGTGCTACACTCTTTCTCTCCCATACGTCACAACAACATTCTGCGTTAGATTTGGGACTAGGTGTATGAAGCGAATAATGAATCAAAGAATTCTTTTGCCAAGGTATTATACATTATTTGTATTTTTGACCAAAATATAACATTTTACACACATCGAGACAGTCAGTGTTCCTCCGAGAGCGCGCCGGCAGTCGAGGTGAACAATGACTGTCGAGATCTGTGTAAGATGTCACAATTTGGTCAACAATACAAATTGTTATGAATCGATCGATTTTTGTTAGAATTCCTTCTTTTTTTTCGATTGAACGCACACAAACATGCACTCCAAAATGTCAATGTTTGTGGACCAAGAAGGAAAAGAGTTAGTCGCGTTGATGTCTTCTGTGATACTAAGGATCATCTACCAAGGGTGTTGCTGAAATGTGTTTTCTTCGGCAAATTTGCCGAAACGGCCATAAAGGTTTGGGGTATTTTTCTGTTTAAGGCAGTCTTTGACATCACTTTTCCTCACCGTGAAAACGGTTACCAAATCTGCCGAAATGGTAGCAAAGCATCCGTTCCGATGCATTCACTGAAAACTGCAAACACAAACATTTCACATATATCTGTTCAAGTCTTCAGACGAAGCAGTCTGCCACAATTCCATTCAAAATCCAAAAACAAAATAGACTGCTATTGTTACAAAATTCAAAATCCAAAAAACAAATAGACTGCTATTGTTACAAAATTCAAAATCAAAAAACAAATAGACTGCTATTGTTACAAAATTCAAAATCAAAAAACAAATAGACTGCTATTGTTACAAAATTCAAAATCAAAAAACAAGAATTGTAGGTTAATGGAACGTTTATTTATTGACAAAACAAAACGTGCCACTTACTAGTACGTCGACCCAGAGAACCAGAGGTAGGACCGGAAGTCTCTCCTCTCTCTCTCTCTCTCTCTCTCTCTCTCTCTCTCTCTCTCTCTCTCTCTCTCTCTCTCTCTCTCCTCCCTCTCTCTCTCTCTCTCTTTCCCTCTTTCTCTCTCTCCCCTTTCTCTCTCTCTCTCTCTCTCTCTCTCTCTCTCTCTCTCTCTCTCTCTCTCTCTCTCTCTCTCTCTCTCTCTCTTTTATGATACAAAGTTCATTATTTGCATCATAAGAGTTTGTCTGGGTCGACGAACTTGTAAATGTAACGTTTTGTTTTGTCAATAATTAAACGTTCCAATAACCTAAAATTCGTGTTTGTTATTCACGATTCCATTAAAACTTTTCAATGAGACTGAAACGTGGCGCCTACCATCTTAAGAAAGGAGACGCGCCGCTGGGAAAAGAAAGAGCCGCCCAGCTGTGCCCGTCCCCGGAGGTCCGGTAATCCCGTAAATGCCTAAGCTTAAAAACTCATGATTCAAGACTCGGGAAACGTGGCTGATGTTTTTCTTGCTGATCTACGAGATTTTATGGGTCCTTCGAGGATGCTGGGCATCTTTCCCTTCATTCAGGGATTGTCGATTTTTACTTGTAAGGCAAGAAATAAGTTATCGCTTACCGTTACATGCCCTACAGAGGTTGGACCGGAAGTCTCTCTCTCTCTCTCTCTCTCTCTCTCTCTCTCTCTCTCTCTCTCTCTCTCTCTCTCTCTCTCTCTCTCTCTAAGCGAGTGTGAATGTGTGTGTGTATGTGTGTGTGTGTGTGTGTGTGCGTGCGTGTGTGACGGTGTGTGTGTGTGTGTGCGTGCGTGCGTGAATGCGTGCGTGCATGTGTGTGTGTGTATGTGCGTGTGTGTGTGTGTATGTGTGTGTGTGTGTGTGTGTGTGTGTGTGTGTGTGTGTGTGCAGTCCTTTGCTTACGTTTAGAATTATTCTTGTTCCAAGGACAGGTTGGAAGATTAGGCTAATCCTGAAACCTTTATCCTTATGTAATAACGTTCTGAGTTCTCTCTCTCTCTCTCTCTCTCTCTCTCTCTCTCTCTCTCTCTCTCTCTCTCTCTCTCTCTATCTCTCTCTCTCTCTCTCTCTTTTTTTTTTGTGCTCTGTCTCTGGTATTTATTTTTTTTTAAGGATGAAGGTCTTTTAATGTCTGAGGTGCCAGGAGACTGGTTGCGCATTACTTCCACTCGCTATTGTCTTGGTGTACATATCATCAGCTTTGCTGTTATTTATGTTCACGCACAAATTTAATAACAAGTCGCGTGAAGCGATATCATAACATTCAGTCAATCTGTCGGACTGAAACTAAAAGATCAACACTGAAATCACAGGATCAGTCATCGTCACTGAGACTATGGAGGCGAAACCCGAACACAGAACTGATTTTCTTTAATTGTGAGCACAATTAAAGTTAAAAACGACAAATATATACATATTTCGTATCCAGAAAATGGGTAAAAAAATAAATAAAAAAGAATGCAATCTGTTATTACAATATCAATGTATTTCTTTAGAATTGTAAGCTTCAAATCTGTAATGTTTTTTTCGGCCTAATATTGGTTTAAGTGATTTGTCGCAAAGTCAGAAATGTCTGCCAACCAGTGAATATGATATCTGATTTTTATCCCCGAGTACGCTAGTACTAGGGCTCAGCAGACTTTAATTGTGTGTGTGTGTGTGTGTGTGTGTGTGTGTGTGTGTGTGTGTGTGTGTGTGTGTGTGTCTCGACTTAACAGCTTATTGGTGGGAAACTACTGGGCGCAGCTCGTTCAAAAGTTGATATGTACACTCACTTGATAATAGGTCCGATTGATCGTATTAAAACTTCATAATGTTACCTGGGACCTAAATGCGAAATAAACCACAAACAAGAGGCGAAGCCATCAAGGCTCACGTAAGAAATCGACAAACAGTAACACAAACTCAATCACTCCGTCACACATACACACACACACACACACACACACACACACACACACACACACACACACACACACACACACACACACACACACACACACACACACACACAGAAAGAGCATAGGTGAAACTGTGCAAGAAAGCGAGACACTAGATCTAGATCTGTCTGTCTGCATGTAGCCTACTTACAGGGACACGACTGTCAACTAGTCTCGGCCCGCTCAAAATAATAATGACCGAGACTTTCAGTACTTCCTTCGCGTGACGTCTAACCCTCTTACGTCATAATGTGACGTCAATGTAATGTGACGTCTTCAAATGTTAGAGTTTCTACCACAGACATACACACGCACGCACGCACATACGCACGCACGCACAGACAGACAAAGTTACGATCGCATAGGCTACACTTACGTGAGCCAAAAAACGACTTGGCTGGGAGGAATTCGCGGTGCAAGGTCTCGGCCAACCAAGACTATGGCATACTCGTAGCAAAGCCGCCGAATGGTACCGTATACCAAGAATAGTGACGTAATTACGTCACGGTCGAAAGTCTTTGACGTCAATGCCTCCCTGTAGTCTTTCTCTCTCGCGCGGTGTGTGTGTGTGTGTGTTCATTTTGTGCACATACATGTGTTAGTGTTACTGTTTGTGTGTGTGTGTGTGTGTGTGTATGTGTGTGTGTGTGTGTGTGTTTGTGTGTGTGTGTGCGTGCATGAGTCTGTACTCGTGTGTGTGTGTGTGTGTGTGTGTGTACGTGTGTGTGTAAGAAAGAAAGAGAGAGAGGGAGGGAGTGAGGGAGATATAGTCCAGGCATATTAGAGAACAACGTTGAAGTGACAATGACTAGGTTTAAAATGTCCCTTATCAGAAAGTTCAACCTCAGTCCTTTGATGTTTATTAAACACATTTTCATATAAAGTTGGCGCTTCATACGGAAAAATGGCTTTGAAATTGACCCAAATCCTTCTTTGGGCTCTGTAAATGTCGTTTGGGGGTATGGTTGTAAAATGGTATCTACTGGTCACCCCAATGTATAAACTGAAAACTCTTTCTGCACCAGAACACGCAGAAAGGATTGTATCTGCCTGATGTCTGATGCTTTTCAAAATCCCCAACCACTAACACCTTCAAAACGGACTTTAACTGACACTGTTGTTTTTCCCTATATAATCCTTACTATTTTTCCGAGACGTCGTCGTGTTGTGTATTTAGCTTGCCACAACCTCATACATGGTCCTAAAAGTTAAAGTTGAAGAAAATACTAAAGATAAATGAAAAAGCTGACGCAGTGTCATTCGCACCGTGAATCCCCCCATGGGAACATACTAAAGTCTGGTTCCAAATAGGCTCAATTTCCTTCTATTTCTTTGTATTTCTGCCTCGTAGGGGTAGGGGTGTTCAAACCAAAGGCACCTTTAAACCAAAATTCAAATCACACATCTTACAATACTAAGACACTCAGCAGTAAAAGGGTGTCTGCTGGTAAAAAATTCCAAACAATCCTAAAAGTACTTCACTACTAAAAGTGCTTTTAAAAAGAGCCGTTATTTTTCCCTCTATATTCAGTATTGTGTTTTCTGCGAACATGTAGTCTATTTAGATGGTTGTCGTGTGCACTTGAGTTGCTAAAGCGTTTTCAGTTGGGCATATGTCGAAAAGCAAAGAATTAGCCCTTTGAAAACCATCAGAACTGTCACACAAAAATAACATTTACCTATCTCACCAACTGACCAAACATAGGGCTTTTCCTTATGTATTATGTATTGTCGTGTTTTTTGTAGCATACTTGTGAAAACAGCCACCACTGTTGTAAATGATACTTTAAAGAGCATTATTTCATTTTTACAGTTGAAGGACAACCTGGACTGCCGTATATTACAGCTGTTTTACAATCAGCCAAAATTTTCTTAACAAACGTATGTTAAGAACAACTCCCATAGTGAAATTGAAGGAAAACAAAGTGAAAATCCGCCTGCCATAGAGGAGCTAAAGAATCAACAATAAACGACTGCATGGATAGCTTGATGCACGAATGCATTGCGGACATGTTTGTCTCCAACCAAGAGAAAGTTCCAAAAAATCCCTTTTGTGCTTCTTATTATACAGTGACGTCAAAGACAGCCTTTTCTGCTGTTCATACATTCAGGGGTTATGGTTACACTAAACGACGTAGTTGTAGCCATACTGCCATCCAGATTTATTTTTTCCTTGCGAGCAGTCACAGGGTGTTTGTGCTGTCTGCCAACCGTTAGATGACCCCGCCCAAGTCTGTTAAGGGACCGTTTGACCGTTATAGAACGCGTCTTTTTGATTTTTTGGCACAGTTGGAAACGGTTGATTTTTATCCCTACCATTGTTTCCAAACATTATATAGGAATGTTTTGTGAACAACGGATAATAGCCGCTACTCGCATGTGTAGCAAAAGTGAGCGTACATACTCACCCTGGTCGTCCAGCCGTTGTCCGTTGCCCGTCTTTATCTGTCTGTACTGAACATTACCTTTGGATATTTCTCCAACGCTATGAAGTGAAGAAACACCAAATGTTGCAAAATGTTGTATGACCCCAAGAGCTCAAAAAAGATACTTGAGAACCTTGACCTTACCATAAGGTCAAGGTCACAGGGAGAATGAATGTGGTCTAAAAACTGCAAAATTTCACATTGTGCCAGTTTTCTGGAAAACAAATTAAAAACAGCGGGCTTAGTTTTGTATGGTATACAAGAAAAAGAAAGCCTTATCTTCTGATACCATTTTGGTTGACCTCGCTTCAATGTCAAGGTCACAGGAGTCCTTCAAAGTTGAATTGTATACATGTTTTGAAGTGACCTTGACCCTGAACTATGAAAAAAATCTTTCAAACTTCATAATTGTGTGGGGCACATGTTATATACTGATATTGAGCCACATTTAGTCACATATCATCAAGGTCAAGGTCACTTTGCCCCTTATGAAATGTGACTGAAACGGGCAATTGAATCACTAAAAGTGACAATGTCTCTTTGTAGAAAGTGCCAATAAGTATGTTTATGCTTCCTATGTCTTGAATTGATAGCCTTGTGATGTGTGACCTTTGATGATCTTGACCTTGGCCAAAGGTCATGTGTAATTTGGTAGGAAAAATCTGTAAAACAGTTCTAATAGTGTACAATGTCCTTGCCAGCTTCAGTTGTTAGACCTTCACCTTCAAGGTCACCTGAAGGTCAAGGTCACTTTAAGACAAAGGTCAAGCATGAGAGTCGCATGGGCTTTGCTTTGTTAAGATTTTTTACCAAGACACATGGATTTCTTTACCCGGCTTGGTCACATTTTTCATAGGGGTCAATGTGACCTTGACCCTAACGATATGTGACCAGATGTGGCTCACTATGAAATTCTAACAAACGCCCCACTCAGTGTTTAAGTTTGTAAGAGATATCGTCCATAGTAAAGTTAAAGGGGCAAGCTCACATCAAAATATGTCTACAATTCAACTTTGAAGGGCTCCTCTGACCTTGACATTGAAGCGAGGTCAACCAAAATGGTATCAGAAGATAAGGCTTTCTTTTTCTTGTATACCATACAAAACTAAGCCCGCTGTTTTTAATTTGTTTTCCAGAAAACTGGCACAATGTGAAATTTTGCAGTTTTTAGACCACATTCATTCTCCCTGTGACCTTGACCTTATGGTAAGGTCAAGGTTCTCAAGTATCTTTTTTGAGCTCTTGGGGTCATACAACATGTTGCAACATTTGGTGTTTCTTCACTTCATAGCGTTGGAGAAATATCCAAAGGTAATGTTCAGTACAGACAGATAAAGACGGGCAACGGACAACGGCTGTACGACCAGGGTGAGTATGTACGCTCACTTTTGCTACACATGCGAGTAGCGGCTATTATCCGTTGTTCACAAAACATTCCTATATAATGTTTGGAAACAATGGTAGGGATAAAAATCAACCGTTTCCAACTGTGCCAAAAAATCAAAAAGACGCGTTCTATAACGGTCAAACGGTCCCTTAACAGACTTGGGCGGGGTCATCTAACGGTTGGCAGACAGCACAAACACCCTGTGACTGCTCGCAAGGAAAAAATAAATCTGGATGGCAGTATGGCTACAACTACGTCGTTTAGTGTAACCATAACCCCTGAATGTATGAACAGCAGAAAAGGCTGTCTTTGACGTCACTGTATAATAAGAAGCACAAAAGGGATTTTTTGGAACTTTCTCTTGGTTGGAGACAAACATGTCCGCAATGCATTCGTGCATCAAGCTATCCATGCAGTCGTTTATTGTTGATTCTTTAGCTCCTCTATGGCAGGCGGATTTTCACTTTGTTTTCCTTCAATTTCACTGTGGGAGTTGTTCTTAACATACGTTTGTTAAGAAAATTTTGGCTGATAGTAAAACAGCTGTAATATACGGCAGTCCAGGTTGTCCTTCAACTGTAAAAATGAAATAATGCTCTTTAAAGTATCATTTACAACAGTGGTGGCTGTTTTCACAAGTATGCTACAAAAAACACGACAATACATAATACATAAGGAAAAGCCCTATGTTTGGTCAGTTGGTGAGATAGGTAAATGTTATTTTTGTGTGACAGTTCTGATGGTTTTCAAAGGGCTAATTCTTTGCTTTTCGACATATGCCCAACTGAAAACGCTTTAGCAACTCAAGTGCACACGACAACCATCTAAATAGACTACATGTTCGCAGAAAACACAATACTGAATATAGAGGGAAAAATAACGGCTCTTTTTAAAAGCACTTTTAGTAGTGAAGTACTTTTAGGATTGTTTGGAATTTTTTACCAGCAGACACCCTTTTACTGCTGAGTGTCTTAGTATTGTAAGATGTGTGATTTGAATTTTGGTTTAAAGGTGCCTTTGGTTTGAACACCCCTACCCCTACGAGGCAGAAATACAAAGAAATAGAAGGAAATTGAGCCTATTTGGAACCAGACTTTAGTATGTTCCCATGGGGGGATTCACGGTGCGAATGACACTGCGTCAGCTTTTTCATTTATCTTTAGTATTTTCTTCAACTTTAACTTTTAGGACCATGTATGAGGTTGTGGCAAGCTAAATACACAACACGACGACGTCTCGGAAAAATAGTAAGGATTATATAGGGAAAAACAACAGTGTCAGTTAAAGTCCGTTTTGAAGGTGTTAGTGGTTGGGGATTTTGAAAAGCATCAGACATCAGGCAGATACAATCCTTTCTGCGTGTTCTGGTGCAGAAAGAGTTTTCAGTTTATACATTGGGGTGACCAGTAGATACCATTTTACAACCATACCCCCAAACGACATTTACAGAGCCCAAAGAAGGATTTGGGTCAATTTCAAAGCCATTTTTCCGTATGAAGCGCCAACTTTATATGAAAATGTGTTTAATAAACATCAAAGGACTGAGGTTGAACTTTCTGATAAGGGACATTTTAAACCTAGTCATTGTCACTTCAACGTTCCCTTCACTAAAGTGGCTAAGATGCCTGGACTAATAGAGTGTGTGTGTGTGTGTCTGTGTGTGTGTGTGTGTCTGTGTGAATGTCTGAAGAGTACTCGGGTCCAGCGCGAGCGTTTTTTATTTATCTCCCCTTACACCTTTTTTTTTTTTTTTTTTTTTTTTTTTTTTTTTACAGCAATCTGTTAGCAAGGTAGCAATTTCACCCAACCTCCACCACAAGTGGCGCACTTCGGTGGAGAGCTAGTGCAAATATTTCAGTGTAATATGACATGATGTTTTCCTTTACTTTTTTTAGTTTCTTTTTGGGGAAGAATCCAGGGGTGTTAAGCTGCCTAGTATTCATGTCATCTAGTGCATCTCCTATGTGAACAGGAGAAACCAATTAACTTTAACAAAAGAGAAACCTTATTTTTCTGACTGTGATGCTTTTATTTAACCCACAAGATCTAGACGAGAAAGGACGAGGAGACATATATTTATTCTTTGAAAGTTGTTTCATCCATATGAGGAACATTGCACCGAGCTTCTTATGTTTGTTCTCTTTTTAGAAGCCAAGCTGTCACAGTGACCCAGGTCAAGGAAGCGCCGCGGCAACTACCACCACCCCCCTCTCTCTCTCTCCCTGGAGGTCTGTCTGTCTGTTTCTCTCTCTCTCCCTCCCTCCCTCCCTCCCTCCCCCTCTCTCTCTCTCGCTCCCCTCCCCCATCTTCTCTCTCTCTCTCTCTCTCTCTCTCTCTCTCTCTCTCTCTCTTTCTCTCTCTCTCGCTCTTGTGTGTTATGTTTCGACGCTCTGGGATGGCAGCAGTGATGTCCACTTGAAAAAGTTAGACTCTCTCTATCGTCGCTCGGCCAAACTCATCGTAAAGGATAATGCCTCAACAGATATGAAATTAAAAATGCTTAACTTTCTTCCACTGGAAAAGCATCTCAAGTTAAACAAAGCCATTTTCATGCATAAATTGTATCACGGTAAAGTGCCGATTTACATTACATCATTATTTAATAAAGCTACCCACAGATATGGGTCGGTCAACTTGATCCCACCAATTCCACGAATTGACCTGTATAAGACCAGTCTTGCTTTTTCGGGTACTTCAGTTTGGAATTCACTTCCATCATCCTTTAAGCACCTAAAGTCATTAAAAAGTTTTAAAAAATGTGTAAAAAACCACTTAATGTCTGAGTAGTTTAACGCCTTTTGACTTACCAAACTTAGTATTACGTCAAAAATATGCTGTGCATTGTATATTCTGAACATATTTTTGTTACTCTATTGCTACATGTTCGATTGCCACCAGCTTGTATATATAATTACCTGCATAGTATGCATTTGATTTTATGAATAACCACATATGTATGATCTTCATGCCTCATCTTTATCATCATCATCATCATTATCATCATCATTATCGTCATCATCATCATCATCGTCATCTTTATTATCACGTTTTCCGACCTCCTTTTGTTGGTTAACTTTTTAACTTTTTATTTTTTTTATTTATTTTTTTTTTAATTATATAATTGTGTGTCTATGCGTCCCAAGGACAGATTGTAAGAAAAGGCGTAGCCTTAAATCTAAATCCTTGTAAAATAAAGTTCAATTCAATTCAATTCTCTCTCTCTCTCTCTCTCTCTCTCTCTCTCTCTCTCTCTCTCTCTCTCTCTCTCTCTCTTTTTGTTGTTGTCTTATTGTTGTTATGCAGCAAATTGTATAGCTACATTTTGAACAACAGATTGACGAATTGGATCGAAAAACATGAAATATTAAATGAGAGTCAAGCTGGTTTTTGCAGAGGCTATAGTACCGTTGATCATATTTTTACATTACAAGCTTTGGTACAGAAGCAGTTATTGACACACAAGAAGTTGTATGTTGCTTTTGTTGACTTTCGTAAAGCTTTTGATTCAGTTGTAAGAACTACGTTGTGGAAAACTTTGAAGAAAAATGGAGTTAAAGGAAAGATGTACCAGGCGCTCAGCTGTATGTATGACGTGGTAAAAGCAAAAGTGCGATCAGGAAGTGATTTTTCGGACTCCTTTATGTGCCCAAGGGGTCTAAAACAGGGAGAAATTTGTAGTCCAGTTTTGTTTTCTCTACTAATTAATGAGCTAGCTAATGATATTGTCCAGAAGGGAAAACATGGTATTCAACTTATTCCAGACTTTTTGGAAATACTCATTCTGATGTTTGCAGATGATATTATTCTTATTTCAGATTATGTATGTGGGCTCCAGAAACATTCTGTGGGATTCGTCTAGACGTCTTGGACTTGAAGTTAATTTAGACAAATCTAATATTGTTGTTTTTCGGAACGGTGGTCACTTGGCCTTGCGAGAAAGATGGGTGTATGGTGGACATCCTATGAGCGTTTTGAACATGTATAAGTATTTAGGAGTATGGTTGTCTACACGCCTGTCCTTCTCTCACACTCTTAATGATTTTGCTGCAAAAGGGAAAAAGGGAGTCATTGGTATTTTAAAATGTTTATGACAACTGGGTGACAGATCTCCAGCTATTTTTTTCAAGCTTTTCGACGCACAGATTCAACCGATGCTGTCATATGGTGCCGAAGTTTGGGGGGTTGAAGCAGACCATACACCTAGAGAGTTCATTTATTCGCACTTAAACGTTTTTTGAATACGAGTATGAGAACACCAATTGCTATGGTCTATGGAGAAACGGGAAGGTACCCCTTGTTTATAAACAGCTTTGTTAAATGCATTCGTTTTTGGCTACGTATATTGAGGATGCCACATCATCGCCTTCCGAGCAAGGCGTATAAAATGCTGAAATATCTCCATGAACAAAATAAGAAAACATGGGCCTCCTCGATCTGTTACACTCTGTACATGTACGGTTTTGATGAAGTATGGGAAAACCAAGGTGTTGGCGATGAGAGGGCGTTCCTAACAGCATTTAAAGAAACACTTATTTCATCCTATAAGCAAACCTGGCTTGAAAATGTACAAGGAAGTGAACGTTTCTCTCTGTACAGAACCTTCAAATCAACCCTAACATTATCCAACTATTTAAGTGATTTGAAACATATTAAAGCTAGAAATCTTCTGATTAGACTTAGATTGGGAGTATCTCCTCTGAAAGTGCATCGATTTCGCTTTAATTTAAATGCAACCTCCGCTGATTTATCTTGTCCATTTTGTTGTGGCAGTGTTGAAGATGAAGTCCACTTTGTTTTAGTATGCCCTAAATATGCTGAGTTAAGAGAATACTATATTCCACGAAAATACACTAGAATCCCATCATTGTTTAAATTAACCATGCTGTTTTCAAACACTAGTAAGCCGCTATTGCTACGTTTTTCTACATTTGTCACGAAGGCGCTTTCTATTCGAAATCCATAATCCGTAAACGAAACAGGGCGATAATAGTAGAATGTTCTTGTTTTTGTTCACTACGTGCATTTGTATGCTGGTGCTTGAGATGTGCTCATCTCCATGAAAAGGGCCCAAGGCCTACTCATTAAAACATTCAGACTTCAGACTTCAGACTTCTCTCTCTCTACCTCATTCCTAGCATACTTTAGTCTTTATTAGCTTTGCGTTGTTCGTTTTAGCCAATTTTTGAAGGGAAATTTGGTTTTGCCACACACACAAGGTTGTTGTTTTTTCTACGGAAGCTTAACATGTGCTCAGTTTGATAAAAAAAAAAACACCCATTCTGTTGTTCGTGTTTAAAATGTACCTTCTTTATTAAAAATACCCATGTACCACAAAAAACAAAGTCGGCTTGACCGACAATAGGCACGAGCGAAAACCTTTAAGCAAGGCCTTTTACAAACAACAACAACAACAACCACAACCACAACAACAACAACAACAACAACAATGATGGGGTAGGAATAAGGGTGGTAACAGCGAAGAAAGAGACAGGGAAAGGAAAGACTGCGAATCACACACACACAAAAACCAAGGTGCGTTATTGGAACGATTAAATGCATAGTTTTTTTCCCTGTACACTAATGAACTCACCATCTGAGATCCGGCCATGCCTTTACGTGGGATAAGGCCATCCCTCCACTGAAGTGGTCACGTAACAAACATCAGCAGCATGGGTTCTCCTGGGCTGAGTTGAAACTTTTGATTAATTAATGCTGACGGAGACTAAGGCCAAAAAAAAAATAGGTCTGTTTACGGTAACCCGACCGACCCTAGTTTTTAGGCCCGACCCTAATCTTTTTTTTTTTTGGATCGTCTGAAAAAAAAAACCGCATCCAAAATAGAGCTGTTTGCGCTCAAACAGCAGACTACAGAAGGGAGGTAAGCTTAATGTCAAAGTACTGTTTATAGTTATGTTGGGCAAAAACAGGGATTGATGAGAAGAAATGAACTGTGAAACATCATAGAGAGGGGAGAAAAGAAGAAAAAAAAATGGAGAAAAAAAATGGAACAAAAAAAGCCGACCTACCGACCCTATTATTTCACCCTATGTTACCGTAAACAGACCTATTTTTGGGGGCCTAATGAATGTTCGTGAAATTAATTCACCCAGCAATTGCAGTATGCGCAGAAAGCAGCCAGGCAGTTAGTTGAGTTTATGTATTTGTCCAAGCAGATGGAATGGTAATCTTCCACGTAAAAGCCTGGGAAACCTAGGCTGGTCTGCAATAGTGAGCAGAAGGACTGTGTTCACATATTGAAAATATTATCATGAGGTTACAAGGGATTAAGGTGGCAACAGTGAAGAAAGAGACAGAGAGAACAGGAGCTGAATATAATGATACAAGAAGACTGAACCGTGCACAAAGGCGGCTAAATATAAGACTTCTTCTTCTTCTTCTTCTTCTTTGTTCATGGGCTTAGACTCCCACGTACAGTCGTGTTTTTGCACGAGTGGAATTTTACGTGCATGACCGTTTTTACCCCGCCATTTAGGCAGCCATACGCCGTTTTCGGAGGAAGCATGCTGGATATTTTCGTGTTTCTATAACCCACCGAACTCTGACATGGATTACAGGATCTTTTCCGTGCGCACTTGGTCTTGTGCTTGCGTGTACACACGAAGGGGGATAAGCCACTAGCAGGTCTGCACATAAGTTGACCTGGGAGATCGGAAAAATCTTCACACTTAACCCACCAGGCGGCCGCGGCCGGGATTCGAACCCTCGACCTTCCGATTAAGAGGCCGACGTCTTACCACCCCGCCACAGCGCCCGTCAAATATAAGACTAACCAGCGCTGACCTTCAGTTCGTCTGGACCCCCTTCCTCCCCAAAGTAGCCACCCTTAAACTTGACTAAATGCAAAACGTAAAGGAAGATATTTTCCAATGTAGATGACAGTCAACTTCAGTACCAAGAGACCCCTTGATCAAGTGTTACGTGCGGGTACGATCAACTACAACAACAACAACAACATCAACAACAACAACAACATTAACAGGGGGCGAGAAGTGGGTGGGGTCAATGCAGCAAGACAATTCTGGAGCGTACATGGTGCTTAGTATATTTATAACCAGAAAACCATGTTGAGAAACTGATCATGAGTAAACCGTGGCAAGCTCTACGGAGCGTCCATTGGGAAGCTGAAAGCATGAGAGGAGTTGCTATTCTTGGCTGTTTGAATGCATGTGTTCAGAAACTTTCCCAGTTCGAGCGATTGCGTTTGTTATTTTGTTTGTTGTTTGTTGTTTGTTTACCTGCTTGCTTACTTGCATGTTTGCTTGTTTGATAAATTGTTCGTTTGCTTGTTTGTGTGTTTGTTTGTTTGTTTGTTTGTTTGTTTGTTTCGTTTGTTTGTTTGTATGGTGGTTTTTTATTCCTTCATAACTTTGTTTGTTTGCTTGTTTGTTTATGGGCGTAAAGTGATAATGCTTACACTTTTGGAAGGGTCAGTCAATTTTAAGATTGTGAATTTGTGCAATAGTGTTTCGTACGTTGGTTTAGAATAATACTGTAATTCACGTTCCTCTGGTGCGATAGGAAACATCTTTGATGTAGCTCAATATGTACTGCTCGAAATTCCCAAAGGAACGCAGCGGGAATGACCTCTAAGAGAAATGTCCTTGGTACAAAAGATCTAATTTTTACATCTAATATTGACCTTGTATATCTATTTGTCACAACGACGACAATACCAGGTAAATGTTACCACACGCATGCAGAGACACAAATTCACCGGCATCGAAGCAAGCATTGTCATTACGACAACACAACGTCACTAATGTTCGTCACCACAGCAACCAGACCATCATCTTCACCACCCGCCACCAGCAACATCAACATAACGACTGTCATCGTCCTCTTTTCGTCATTATCTTGCCTATCCCTACCCCCCCCCCTCTCTCTCTCTCTCTCTCTCTCTCTCTCTCTCTCTCTCTGTCCATCTTCAGCTCTTGAAGGACGGTCGTCAAGGTAACGAGGAAGGGAGGAGGGTTATTGTGAAGCACCGTGCCAGCTGATTAAAGCCCGGCTTCTTTTCTTTCGCTGTTGCTTTTTGCCCGCAGGATTTCCACGGACAATGGCGTTTCAGAGACAGACACAGTGCGTGCTGTATGAGGTAGAATCTGCAGGAAGGCTTAGAAGTTCCTTCGCTTTTCTTCCACCTTCCCCCTTCTCCTCCCCGATCTCCTTCCCCCCCCCCCCCCCCCCCCCCCCCTCCGTTCCCTCTCCTTATCCCTAATCCCCATACCCTCGCCCTCCTTCTCCTGTCGCTAACTTTTTACAGTTGTCAACCCTGTTCTGTGCTTTAATACTTCTTTGTGTCTTCTAAATCTCGATCTAAGTTTCAATCTGACAATCATGTTATTAAAATGTTGGTATGCTGGTTAAGATTCTAGTGTAATTTGTGTGCACAGCAGATTATCAATGACACTGGCTCGTACTCAGTGCCTCTGCGTGCTTTCTTTCCTGTTCATAAAGGTTCGGAGCTTTCCGAATGGTGCTTTTTATATTTAGTCAAGTTTTGACTAAATATTTTAACATCGAGGGGGAATCGAAACGAGGGTCGTGGTGTATGTGCGTGCGTGTGTGTGTGTGTGTGTGCGTGTGTGTGTGTGTGTGTGTAGAGCGATTCAGACTAAACTACTGGACCGATCTTTATGAAATTTGACATGAGAGTTCCTGGGTATGAAATCCCCGAACGTTTTTTTCATTTTTTTGATAAATGTCTTTGATGACGTCATATCCGGCTTTTCGTGAAAGTTGAGGCGGCACTGTCACGCCCTCATTTTTCAACCAAATTGGTTGAAATTTTGGTCAAGTACTCTTCGACGAAGCCCGGGGTTCGGTATTGCATTTCAGCTTGGTGGCTTAAAAATTAATTAATGACTTTGGTCATTAAAAATCTGAAAATTGTAAAAAAAATTAAAAATGTATAAAACGATCCAAATTTACGTTTATCTTATTCTCCATCATTTGCTGATTCCAAAAACATATAAATATGTTATATTCGGATTAAAAACAAGCTCTGAAAATTAAATATATAAAAATTATTATCAAAATTTTTTTTTCGAAATCAATTTAAAAATACTTTCATCTTATTCCTTGTCGGTTCCTGATTCCAAAAATATATAGATATGATATGTTTGGATTAAAAACACGCTCAGAAAGTTAAAACGAAGAGAGGTACAGAAAAGCGTGCTATCCTTCTCAGCGCAACGAATACCCCGCTCTTCTTGTCAATTCCACGTGCACTGCCTTTGCCACGGGCGGTGGAGTGACGATGCTACGAGTATACGGTCTTGCTGCGTTGCGTTGCGTTCAGTTTCATTCTGTGAGTTCGACAGCTACTTGACTAAATATTGTATTTTCGCCTTACGCGACTTGTTTTTCCTCAGCAAACTGACTTGCATGTGTTTGACGGGTTGTGCACAGGTTGCCCCCCCCCCCCCCCCCACCCCCCTTTGCCCCCAGCGCCCCAAAAGGGACAAAACTGACGCACATAATGGATCGGGTCTTTGTTACCGATTGATCCACTATTTCACAGTTAAAAACAATCATTCAAATTCTTTGAATATTATTTACTCAAAAGAACTACAGTACGTAAATGTATATTGATCGTCATCTTCGCTAATTGACAATACGTTATTTCTATCATGCAAACAGCAAGGATAGCACTCTGAACTTTTGCAGATGTTTAAGCTGAATCACGCTTGCAAGAGTTCAGATCGAGTTCTAAAGGTGAACTTATCCAGTGCTGCAGAACGAAGAGTGGCAGTTCCTATTCTTGTTCTAGCTCTTGATTTAAGAGCTTTAAAAGATCGACAGAGAAAATGGCATTGGTTTGTTGCAAACTACTCGGATGTCTTCAATCCAAAAAAGGAAGGCTTTATCTGGGAAAGAGATCAAAGCCAGAAATCTCTCTTCCCACCCCCCACCCCCCACCCCCACCCCCCTCTCTCTCTCTCTCTCTCTCTCTCTCTCTCTCTCTCTCTCTCTCTCTCTCTCTCTCTATCTCTCTCTCTCTCTATCTCTTTCTCTCTGCATAGAGATGCATTTGATTTTATGAATAACCACATATGTGTGCTCTTCATGCCTCATCTTCATCATCATCATCATCATTATCATCATCATCGTCATCATCATCATCATCGTCATCTTTATTATCACGTGCTGAAGTTGTACGACCTCCTTTTGTTGGTTAACTTTTTAACTTTTTATTTTTTTAATTATTCTTTCTCTCGATTCAGACTTGTTTGCGTTGTAATTGTTGATGCCCATGCATTGGTTATGATAATTTCCAGGCGCCAATAAGTTTAGTTGATGGTGTACGTCCTTTTTGGAGACGTTCGCGAATAGGGTATATTATCTTTCGTTTGGCTTTTTTCTCGTTGACCACTCATCGTGCTTTTGTGGTTTGTTTTACACATGTGTAAGTAGTACATCTGTCAGTAAAAACGTCATTCCATCAGCGACATGAGACCTGGGCCGGGGTACACGATAAAGTTAGCAACCGGATAGAAGCCAGCCGCGTTGTGGATTGGTTGAAATTGAGATTTGTTTTGATTTCAACCAATCAGACCCTGCGGTTTGCTCTCTCCCGGTTGGGTGGCACCTCAACCCTGGACACCAAAACCATGCTCGATTGCTTCATGTTATAGGGATGCTAGGCGGACAATCTGGTGTATCATGATTCATGCACGCTCTTGCAAGACGAATAAGGCGTACGTCTTAGTCGCCACGTAGGATATGATCGCAATTGGCTCACCGGAGATGACTCGACCAAGGAATAACGCGGTGCAATGGCCCATGTTACCCAAGCTCAGTGTTAAAGTTGCTATCCCTCCATTGAAAGCCATCATGTGCACCCCTACGGATTTGTCCAGGCTATTAACCTGTGATAAGAACATCGTTCTACTTCATTACTTACTAAAACTCAACAGCCTGACTGCTCCTGCTAATACACAATGAGAATTTGTTGCTGAACTTATGTCCCAAGCAACACAATCTGTGTCAGTAAATCAGCAAAAGAAAAATGCTCAGTCAACACAGGAATCAGCGAGGTGTTTCATTGTCGGTAGCCAATGTTTCTAAGTGGAACGATATTATTTTTTTCTTGGGCAGATCTGAGACAGTGTTTATAATCTCTTTCGCGAGAAGGGTGGTATCTTTAAAGGTATCTGTCAAGAGAAAATGCTGTCCATATTAGTATGGGACTATCAAAGAACAATGTGGGATTTTACTTACACAATAAGAGTTCAGTCTTCACGATTAACAAGAGTCAACAGCAAGGCTGCCTCCTGCACGTTACTCTATGTCCGCGTCATTGGTAACCTTCACCCTGTGTAAGCCATCCCAGAACCACCCGGGCGTTTGGTCGACAGCCAAGTGGCTTCCTCTGGAAAGCGGGAAATCTTTTAGTTAAAATTAATAATTGTTATCGCCTCTGTGGGCGGAAGTAACATATCTTCAGCAATGCAAACATTTCACGAACGGTCTGTGTTGTGGAGATCGCTAGATACCACTGGAATCGAATGGAAGGATAAAGAACATTATGGAACTTACTTTGATTAAGTGCGCAGTCACTCATGACGTAAGCGTAGACGCTCATCGGACAGACGGAACTGTGTAGATCTAACCAGATTAGTGTCGATGTTTCCCGAATATTCTCGTATGTCCATTAACTATATAAGTAGGGCTGCGCACACGTATTGTTGTTCTTTACCAGTCTTGCACTTGTTCTTTCTTACACTGTGCTGAGAGATATTGTCACCGTTGTTCCAGCTGTTAATAAATCTACAGAACCTACACAACTCGTGTCTCCTTTGCGACTGAGAGTGGCGAAAGGAAAAACACGACAGTCTGTTTCTTGGAACACCTCGATAACCTCATAATACTTTCTTGCTTGTAGTTATACGACCCCAAAGTTTGCATCGTCACCGAAGAAGCTCTGAACTGGGAGATGCCTTTAATGTTCTCTGCAAATCAACATACGTCATCAATCTGACAACTAATTACTTATTTTCATATCTTAAATGAATGAATAAGTTGCAAAAGCGAAGACTATGGCTTCGTTCATTCTTGGAAAATGCAGCACCCCCTCCCCCATCCCCCCTCACCTGCCCGAACGATGAATTTGGTCTCGAACATTCATGTGGTGACCCCCCGCGGGTTAGGGAGAAGAATTTACCCGATGCTCCCCAGCATGTCGTAAGAGGCGACAAACGGATTCTGTTTCTCCTGTTACCCTTGTTAAGTGTTTCTTGTATAGAATATAGTCAATGTTTGTCAAGATTTTAGTCAAGCAGTATGTAAGAAATGTTAAGTCCTTTGTATTGGAAACTTGCATTCTCCCAGTAAGGTAATATATTGTACTACGTTGCAAGCCCCTGGAGCAAATTTTTGATTAGTGCTTTTGTGAACAAGAAACAATTGACAAGTGGCTCTATCCCATCTCCCCCCTTTCCCCGTCGCGATATAACCTTCGTGGTTGAAAACGACGTTAAACACCAAATAAAGAAAAAGGATCCATGTGGTGTCTCTTTTATTCACTCAGGGAGAGAACTTCCATGCAAGAGAAGGGAAGAGAAAAGGAAGTCCCTTTGTGGGTGCTCGAGTCGGTTCGTCTGCAACGTCTTAGCCCTCCTGTGGATCCACAAGGCTCAGATGCTTTCATTAACTTCGTTTACACGACTCAGCAGACACTGTACATAGACCACGATGCACTCTTGCTTATATTTGATTCATCTACATAGCTACGCAAATATACGTGTACCGTAAAACAGCTTATACCCATACACAAAGCCAATGAAGCAAAGATGGTTCCGGAAATCTATTATCTATCATCTAATATTGCTATTTCATATGTTACGTGGATTTCCATTGGTCAATTGGGCAAAACTGAGCTCATTGTAAAAGTGATATCGACGACATTTCCGTCGATATCAGTTTTGATATCGACGACCTCTTTATTGCTTCCCCACTTCAAAAACAAAAACACCTAAATTTAAAAACAAACAAATATATATGAAAATGTAATGATCCCAGAATTTAGTTGAGCAAGTGACTAAAGACTTTTTGAAAGAAAAGACATTTTTAAATACTGAAAAGTACAAGAAAAGAGTGAACAAAAAGAAATAATAATCAGAGGGAGGGATATGGAACAGCCAAAACTGAGACAAATACTTTTGTAATTTCTTTACAGTAAATACAAAATGTCTAGAGAATTAGCAATATATCTAACATTGACTGACTTTGTGATGATATCTTCTGCTATTGGTCTGATGTTGATGTTGCGCTATATAAATGCTCATTTATTATTATTATTATTATTATTATTATTATTATTATGGTCTGTTTCGACAGTGATATCAAAATCTCGACCTCCGGTCTCGATTTTGATATCACTGTCTCAACAGACCATAGCAGAAGATATCATCACACAGTCCGTCAATATATATAGGTTACACACTCCGAGTTCTGATTATCTTGCATATTTTCCCGATGGTCGATTTTCAGGTATTACCGAGCCTTTGGCGAGGTAATACCTGAAAATCGACCCGAGGGAAAATATGCAAGATATTCAGGACGAGGTGTGTAAGCTATTTATCCCATTACTCCGACGTTTTCATTTAAAACACTTACTTTTTCCACTAAAACCTGCCCGTGCCTGTTTTCAGCTTGCCAAAAGCCTCCGCAGTCGAAATTCATGTCAATGAATTCATGCGCAAAGCTAGTTCCCATTTGTCAGCATAATGGACGGCGTCATTCGACTTGTATGTGGACATTCAGTCATTCATATTGCTTATAAAAAGGTCTGCTGTCTGCTTTTACATTTTGAAAGTCATTTTAAAATATCCCTGTGTATATTTGACATCGGCTTTCGTTATACTCAATTCGGCATACCGGGTTTATATTTTTACCAGAATTGCGCACGATAATGGCAGCGCAACAAATTCCGTTCGGGCCGTGCTGGTTTGATCGTTGACCCAAGTCAGTTCGCATGCAGTGTTACTGTTTGTCAGTCGGGGATAGAAATGTTGGCTGTCATCGCGCTGTTCTGTTTCGGTTTTCACACGTGGATCACTTACATATTCAGTCGTCCGGTTTAGGTGAGCCAAAGCTTCAATACTTCGCCTGTTGTAGACGTTAAGCAATAAAGCTTGGAAGTTGTATGTCGGCACTGAGAGTCGGTCGCGGTACATCGCTTTTTACTTTGTCCCGGTCTTGAGTTTGAACACCTAAGGTTGGCTACATCTAACACCTCACATCCTCTTCTCTTCCACATATATCTTAACTGTATCTCCAACTTCTTTTCGTCTTCTTCTTTTCATTTTGATGCCACTCCCTCATTTGTCGCTGAACCCCGCAGTTTTGTTTTTTGTTTTGATTGCTCTCTCTCTCTCTCTCTCTCTCTCTCTCTCTCTCTCTCTCTCTCTCTCTCTCTCTCTCTCTCTCTCTCTCTCTCTCTCTCTCTAAAAAATTAGGGAGTATCGTCCCTAGATCCCACTCGCGATACTCGTTGAACATGCCTTTGACCATGCAGTCGCTTCAGCCAGCGAAATATCTCGACTCCGCTCTTTAAATCCATGCAGAATGAGCGTATCGTATGAAGTATTCTTTATTTTCTCAATATTGACACATGTAGGCCTGTACCTATACGTGATATTGACTTTGACACCATAAAATATTTCAGTCGTATGTTGAAAAAAGTAGTCCATCTGTAAACTCTGAATATGCAGATGACCTCTATAAATTATTCAATTGAACTCTGAAATCAAAGACAATGACCAATGACAGTTGAGATCGAAACTCGGTTGTGATGGATAATTCATATGGTTGCGATGGATAATTCAGAATAATCACCTCCTCAGCTAACAGAGACAAAGAGGCAGGTCATGGGATAATGGGTATTATCAGACACTGGACAGAAGATCAAAGGCAAATTGTCTCTGTGTCTCGCAAACCCCATAATAAACGCAAGGTTTTGAGGTCGATGTTGAAATATTAGAGCTTATGGTATCTGAGCTATTTGTGCGGATAAAAATATAAGATACGAAGTGACAAAAGAGGACATCTTACATGTTTGGTACATCTTGACGATAAACTGTTTGTTTGTTTGTTTGTTTGTTTGTTTGGTAGGTTTTGTTTTGTTTTGTTTGTTTGTTTGTTTGTTTGTTTGTTTGTTTGTTTGTTTGTGTGTTTGTTTGTGTGTGTGTGTGTGTTTGTTTGTTTGTTTGTATATATTTTTATTTATTTGTTTTGTTTTGTGTATCGTATTTCTTTTATTCTTCTTTTCTGCCATTCACTCCTATGTTTTTTGTCTGAATTCGCTCCTATTAACAGACGCTACATAATTCTAGCTCCTAAAAACGGCCTTTGCGTGTACACAAGAATTAGGTGCTCACCCGCTGAGTAGTGCTCTCTTTTCCCCAACCTTAACTGTTATTTGTGCTTCGGTGGGTCCATTTCGTGTATGTCATTCTAAAACCGTTTCACTTTCCCTGTGGGACGTCTGTGCTCTTTTCGCGTGTTTTGCTTCCATTGTTGCTTCATTTTGTTTGTTTGTTTGTTTGTTTGTTTGTTTATTTTAAGTTCTTTTGTTCTTTTGTTCTTTCGTTCGTTCGTTCGTTCGTTCGTTCGTTCGTTCGTTCGTTCGTTCTTTCGTTCGTTCGTTCGTTCGTTCGTTCGTTCGTTCGTTCGTTCGTTTGTTCGTTCGTTCGTTCGTTCGTTCGTTCGTTCGTTCGTTCGTTCGTTCGTTCGTCTGTTCGTTCGTTCGTTCGTTCGTTCGTATATAAGGGGGTGTATAATTTTAACTCTGTTTGTCCGTCTGTTTATTCTTCTTTCCGTACTCGGATCTCAGGTGTTTATAGACCGATTGATCTGAAATTTGATGTGCAGCTTTGAAATGGGGGACACACGGTCGTAGCAAAACATTGAGTTTCTGCCTTTGACACAAAAGGGGATACGTCGACGACACGTTACAGTATACACTGTGTACGTTACCTCAGTAAGTGTCCGCATCGTACCATTGTAGTAACGTTTTTTCCCCTGTAAACACCTGTATTCAATACTCTACGCTGTTACAATGCTTTTCAGCTGAAGAGATTGGAAATGCTTGCATACAAAAACGAAAGAACAGTGCATAATTGCTCTCTGGTCAGATTCCTTTCCATTTCGAAGATGTCACTGACATTCTGTTCAACGAGGGAAAAATGAAAAGTTCGATTTCAAAAAACGAAAATCATTTCAATTTCTGAAAACTACTTTATTTGATAAGAAGAAAGTTCTTAACGTAGGATAAAAATTCTTTTTTGAAGTAGCCATCAGCCATTAATTTAAATATCCTACGACAATGATTGAAAAATACGAGTTCACAATTGAATACTTTTCTTTGTCCAAGAACTTGTTCATATAACAGCGAAACTTAGTGATCTCCAATACTTCCTTTGCTAAATCAATAAGAAAACAAAAATAAAAAAATAAAGTCAAGTGAAAATAGAATACCAAAGTAACAAGGAATGCAGACCTGCTTACTTATTATGCATAGATAAAGGCACAGATCTTTCCGGGAAAACAGTTCTTAATTCAACAGTCAACTGACTGTCTGAAATTGCACAGCATGCAGAAGGAATATGAATATAATTGTCCCTATCTCAATTCTGCCCAGACTCGTACATTGGATAAGACAATCCCTCCACTTTGACACATACCAAAAATCAACAGCTTGGGTGCTTTTTTTTTTTTTTTTTTCCTTTTTGACCTCAGTTGCATGCAAGGCTGCTTCAACCCATCTTGTTTGCCTCTTTCGTCTTTTTTGTTTGTTTGTCTTTTTCCCCCTTTTTTTTGGGGGGGGGGGGGGGACGGTGAGCATATCCTTTTTTTTTTTTTTCAATGAAATGTTTTTTTAATTTTTTTTATACATTACAGGTTACATTTCCATTACATTACTTTTTTAATTCAACAACAATGATTGTTGTTAGCTTGGGTGCTTTATCTGCAGCGTGGGAAGTTGTTGGTGAATTCATTTATCAGACTGGCACTAGTGTTTCATTCATCAAAAAGTTCCAACTCTGCACAGAGAGTCCAAAGGATTTAGAATGTTGGTATTGGTCTAAATGGAGGGATGGTTTTATTCCATGTAAAAAGCCTAGCAATATCAGAAATGACGAGCCGATGGAATCGTTTACACTGGAATGACAGTGCCTCACAACGATGAGTTATATTCAATCACAAAGACGTGGGAGAACATTTCAAGGAATTGAGTAAAGAATCCTCGAAATCAAAACAAGCAAACAGACAAACAAGTTGTGCTTGCTTTCGATATGCGATTCTACACATTATGTGTACATGAAGTATGTTTGGTGATGCATTGGTCAACATTTGGAACAGACAATATGACGTGGGGGAGGGGGGCGCGGGAAGAGGCGGCAAAGAAAATAATTATACGTATAAGACATGCGGCAAAATTCAATGAATATATTGAGGAAGTGAAAGGCATTCTCCTTGAACGTTTTCAGAATTCAACTAAGACTTTTAAAAATGTAATAATTATCAGAAGTCTATGTCTACTGCAACTTATCACGACCACAGAGATGCTGTCGAAATACAGACGAGTAAACTTTTAAGCTACCGTAGCACAAATTAGATGGCACTACGGTATTGAAGCTGAGCTGTTTCTGGCAGAATGTAATCCCAGGTTATACACAAAAGGACGTAAGCTTTCTAAATATAGACACAGAAATTGGGATTTCTGCGGAACTAGTCTCCTGGTACCTGTGAGATCAAGAAGCACTGAAATGAACAAACTACTGTTTAAGCAGTTTTTATTTGCTCAGACACATGTGTCTGTTTGCTATGTTTTGCAGGCACTAATGATTGTCTTTGACTTAACTAATCGGAACGGGTGGAATCGATTATACGGTCGATATGTTTTTCTGTTTGCATACTTGAATAAATATTCCACTTTTAAACTAAAATCAACATGAGAATGCACTTCTTGAGTTTGGGTCGGCGTGTCTGTCTGCCTACCGGCATGAGTGCCCCGTCTGCGCGAATACATTCTTTGTTAATAACATGTCCACTGCTTCACTTTACTACTGTTGTTGTTGTTGCTTTGAGTGTGCAAAGTGCAGTTTTGTCAATGCGACGATTCCTTATTTTTCCTGTCATATACTCAACTGCAGCCTCCCTTGCACAAAAAAAAACACTTACAATTCCCGTAGGTTGATAAATCAAACCAAGCCTGCTTGGTGTAAACAACATTTTACTCAATTTAAGTATCATAAAACTATACTAATCAAACAATACGGGCACAAACTCAAGCAAGACCTATTCATACTTGAATAAAACAGCTTATATAAAACAGCACGTATTTAAACATGATTGTGCGCGTGACATCTTGAATATGTCCTACTTATTTCAGTACTATGGAAAATTATACCAACCAAAAACGAATGCTAAAACACCCTAGAAACACAAAAACAAACAGCACATTCTGCTGAACCTTCTTGAGTCCAGAAATTCCGTGGTGACGTCACAGATTCGCTGTTCCCCAGATCCGCTGGTTGGCAGGAAGTGATAGCTCTATTTCGGGACACTGTGATAGCTCTTTGATGGCAAGAGAGAAGGAGAGACGGGAGGCCGACGGAAATCGAGGAAGGAGGTATAAAGACGAAGATGGGGTATAAAGAAGAACAGAGAATGTGAGACGGCGGCGTGGGTCTTGGTGTTTTCGAAGAGGTTTGAGCTTTGAAGACTGAGTTGGTGGGGGGGGGGGGGGGGGAGGGCACAAACCCTTTTATAAGAGGGTATCGGGTGCTTTTCCTGAGAAAAAAAACCCAGAAAGTGCAGAGTGACAAAGGAGATAGACGCATATGGGTGTGTGGGTGGGTTTAAGATACATCATATATGAGAGAAAGTGTTTTTATTCTCTCTTTTTCTTTGTACTTATCTTCTTCTTTTTTTTGTAAGAGGGATCAGCGTTTAATTCCCACCTCCATTGATGAACGGAAAAAAGCGCTTACCCGTTTTTATGACCGTTCAAGGAGTACGAATTTGGTCATTTCTTTTCTTGTTTCAGATATTGTGGATGCTCAAATGCGCTTCGTGGATTACATTGCTGGGCAAGACCCTCTCAAGAAGAGCAGATTCATCAGAAAAGAACGAAAAGCAAAACACTGACCAAGACGACATGAGAGGCAGACAAGAAGAGACTGAGCAAAGATGGTAGGGGAGAATCCAAGATGACTGAGACTAAGGCACAGACACAGAAGTTGAATGAAGAAAAACACGCGTGGGTGGGAACCTAAAAACACACCTTCGGGGTAAGGGTCATTAAAAATAATCGCATCTTTCTCTCCTTCAAACCGACCGGGGTCTGAATGTGGCTAAAAATAGAGACTTGTTCTCAAGGAAAATAAAAAGTCTGGATAAAAACGGATCTTGAGCGTGCACTAAAAGAGAAGTCGCAGAAGGAGGAAAACGTGATGGAGAGTATGGAACATGGTGGAGAAGGGTTTTCTGGGGGAGGGGGGGTGGGGGTATTGGATGCTTTATCGCTTCGGGTTCTCAGATTCATGAGAAAATAACGAAAAACGAAGCTTTTTTGCTTCGGGAAAGCCCTTTGAAAACAGTGGGCTTCCAATATTCGACAAAAGAAGCATACATAGGTGTTACCTTTGCTTCTTTTGTCTTTTCTTTAAAGACAACTGTTGTACTGTTCACCAAGAAAAGAAGATCATGCATACATTACTGCTTTGTTTGACGAGAGGTTGGGAATCAACATTTCCATAAAGCGCCACTATTACCATACTTTTTGGTTGTTAGTATTGCTTTACGACAGAAAAGAAGAGCAAGAAGAAACAATCGGCATTGTAGATTAAGAATGGGTGCAAGGAGTCAGCCGAAATATTGCGTCGTTGCTTTGCTGAGAATGATTGATGGAAAGAAAGAAAAGAGAAACAAAATGAAACACCTCCCAGCAATAATGAATCCTAAAATGTAAAACGCTCTCCTAGTTCAGAGCTTTATGTGTTTATGATGAATCACGAGCATCCAGCAACAATAATAAAAAAAATAATTATAGAAAAAAATGAAGTATCCAAGGTTGTTTCAATTTTCCGACAACTGCGCATTGCAGAACCACCCTTTCAAAAAGAAAAAGAAAAGGGACTAGTTTTGAATTTGACAAAGAATCACGAGCATCAACCAACAATTACAAAACATATTCCAAGTTTGTTTCAATGTTTCCGAGTCAAAGGAAAGCCAAGACCAAGATAAGAGTGTCTGGATGCAGTCAGCAAGAATAGAATATTCTTTCTGGTTTCGGCGGTCCTTAACAAGGTACTTGGACGATGGCTAAATGGCCGGCAGTTGGGGTTTTATTGTTGCCAGAGGCCTGCTGAGGTCGTTTGGCTAGAAAAACGGCAGATATAAATAGAGCCATTATGACCACAGATATCAACTGCAAGACGCTGCTCTCTCTCTCTCTCTCTCTCTCTCTCTCTAAGAACTGCTTTTATTTAATACTCTGCACCCGCAAATGAGAATGAAGCCAGAGTTGTACGTACATCATAACCAAAAGGTCTACAACACACACTGCTCACATCTTGACACGCAAACGTCCCTGCCGCCATTGGTTGTAAGGCCGACCAACCATTAAAAAGACCGACCAATAATGCAAACAAAACTAGACATAACTATTAAAATTCTAAACGTTCTGTATTCTGTCATGTTGTACTAAACAGCTGTTTGCTCAACTTCTCAATCAGACACGCGCGCCTTTTATAGATTGTGCCGATGAGAGTGGTTTTAGTTCATCGATTACAGCTCTCCAGAAAGGACAGTAAAATCACGACCTAGAGCACCAGTTTAATAATACTGAGAGATAATGCAAAGAGTGTCAATGGAGAGAAACGTTTGCATGGGTACTTTTTCGATCAAACACCGGATACCAATCGAAGGCGATATGGTTTAGCGAGTCCAGATGAAACAAATTTAAAAATTAACCTGTCAAATAGATACATATATTTTAAGAAATTAATGTTTATCCGCGCATCGTAGTCTTCGGTTTTATTCAAGACCTCGACGTGATTTGTATACAGTCAAACATGTCTATAACGACCACCCAAGGGACTGACCCAAAGTTGTTTTTATAGACAGGGGTCACCATAAAAAGGTGAATAATAGAACATAAAATGTACTGGGTTTCTTTGAGGTGGTCGTTGTGGGCAGGTGGTCGCTTACGAGACATGGTCATGAGGGCAGGTTTGACTGTACCTATTCATAGTCGACACGCATTCTGATCATCATCGCTCCACGGCTATCGCCAGTCATCTCTCTGACCGGACGCTAAAGTCCTACGCGAATCTATCAAAGCAAGAATACAGAGTTATCTCCCATAATTATGTTGTTCGCGAGCAGTGTTCGCGAGACGAAAATGATTGCAGATTGGCCGACTTCGACAGTGATCTCCGTTCTGTTCTTCACAGTTATGATAAAGACATCGTTCTAAGGTCAAAACAAGTCGAAATGTTGGGACTGCTGCCGGAAGGAGACCGTAATAAAATTATATGGTTGCATCACTGTCAGAAAAAATCGTCTGCTCCAGCGAGCGCGGAAACCAAACGGTTGATTATCACGTGACACTTTTGCCATATTTAGAGTTGTTTGCACAGTAAATACAGCCGCAAAAAATAGCTCGCTTGAAACTGTCTTACATATCAATTCCTTTGTAATTTAAAAATTACACAATACCATGAAAAATCATTATCGACGATCGCAAATCTGCTTATATCCATAACACATCACGAAAAGATCTAAATATGTTGTTGTCTCTCTAAAAAAAAAAAAAAATGCACATGACTTTGTTTCCATAAGTGTTTTCAGATAGTCCACGTAAAGCCCTCGTCATGAATTACACGGATTCCCTGTTCGTCACTTTTTGTAAAATGTCAGGAACGAACATCGTGTAACATGTAAATGATAGCAGCTTAATTATATAACACAGATGTTTAATAATGGGCTCACACACATATACACACACACACACACACACACACACACACACTCTCTCTCTCTCTCTCTCTCTCTCTCTCTCTTCTCATTCGCTCACAATATCCTTACACTGTTTTCTCAAGAGAGGTACACTTTTGAATTGTCAATGCATCAGCGAAAAACAGGGAGCGTAATTTTTTTACATTTAGTCAAGCATTGACTAAATGTTTTAACATAGAGGGGGGAATCGAGACGAGGGTCGTGGGGTGTGTGTGTGTGTGTGTGTGTGTGTGTGTGTGTGTGTGTGTGTGTGTGTGTGTGTGTGTGTGTGTGTGTGTGTGTGTGTGTAGAGCGATTCAGAGTAAACTACTGGACCGATCTTTATGAAATTTGTCATGAGAGTTCCTGGGTATGATATCCCCAGAACTTTGTTTCATTTTTTCGATAAATGTATTTGATGACGTCATATCCGGCATTTTGTAAAAGTTGAGGCGGCACTGTCACACCCTCATTTTTCAATCAATTTGATCGAAATTTTGGCCAAGCAATCTTCGACGAAGGCCGGACTTTGGTATTGCATTTCAGCTTGGAGGCTTAAAAATTAATTAATGACTTTGGTCATTAAAAATCTGAAAATTGTAATTAAAATTATGTTTTTATAAAACGATCCAAAATTACGTTTATCGTATTCTTCATCATTTTCTGATTCCAAAAACATATAAATATGTTATATTTGGATTAAAAACAAGCTCTGAAAATTAAAAATATAAAAATTATTATTAAAATAAATTTTCCGAAATCGATTTAAAAACAATTTCATCTTATTCCTTGTTTGTTCCTGATTCCAAAAACATATAGATATGATATGTTTAGATTAAAAACACGTTCAGAGAGTTAAAAAGAATAGAGATATAGAAAAGCGTGCTATCCTCCTCAGCGCAACCGCTACAGCGCTTTTCTGGATTGTTAATTTCACTGCCTTTGCCACGAGCGGTGGACAGACGATGCTTCGAGTGTGCGGTCTTGCGGAAAAAATGCAATGCGTTCAGTTTCATTCTGTGAGTTCGACTGGGCTTGACTAAATGTTGTATTTTCGTCTTACGCGACTTGTTTTGAAATCATCATCTCATCAAGCACTTCTGTATTATATTGTCGTGCTTATTATCGACCATGCGGCCTTCGCTTTTGCCTTGATCAGGGAATACACGGGTCTTAAGTATGCTGGTCGTAAGCTTATTAGTTGTTGTTTTTGCTATGTGAGACGAGATGTTTCTAGCATCGCCAGGGATCTTTTTGTCGACGTGACCAGGGCGGGTCGAAGAGTGGACGTCGGGTGTGGGAGGGGGGCGGGTGTTGGGGAGGGGGGGAGGTATGGGCAGTGGGCGACGACGGGGCAGTCAGAAGGAGAAAGTGTGGTGTTGGATCGGATCTTGGAGGAGAGAAGATAGGTTATGAAGTGGGAGGAGATTAGTACGTGGAACAGGGTATTTTCCTTTGGTTGCTTTGTTTGTTTGTTTGCTTGTTTGTTTGCTTGTTTGTTTGTCAGCACGCTAATTCCACAAGAATGTGTTGTATTTTATTTGAATTTGTTACACGTTGCTTTGTTTGTTTGTTTGTTTGTTTGTTTGTTTGTTTGTCAGCACGCTAATTCCACGAGAATGTGTTGTATTTTATTTGAATTTGTTACACGCGTCCTTGTTTGTTTGTTTGTTTTTCCTGACCAAAGACGTTCTTTATCTTCCGTTCTAAAACACCAAAAGCGCATCTACCTGAAAACGATTGGGGGTTAGGTTCCATTATGTGGTCGGTTCTTCTGCTGTTGTTGCTGGTAATGAGCTCTTTAAATGCATTATATGATGGAAAGTTGTAAGGGGAGAGAGATAAAAAAAATCTTCTCTCAAAACGACTTTTGCAACCAATGCCAACACCAGTTGAACTCAGAAAGAACCTCGGATGAAGGGAAAAACGTGGATGCTGCAACAATGCTAGAAGCATGCGTTGACCATATTGATAGAAAAGCCTTTTCGCATCTCTTCACCTTCTCCTTCACATTGTCACGTGCACGCCATTGTGCACACACACAAAAAGATAATGAGCTCTTCTTCTTCTTCTTCACCATTGCATGCATGATTGTCTCTTTCTTGTTTTTCAAGGTTAGCCGGTACATTCAACCTGAATAAACATTGAAAACCTAACCCGCGTCTCCGTTTTTAGTTCTAGCTATTATATTTGAGATCGTTTAATTCAAGTATATCATTTTGAGGTTTGAATTCTGTTTCTTTTCTTCTTTTTTAGTGAACAAAGAATACAATTTTTTTTTCAAACAGTCTAAGTTTAGAAAGTACCTGCGGCTATGGGCTTCATTGCGTAGTTTTTACCTTTTTTTTATGAGACGCGGGTTGCGCGTGTGTGATATTCAAAGTTGGGAACGCGGTTTCTTGTCGC
>NC_090261.1:15610943-15873443 GCF_037325665.1 Littorina saxatilis
TAAATCCCTGCGCCTTGAATATGTGCGCGATATAAATTGCATAAAATAAAAAAAATAAAAATAAATAAATCCCTGCGCTTAGAACTGTACCCACGGAATACGCGCGATATAAGCCTCATATTGATTGATTGATTGCGTCATCATTTACACCATATAATCATTATTAGCATTAGTGTAAACGTTGGTATCGTGTGAATTTTACCGTCGATCACTTTACATGTGTAACCTCAATTAACATGTTGCATGTTTCGCTTTCGATTTGTATGTTGCTTACTTTGTCATTTTGTTGTTTATGTTTATTTGCTTGTTTGCTTACTTGTTGATTGTTTGCTGGTTCGTTCGTTTACTTTGTTTATTTGTCATGTTGCTTTACTTGTTTATCATGTATTAGACATTTGTATTAGAAGTAAGGACCGGTTGTAAGAAAAGGCGTCGCCTTAAACCTCTATCCTTGAAAAATAAAGTTCCATCATCATCATCATCTCTCTCTCTCTCTCTCTCTCTCTCTCTCTCTCTCTCTCTCTCTCTCTCTCTCTCTCTCTCTCTCTCTCTCTCTCTCTCTCTCTCTCTCTCTCTCTTAATTATACATTTCTCCCTTAATCATACCTTTCACACGTTTCCGTAGATAAACGTACTTCATTGATTTTATGGCATGTCTTATGTAAATGTACTAAATGGTTATTACTTGTTACGTAGTTCTACGTAGTTGTTTCTTTTATACTCTTCCTCAATTCACGAAGCCTTTTTACGTGCTTTTGCTTGTTCGAAACTTCATTATGCATTTGATCATAATGTTTTATGTTTATTTGTGTGGATGTCTTTTGTTTATTTGTTTGGTTGCTTGTTTGTTTTCTTGTTTGTTTGTTTGTTTGTTTGTTTGTTTGTTTGTTTGTTTGCTTTGATGTTTGAGTCTTTTTTGATTTGTTTGTTTGTTGTTGTTTTGTTTTGAACATTTATAAAACGTATCATCATTAGATTAGTCCCTCCCATGGGCGAGGGCTGGATGTAAAAAAGCACCTGTTTGCTTATACCATTACCCTCGTTAATAAAGAATTTGTCTTGTCTTGTCTTGTCTTGTCTTGTCTTGTCTCTCTCTCTCTCTCTCTCTCTCTCTCTCTCTCTCTCTCTCTCTCTCTCTCTCTCTCTCTCTCTCTCTCTCTCTCTCTCTCTCACATATATACACACTTGGCCGCACATTTGAAGAAATACGACCTTATTCATTCAAATCAGTCAGGCTTCAGAGTAAATCATTCGTGCCACACAGCATTAATAAACTTTCTTGAAAACTTGCTTAGCAACATTAATAATAATGAACTCTGTGGTGTCCTATTCGTCGATTTTGCAAAAGCATTCGACGTCATTAATCATGAGTTACTTTTAAGAAAATTAGCTGAGTATAGATTGTCACCCCAAACCCTATGCCTCCTCTCATCTTTCTTAGCCGGACGAGAGCAATCCGTCTGCGTGAATTCCACTATGTCAAGTAAAAGACCGGTGTTATATGGAGTCCCCCAGGGTTCTGTCCTTGGGCCACTTCTTTTCTCTCTGTATATTAACGATCTTCCTTTTAGTGTTAATGATGATTGTGAACTATTTGCTGATGATACGACCATACACACTTCTGATAAAAAATTAGACAAAGTTTATTTATCATTGCAGAACAGTGTAGATGATCTCATTAATTGGACAAAATATAACCACATGAGTCTTCACCCCCAAAAGACCAAATACATGTTAATTACAACAAGGCAAAAAAGACAAAACATCAAGAATAATCCTCATTCCTTATTAATTGGCAACGATGCAATAGCGGAAGTAGGAGATCACAAAGTTTTGGGAGTAAATATCGATAATAATTTATCTTGGACCCATCATGTTAGATCGTTGTGCAAAACCGTGTCGAGGAAAATATATTTGTTGAACAGAATAAAGCACTTTCTTGATCCACACTCAAGGTTATTATTTTATAATGCATACATACAAACCATCACGGATTATTGTTCGACCATCTGGGACTCTGCCCGTGCAAACATTTTAAAACCACTGTACAGTCTACACAGACGAGCACTAAAATCAGTTCTATTAAAACAATCCAGTCTTGTTTTCGACGATTATAAAAAACTTAAGATTTTGCCTTTAAAAGAAAGATTTAAATCAAATAAAGGCGTGCTCCTTCACAAAATCCTTTCCGGCCATGCACCGAGTGCTTTCATTACAAAATTTAAAGCCAAACCAAGCCGAAAATTCAACGTCCCCATTCCGCGGATAGATCTCTTTAAATCAAGTTTAGCTTATTCTGGCAGCGTTTTGTGGAATTCTCTCCCGGAATCAGTTCGAGTCCCAACAAGTCTCAATACTTTCAAAAAACACCTCTCATTACATTTAATGTCAAATTACGAAAAGTCACAGTGATGGAAGACTTCGTTCTGATTATTTTCATATTGATCATATCTGTCCATAAAGCATCAGTGCTTCATAACGCAAGAATGTATGTATAGCCTACAACGTGTATATAGTCATGTGAATAGTTTCTCTGCCTTGCTTATCTTTTGTAATTGTTTTACGTATGTATATATATATATATATATATATATATATATATATATATATATATATATATATATATATATATATATATATATATATATATATATATGTATTCAAGATTAGAATAGTCCCTCTCTGGGCGAGGGCGGGTTGAAAAGAAGCTCGTTTATATTGCTTATGCCACAACCCTCGTAAAATAAAATTTGATTTGATTTGATTTGATCTCTCATTCTCTCTCTCTTTCACGCACCCTTTTTTATATTTAGTCAAGTTTTGACTAAATATTTTAACATCGAGGGGGAATCGAAACGAGGGTCGTGGTGTATGTGCGTATGTGTGTACGTGCGTGCGTGTGTGTGTGTGTGTGTGTGTAGAGCGATTCAGACTAAACTACTGGACCGATCTTTATGAAATTTGACATGAGAGTTCCTGGGTATGAAATCCCCGAACGTTTTTTTCATTTTTTTGATAAATGTCTTTGATGACGTCATATCCGGCTTTTCGTGAAAGTTGAGGCGGCACTGTCACGCCCTCAGTTTTCAACCAAATTGGTTGAAATTTTGGTCAAGTACTCTTCAACGAAGCCCGGGGTTCGGTATTGCATTTCAGCTTGGTGGCTTAAAAATTAATTAATGACTTTGGTCATTAAAAATCTGAAAATTGTAAAAAAAAAATAAAAATTTATAAAACGATCCAAATTTACGTTTATCTTATTCTCCATCATTTGCTGATTCCAAAAACATATAAATATGTTATATTCGGATTAAAAACAAGCTCTGAAAATTAAATATATAAAATTTATTATCAAATTTTTTTTTTCGAAATCAATTTAAAAACACTTTCATCTTATTCCTTGTCGGTTCCTGATTCCAAAAATATATAGATATGATATGTTTGGATTAAAAACACGCTCAGAAAGTTAAAACAAAGAGAGGTACAGAAAAGCGTGCTATCCTTCTCAGCGCAACGAATACCCCGCTCTTCTTGTCAATTCCACGTGCACTGCCTTTGCCACGGGCGGTGGAGTGACGATGCTACGAGTATACGGTCTTGCTGCGTTGCGTTGCGTTCAGTTTCATTCTGTGAGTTCGACAGCTACTTGACTAAATATTGTATTTTCGCCTTACGCGACTTGTTTTTCTTTCTCTCTCTCTTTCACACAAGTGAAAGCTTAAATTATCTGGGCCTATACCCTACACCATTAAAAATTTTACGTGTCTTCTCTCAGTCTTTCTGTAAATTCTGATTAATTACAGCAATCTTAGACTCTTTATATTTTAGTTTTTATGCTGTGCATTATTTTTTAAACAAAGGGTCTTAACGTTTATAGCTGTTAATGTTGGAAAAAAATGTACAAGTGGTTAATACCTCTTTAGCGCCTTTTTGCGGCTTTCCTTGCGCAAGCAATATTCCAACAAAGGGAAAAAAGTGGCTGGGGATTTCTCGTCTCAGACCCGCTATGTTTTAAAGTGCACGAAGTATCAATTTTGGCAGTGCAAAAAGGCTTTGTGTGGTTTTATGCATCACAGGTTGACCTGGCCAAGTTGGAAGGGAAATGGCCAGAAAAGCAAAGTGCGTTTAGTGGGGCAAGAGTCGGTCAATTTAAGGAGGCATTTTCATCGTAGCTCCGGGCTCTGCTCGCTATAGGTACAGTCTTGACGTAGATGATGAATCGCACAGTTCTCGAGTGTGCCTATAAAAGTAACGGCGTTCCACCGTAAAAGGAGTTTCCTATCGGCAATTTGCTGGCTCGCCATATATGTGCTTGAAATTACAATTCTTTTTCTTGTTCTTCAGCGTTCGACGATTGATGTCAACCTTATGCTTGAGGAAATGTCCACTTCCGAAAATGTTCCAATCTCTATGTTTACAGCTCTACTAAGAAATGAAAGAAACAACAGCAAATCAAAAAAAGTTCCTAGTTAATTATTCCAAATTATTTCTGTACCAGGTAGAACCTTTCCGTTGAAAGACAACGTTAATTCGCAGCCATTCAACACAGATGAAAAACATCCTGTATTTCTGTACCATACGCATTCCTTTGGTAGACAAACCCTCAATAGACCATACTGAGGAATAAACTCTCTATCTTGTTCGTTGGGTTGAAACAGCCCAATTAGAAAAGCTGTTTCTACTGCCCGCTCTGTCGCTTATTCTCCACAAGAAAACAAGACACACAGATATTGTTTTAAAGAAAGGCTTCCTCAAAGCTCGGAAAACCCTGTAAAGATTCTTTCTGTGAATGTGAATCGCTAATTAGGAGAAACGGGTTCATTCAGATTCCTGCTAATTACTGTCGAAGCCTTATTTGTGTGTCAAATCAGGTTAGCAGAAAATACTTCACAAGGAGAGCGTGGAAAAGATGGATAGACAAGCAGCACTGAGAGACACATTACTTCTCGTCTAATCGACCATGTGCACCGCCGTAGATATGTCCAGGCCTTTACATGAAAATAGTACATTCGAGCACATAGCAATATCATACAGCCTGACTGCCTTCGATGCACACTGAGAACTTTGTGCTGACTAAATCTTGCAGATTGACACCGGTGTCAGGTACGGAATTATTTCAGCACACACACACAATTTAAAAAATCTCACTCAGCCAAGGAAGCTGGTGATTTTGGATCTGCCCCAAGTGGAAAGAACTGTTTGTCCCGTTTGAAAGCCTGACAGATCTGCAGTGAATTGATACGATCGTATACACTTGAATCAAAGTACTGCAATGTTAACAGATAATGATTATGGCGCTTCTCTTGCACAATGTTTTCAATAAACATGAGAGTCTTCGGAAATCTAAAACATCTGACATGAAAGGTCACCATGTTTTGACAGGATGTTCTCTTTGGCTTTATTTTTGTGTGTGTGTCCTTGTGTCATACTTTCGTCTTGTACTCCGTTTTCTCTCCTTCTTCTTTTCAAGCTTCAGATAAAGATACAGGTATTGCCAGTGAATCAATGCTCTCTTTTCTTTCTTATATCATATTAACAGTGCCAGCCTCTCAGCGGATTTCTACATAGAAAGATATATATCTTCACATTTGGACTTAAAAAAACAAAAAACTAAATGTCAAAGACACATGTTTCCTGAAAGGGAGGAGCAAAAACCAAGAGACACCGGTCTCGGCGGCTTTTCCATGACGCCGCAGTTATAATGACGAGCATTTAGCGTTTTACGGCTTTATACAGCATATTGAAAGTTACATATCTTTAATATCTTCAATTTTTTACTCAAAAACGAACAAAATAAAGGAACCTAGACTTCAATAACACAATTTTCAGAGTCACAGTGGAGACAAAAAAAAGGGTGACACCGTTTACAGCGGCGGTTCCAAGAGACAGAAATTGACGAGCATTTTGCTTTTATAATGTTTACAGATTGAAAGTTATATGTGTGTCACTTTTGTACAAGTTATAAAAGTATAAAGACACGAAACCAAGACTTCAAACACACAGTGGAGTGTGAAGAGGGGGGGTGGGTGGGGGGGGTGGGGGGGTGGATTCCCGCCAAGAGGCAGTGTCGAACATTTTTGGATATCTGACTCGCAAGACTACTAATCGAAACCATCCAAATTGACATCCTTGTAAATGCCAAGGTCGCTCCTATACTTCGCCTGAAAATTAAATGACAATTTTTAAATATACAAAACTTGGAGCAAAATCAAAGTAGGTAGTCTACGTTTCTAAGGACCACTCTGTATAAAGACGAGCATTTTGCTTTTCTTCGGCTATGTACAGAGAAAGTTATATATCTGTTTGTTTATTTTACATTTTATAGACAAGAAACCCTGACTTCAAACAAACAATTTTCGAGAAGGGAGTGGCTGGGGGCTAAAAAAGAGGCGTACCGGTCTCAGCGGCTTTTCCAAGAGGCGGATAATGACGAGCATTTTCCGGCTGCCGGGAAATGGGCACACCGGAAGTGGTAAACACAGGACTGGAAAAATTGGACGGGGACGCATTATGGACCTTGGAGCCTAAGGCAGAACAGACACGATGTTCTTAGTGGCTTGATGTTCAATTTACTTGCCCGCTCTTCTTTTTCTTGTTTTTTGTTGTTGTGGTTCTTTCTTTGTTAGTATTTTTGTTGGTTTTTGCTTTGTTTTTGGTGTGTGTGTGTGTGTGTGTGTGTGTGTGTGTGTGTGTGTGTGTGTGTGTGTGTGTGTGTGTGTGTGTTTTATCTCTCTATTTGGGTGTTTTTTTTCTGTACGAACACAGACTGAGTTTCGGGTAAAAGTTAAAAAATCTCAGTAGAAAACAAAGGGAGAGGTTGAGAAAGCCAGGGCAGGGAAGCAGACAGAAAACAGACTGCGTACACGCGCGCGCGTGAGTGTGTGTGTGTGTGTGTGTGTGTGTGCGCGTGTGTGTGCGCGCACTGGTCAGTGTGTGTGTGTGTGTGTGTGTGTGTGCGTGTGTGCGTGCGTGTGTGTATGTGTGTGTGTCAGTGTGTGTGTGTTACCGTCAGCGCATGTAAGTGTCCTTCGTGCCGCTCTCTCTGTTTTCTGTTTGCCAGTTCTCCCCTGGAATTAGAGAATGACTTGCTAAATACCGGAGGAACAAAGTACTTGGGAGTCGCAGCCCACGAACGCAAAAGAAGAAGAAGAAGAAGAAGAAGAAGAAGACGTGTTCCAATTTATTTATGTTCACCATTGCACCAGTTGTAGGCGACGTTTCGGGATCTACGGTCTCTGGACGCTGAACTTTATAACACAACGGAACCATTACGACCAGGGGGGAACTTATTCGAACATGCACCCGCAATTCAATCGATCATAATCATGCAATATCGGGTTTCGAACCAAGGAGCCAAGGAAAGGAACGAGAAAGTTGTTGCCAGTTTGCGCCCAATCCCGTATGTTCAGTCACGGCAACAAAACACAACAGAGTGCTAAAACCCTCATGCGAATTTGGGAGCCACTAATAGTCATATCAGGGTGCGGTTATTCCAGCGTCGCGGACGACGCTGGTATCTGTGGTTGGGAAGAACGTGCCTGTGGAGAATTAGTCTCCAAGCCAAAGCGCGCTGACTCTCCAAGCCAAAACAATTTCAAAGCTGAAAAAAAATGTACAATTTACGCGAAACGATTAAACACAGCTTTCGGGTGTTTTTTTTTAATCTAAGATGTACATAAATATACCACTCCGACCATAAGGAAAAGAAAAAAAGACACACACAAAATAAGACCGAGAGGAGCCGAGTCAATCCGAGACCAACCGAGAGGACGTGTTTCGCGCCGTTTCGACGTCGTTTGTTCAGATGCGGCCGGTTGGATCGGCAGTTGCGGTCATACAGGGGCGCCTTGCACAAGAAAAGATCTTCAACAATCCCGATCATCATCATGGTACAATAATGTTTTGTGCGCCCCCATGTATGTGTTCTGTGCTAATAATGCACGGTTGTGAAATGTCCGTACACATTTTGTGGCACTATGTAATTGTTAGTGCATCCTCCTGCGGATGCTTCGTGCTAAAAATGCACTTCCATTAAAATATTGTGCGCTCATGTCAGTAATATATTTTCAATTGTTTCTCTGTCAATTTCAAGTGTTTGTTTCCAATTACTTCAGTATCTCCCTGTTGCAATTCCAGGTGATTCATTATGCATGTGCCAATTTGAGGTGTTTAATTCTGATTCCTGTATTTACAGTGTAAAATTAAAACTATTGTTTTCAAACATTCCTATGACACCTGGTAATGGTTCTGTGGTTTTGTTTTTAATTTGTATTTTGTTTTTCTGCAATAAATATTTGAAATGGATCTGAGGCCGACTTACTACTTTTAGCACTCTTTTTCACCACATTCCCACGTACAGATATTGCAATATCAACTCTTCCTTTCTACCTGTTTCAAACAAGCTCTATTTTTTAATTAAAAAGTTTTTACTAAATGTCTTAACATAGAGGGGGGAATCGAGACGAGGGTCTTGGTGTATGTGCGAGTGTGTGTGTGTGTGTGTGTGTGTGTGTGTGTGAGTGTGTGTGTGTGTGTGTCTGTCTGTCTGTCTGTGTCTGTCTGTGTGTGTGTGTGTGTAGAACGATTCAGACTAAACTACTGGACCGATCTTTATGAAATTTGACATGAGACTTCCTGGGAATAATATTCCAGGACGTTTTTTTTAATTTTTTTTTTATAAACGTCTTTTATGACGTCATATCCGGCTTTTTTGTACAAGTTGAGGCTGCACTGTCACACCCTCATTTTTCAATCAAATTGATTGAAATTTTGGCCAAGCAATCTTCGACGAAGGCCGGACTTCCGTATTGCATTTCAGTTTGGTGGCTTAAAAATTATTTAATGACTTTTGTCATTAAAAATCTGAAAATTGTAAAAAAATAAATAAATTATAAAACGATCCAAATTTACGTTCATCTTATTCTTCATCCTTTTCTGATTCCAAAACATATAAATATGTTATATTTGGATTAAAAACAAGCTCTGAAAATTAAAAATATAAAAATTATGATCAAAATTAAATTTCCGAAATCGTTTTAAAAACTATTTCATCTTATTCCTTGTCGGTTCCTGATTCCAAAAACATATAGATATGATATGTTTGGATTAAAAACACGCTCAGAAAGTTAAAACGAAGCGTGCTATGAAGCACAGCGCAACCGTTACCGCGCCAAACAGGCTCGTCACTTTCACTGCCTTTTGCACTAGCGGCGGACTACGTTCAGTTTCATTCTGTGAGTTCCACAGCTTGAATAAATGTAGTAATTTCGCCTTACGCGACTTGTTTTTTCTTGTGGCTGTTTGATCAACTCATAGCAAGCATTGACTGAAATAAACACTAATTTATATATCCAGCACAACATGCAATTCATTGACTTTTGACCCTAACCTTTTAACACTTCCCAAAATAAATCTTTGGTGGACATTGCATCGACGCTGTTCATTTTGAATGAACATTTTTCTTGTGCTACCTTGCCAACAGGAAGGCCATCAAGATAGTCAGTCAAAGTACATCAGAGTGTGTCAGCAAAAGCTCACCCAAACTTGCAGATGTTTGTCCTTGTGGTCGGAAACACGGCACACAACTATAGCGTATAGGCCGCAAGAAGAATGTGGACCACTCCATCGCCCCGTCAGACCAGTAATTAGTAGGGGAAGGGCCCCTAATATGGACCACTTTTTGTTTATTGCTGATAACTAGCTTGTTTTCGTGCAAAGAAGTTTCATTTTGTGCTTGGTAGTCCTTCTTTCTTAGGTTAACCGTTAGGCCTAATTAGAGTAAAATAGCTTTGATACACATTCAGCAAAATTAAATACAGAAAAAATCACAAAGGGTCCATATTAGGCGCCCAGGCGCCTAATATGGACCAGTGAAGCGGCCTTCACGAATCACTGTAAAAAGCCCCCTATATTTCAAAATATCATGATACAACTTAGTGTACAAGTCAGCCTAATTAAAATATGCTCTAGATTTAACTGTTTCGGGTTGATGAGAGCATTATTTGAAGCACACCAGGAAACTAAAGAAGCTTATCAAAAACAGAGTGAAAATAAGTGAAATTATCAACTTCCACGAAAAGAAGACTTTTCGTTGCATTTTTTTTAAATCTCGAGGGCTAGTTATAGGTTATTACCAGCAAGCTTCTTAATGAATTAATGAAAATAGCCTTTAGCTTTTATTTTCTTCGATTTGTTGAAGGTGGTCCATATTAGGGGACTCGCACATACTTTGAGATTTTGCTATTATTTTTTGTTTGCAGTAGAAACTCGGGGTCAACACGCAAAATGTAACAAATACGGTAACAACTCTTCGTGACCGTACTGTACATTCACCCCAAGGCAGATGCGAAGGTGGCCTGCTCCAAGGTGGCGGAGGTTGTGCACAGGTTGGCTTCGCAGTCCCCCGACGCCCCTTGCCTTGTGCTCGGGGACTTCAACCACTGCAAGCTGAATCGAGCGCTCCCCCACTTCAAGCAGTACGTCACGTGTCTGACTCACAAGACCAAGACCATCGACCTGTGCTACGG
Source organism: Littorina saxatilis (assembly GCF_037325665.1). NCBI lineage: Eukaryota > Metazoa > Mollusca > Gastropoda > Littorinimorpha > Littorinidae > Littorina > Littorina saxatilis. The sequence goes on from NC_090261.1 coordinate 15,621,470, forward strand.
CAACATCAGCGGCACCTACAGCTCCAAGCCACTCTCTGGCCTCGGCAGGAGCCCCCACAACATGGTGCAGCTGGTGCCCACGTACCGACAGCGTCTGAAGCGGGAGAAGCCCATCGTGAGAGAGGTGAAGAAGTGGACCAGTGACTCGTCAGAGGCTCTTAGCGGCTGCTTTGAGTCTACAGACTGGAGCATCTTCTCTGATCCCAGCCTCGATGCGACAGCCGACGTCACCTCGGCGTACATCGCCTTCTGCGCGGACACTGTTCTTGAGACCAAGTCCTGCACAGTCTACCCCAACACCAAGCCTTGGGTAACACCGGGTTTGAAGAGGCTGCTCTACAGGAAGGGGGAGGCGTTCAAGAGCGGTGACCGCGACGAGGTGAAGGCTGTCCAGCGGCAACTTACCAAGCAGATCAGAGAGGACAAACGTCGCTTCGCGACCAAGCTGGAGAATAACTTCAGAGAGGGCAACTCCAGGCAGTACTGGCAGGACGTCCAGACCATCACCGGCTACAAGCCGAAGAAAGTCCCACTCAAGACGACGGATGAGGCGAAGCTGGCAGGAGAGCTGAACACTTTCTATGCCCGGTTCGATCAGCGTGACTTCAGCGAAGAACAACGGAAAGTCATGGAGGAGGTGCTCAGCCGCCCGTCCTCGCCCATCATCATCACCACCGACGAAGTCCGGTCGACCTTCAAGAAGGTCAAGGCACGCAGTGCCGCAGGCCCAGACAACATCACTGGCAGGCTTCTACGGGAATGCGGAGACTCCCTTGCCCCTGTCTACCGCGAGCTCTTCCAGAGGTCCCTCGACGAACATTCCATCCCTGCAATCTGGAAGAGCTCCATCATTGTTCCTGTACCCAAGAAGCCCAATCCCTTGACATTGAACGACTACAGGCCCGTAGCGCTCACCTCCATCCCCTTCAAGTGCGCTGAGAAGTTGGTCCTTCGGAGGCTGAGGTTGGAGACAGAGGACCATCAGGATCCTCTTCAGTTTGCATACACCCACAACCGGAGTACTGAAGATGCGATCCTGACCCTCGTCCACAACGTCTCCGCCCACCTGGAGAAGCCCTCCTCTTACGCCAGGGTCCTGTTCATCGACTTCAGCAGCGCCTTCAACACCATCCAGCCTCATCTCATGATGAGGAAGCTGCTGGAGTTCGACGTCAATCCAGTGCTGATCAGTTGGGTCTTCAGCTTCCTTACGAAGCGAACCCAGCGGGTCCGTATTGGACAAGTCTTGTCCGAGGCTGTCGCCACCAATACAGGCGCCCCCCAAGGCTGCGTGCTGTCTCCCACGCTCTTCACGCTGTACACCGCCGACTGTCGCCTCAGGGATCTTGTCAACCTGCTGCTGAAGTTTGCAGACGACACATCCCTGTCAGGTCTCATCCTGAAGAACGACGAATCGGCGTACAGACACGCAGTGGAGGAGCTGGTGCAGTGGTGCGACGACAACTTCCTGGAGCTCAACGTGAGCAAGACGAAGGAACTCATCATGGACTTCCGACGAACCAAGTCCGCCGTCGACCCCATCATCATCAAGGGCGAACCAGTTGAGGTGGTGGATACCTACAAGTATCTGGGCACCATCATCGACAACCAGCTCGACTGGTCGCCAAACGTGGACGCCGTGTGCAAGCGGGCAAACCAGAGGCTCTTCTTCCTGAGGAAGCTGCGGCAGTTCCACGTCGACCCACAGATCCTCCACCTCTTCTACCAGGCGACTATTCAGAGTGTCGTCTCCTTCAACCAGCTCTGCTACCACAGCAGTGCAAAGAAAGGCGACATGGAAAGGTTGGAGAAGATTGTGAAGAGAGCAGGCTCCATCATTGGCTCTGAGCTTCAGCCTCTCAGCACTCGATTCCCGAGTGTGGCGCTGAAGAAGCTGATCATGATCCGCTCTGACGACCGCCACCCTCTGCACCAGGCGCTCGCATCGTGCGAGCCCACGCGTGAGTCATCACGCCGTTTGAGGTGCTGGCGGGCCAGGACGAACCGGATGAGGGACTCGTTCCTCCCGATGGCTGTACGACTCTACAACCAGTCCCTGTGAATGTGACAGTATGCTAGATAGACTTGAGTGCTGTAAAATTTGACTGTGAGGACTATGGGTGATGTGAACTGTGATGTGAGGACTATGGGTGATGTGAACTGTGACTGCGGAAGGACAATGAGTGCTGTGAACTGTGACTTGGAGGACTATGGGTGATGTGTAGTAGGTGTGAGCGATGGTAGAGTAGAGGACGTGTGATTGGCGGGGGGGAGGGGGGTAAGAGTGAAATGTTGACGTCTGTTTACTTTGTATGAGGGGGGGGGGTTATGATGTAATGTAATGTATGATGATGTACTATGTGTTGATTGCGTATGTATGGGGGTTATGATGTAATGTATATGTATGATGTATTCTGTGTCGATTGTGAGTGTATGGTGGGGTGGGGGGGGGGGTATGATGTAATTTAATGCACGATGATATATTTGGTGTTTGATAGTGTATGATTGTTTGTTAGTTGTAGATTATAGTACGATGTTTGATGTTGTAATGTTTGTGCGTGTGTTATAATGCAATATGTTATGATGTAATGTGTGATGATGTATTCGGTGTTTGATAGTGGATGTATGCTTGTTAGTTGTTGTGCGCGCCTTCGTGAGCGAGGCTGGTACTACATATTGTTCATACGAAATGACAAACACAGGTTACAAGCGATAACGCGCAAAAGTACTGGTTTATTATTTTACATCTGACACTAGGGATCAGTAATGTATAGATATATAGTTACAGTACCACGTAATGCGGTAAAAAACTTATGAACAGAAAGAAAAAGAGAAAAGAAAACAAATTATTAGACATGGCAAAAGTATCAAATGCATTAACAAGACACGAGAAGTAAAAACAAGAAAAATAAACAATCACAAGACAGGAGAAGACAAACAGACAAGAAAGTTACAATTACCAAACACTCGTTGGTTAGTCCTTCAACAACAATAAAGAGTTACGTTCTGTACGTTCAACAACAATAAAGAATTACGTTCCGTACGTTCAACAATACCATAAGCACTAAGAATACTCAAGAAACTTAGCATACATACGTTTAAAACCAAAATGGCTAGTTTCAGAAAAATATAAAACGTTGACTCATCAGGCCAGGAATACAAAGCAAACTGTCATACCAAAAAAGTCTAACGACAACGTTCCTGCGTTAATCAAAGTCACAAACAAGATATTTACTCATCCACTTTCCCTCAATAACGTTACAAGAAATAAGCCCGTTTACAAACGATCACCACAGACCGCAAGCTTCTTTTACCTAAATTCTTTTAACGTAAGGCTGAAAAAGTCGGAGAAAACGTTTCACTTCGAACTTCGTTAACCACAGAAAACACAAGTTATCATTATAAACATTAGCGACTTTCTAGCGTCTACAAAACATTGCTGTACGTTCACAACACTAGAACAGTTGAACACACAATAAAGAAACACTACAACAAGTCAGACTTTCAACTCACGTTATACATAAACAACTCACAAAGTAATTACAAAATGGCGACCAAAACACAACACAAACAAGTAACAACAAAATTACCTTATGCGCTGTGTGGGTTGACCAGCAGTACCAAAAACGTGTTGCCTCACAAACGAAGGGCACAAAACGGGTCACAACAAGGTGCTACAATAAAAACACGGTCTACTTCTTTTTACATCGTGCAATGGCTTGAGCAAACGTAATTACAACAAAAGTAGGTGACTGCATGCCACATCGGCATGCACACTCCCACCGGAAATTATATTAATATAATTTACTTCAAAAAACCTTTGTACAAACACATTCCTTATATCAAAAGAAGAATAACGCAGATTTAGACATTTCAAATTTACAACTCAAAATCATTGTGTTGCAAAACATTTACACAATATTATGGTTCAATCATTTTCAGTGTTTCAACACATCTCGTTTCAACTAAATGCCACTAGTCATTTACTCGACGGCATAAAAAGAACGCACCACTTAAACCATAAATGTCCGTTACATCATCTGGTATAAAAACAAACCGCAACAATCAACAACTGTCAAATTGGAAAAAACACTCCAAAGTTCAATGTTTTTTCAGTTTGCCTACACAGCTTTGTCTTCGTGATTTTCACGATCTACTAACACAGTCATTTTGTGAATAGGTCGCTCTAATATGCGACTATCACCAGTGGGACGGCCGTGATTGTCTAGAGCCTTTGTTCCAACATGCACTTTCACTCGTCTGACCAGTCCATCAGATCCCGGCATCACTTCGACTACACGAGCCATGCACCACTCTGATCTGCACAAGTTCTGGTCATGCAAGACAACAACATCTCCCACCTGTACGTTTGCCTGGGGACGTTGCCAGACACGACGTTTCTGCAAAAGTGAAAGGTACTGGCTCTTCCATAGCAGCCAGAATTCGTCTGCCATCCGCTGGACACAGCGCCAACGTTTCCTGGCGTACAGGTCTGGATCTTCAAACACACCAGGGGGCGGAAGGATGGCACCTGACTTCATGGTGAGGACGTGGTTGGGGGTCAAAGGGCGTGGTCCATCTGCCGATTCCAATGACTCGACAGACAGTGGTCGACTGTTCACGATGGCCATCACCTCGTATAGGAACGTACGAAGTGATGAAGTAGTGAGACGCTGGCCTGATCTTCTGAGAAGACCATTCAGGATGCTGCGTATCGTTCGGATCTGACGCTCCCAAACGCCACCCATGTGACTAGCTGCAGGGGGGTTGAACTTGAACTCACATTTGCTTTCCAGCATCTTTGATGTCAGTCGTTCAGAGTCCATCTCCTTCCATGCCAGTTTGAACTCATTGCATGCACCTACAAAGTTCGTTCCTTTGTCACACCAAATGCGTGATATGTTTCCTCGCATGGAGACAACAATGCGTAGGGCGTTGATGAAGGAATCACTTGACATGTCATCCAGGGTTTCAATGTGGATTGCCCTAGAGGCAAAACACGTCACGATCAGTCCGTACCTTTTCACCTCCCTACGTCCATCTTTGACGTGAAATGGGCCGAAACAGTCAATGCCACAGTACGTGAACGGTGGGGATGGGTCAAGACGCTCTGGAGGGAGATCGGCCATCTTCTGTCCAGCTGGCCCTGAGCGATGCCATCGGCAGTGAACACAGCGGCGCACCAACGAGGAGACGACGTGACGAATGCCAATGATCCAGAAACCGCTGGCTCGTACTTGGTTGATTGTGAACATTCTCCCTTGGTGGGCTATCGCAGCATGACAGTCCTGAGCCACCAGGGAAGAGAAGTGACTGTCTCGAGGTAGTAGTATGGGAAACTTGTCAGCTGAAGAGGATGATGAATTTTGAGAGCGACCGTATACTCTCAGTACTCCATCAACGTCCTTGTGAGCGTTGAGTGCCTGAAGCTGGTTACGTAAAGAAGGCGTTGGGCGTTCAAAATGTTCTTTCTGAAGACATACGATGAACTTTTTCTCAGTGACTTCAAGCACTTCAAGGGGAGATGACTGGTGCCCCTTAATGGCATTGCACTTGCGTACCAAAACAGCCATGGCTCTTATCAGAGATGTCTTGGAGGAGAATCGTTGGGCGATCTGCTCAAACGACTGAACAGACACTTCTTTAGAGGTAGTAGCCTTGCACACTTTCACCTCAACATCGTCATCTGGGATCTCGAAAAAGTCATCTGATTCCGGAAGGGACTGGCTCAAGAACGCGGGACCATGGAACCACTCTGATGTCATGAGGTCACTCACAGACAATCCCCGTGATGCATAATCAGCTGGGTTCTCCTTTGTAGAAACATGATTCCACTGACTGGCCTGTGAGAACTGACGTATTTGTTGGACTCTATTTGCGACAAAGACGTGAAAACGCTTGGACTCGTTCTTCAAATAAGCGAGTACAATCATAGAGTCAGTCCAAAAGAAATGTTCAATGCTCTCAAAGTCCAGTTCTTCTTGAAGAAATCTTGCCATCTTGACGGAAAGTACTGCTGCCGTTAGCTCCAGACGAGGGACAGTGACGTGTCGAAGCGGAGCCACGCGTGCTTTGGCGACTACAAGCGTACTGTGAATGTTGCCTAGATGATTTTCAAAGCGAAGGTACGAACACTGGCCGTATCCTGCTGTAGACGCGTCTGAAAAGTGATGTAGCTCTACATTCTTCACGGTGCCAAAGTCTGTGGGCAAGTAGTTCCTGGGTATCTTGACGCAACCCAGTCGGGATAGATCCTTCAGCCACTCTTCCCAACGTTCTTGAAGCGATGGTGGCAGCGGATCGTCCCAGCCGAGCTCCTGGCGACATAGTTCCTGGAGGATCAATTTTCCAGTCAGCAAAAAGGGGGCCAGAAAACCAAGGGGGTCGTAGACTGATGCAATTGTAGAGAGAACTCCTCTTCTGTTCGAGGGACCCAGTCTGGGGTTGTCAGTGAAACCCAGCGTGTCATCATCAGTGCACCAGTGAAGGCCAAGAGTCCGCTCAATTTCTGGTGTGCTACAAGGGACTGCGAGTTCTGTGGCCTTGGTTGACGTAACTTCAGAGTCGGGGAAGTACTCTAAAAGTTCCTTTGAGTTGGAGACTATCTTGTGCAGCCTCAATTGTCCGTGTTCACAAATTTCTCTAGCCTTCATGAGCACATCTGCTGCTTCTTCAACAGAGTCTTTGGCTTGAAGTCCATCATCGACATAAAAGTCACGCTGCAGAAAGGCTGATGCCTTGGCGCTGATTTTGGCGTTGTCCTTTGCCACCTGCTTGAGGCCGAAGTTTGCGCAGCCTGGAGACGATGTAGCTCCGAAGATGTGCACCTTCATGCGGTAGTCAAGCGGCTGGCCACTCGTATCACCGTCCTTCCACCAAAGGAAGCGCAGAAAGTCTCGATGGGGCTCGGAGACGTGAAACTGGTGGTACATTTTTTCCACGTCACAGGAAAATGCTATGGGACCCTTGCGGAAACGACAGAGAACGCCGGAAAGGGAGCTGATTAGGTCTGGGCCTTGTAGGAGAAGATCGTTCAAGGACGTGCCTAGGTGACGTGCACTACAGTCAAAAACCACACGAATCTTTCCTGGCTTCTTGTCGTTGTACACGCCGTGATGTGGGATGTACCAGCGATTTGGGACCTCGACTTCGTTCTTGGGAATCAGTTCAGCGTCACCTCGCTCCAAAATCACGTTCATGAACTTGATATAGTCTTCACGGTACCCAGGCTTCTTCTCAAACTGGCGTTTCAGTCCCACGAGACGCTTGACTGCGGCACCTCTATTGTCAGGAAGAGACGGTTGTTCTGGACGAAAAGGCAAAGGCATCTCATAGTGACCAGCTTCGTTGACCTTCACGTTCTCCTTCACGATCTTCATGAACTTCACATCATCTTGAGACATGGATCCTGTGTCACTATCAGCAAAGTCTCTCTCCGTAACGTGTAGTAGGTCAGTACACGATACCTCATCCACCTGTATTCTGTAGACGTGAGCTGCACTTTCTTCTTTTCTTGATCCTGGCTTGACGACTACGTGCATGGACGAGCCTATGCCATCAAAGGCGACGGAATGCGGTGCCTTGCCGACGATGCTCCAACCTAACTTAGTCTCTACTGCAAATGGCAGTCCTTGGACAACGTTTAGGGGCATGAGGGCTTCAGCGCAGTCGTAGCCAATAAGGAGGCCTGCTTCGCAGTCAGGGTACAAGGGGGGCAGTTTAGGAGACAGGTGTTGGAGATGTGGGTAAGCTTTGACAGTCTCTGAGGTGGGGATTTGCGTGGGGTCAACGGACAGATAAGGTCGTGAGATGGCAGAAGGGAGCCTGACAAACTCACTGGAGGTAGGAGAGCGGACACGCAATCCAGAGTACTTCCTGCCGGAGACCATAGCATTGTCCTCAGTCAGTGTGGAGACCCTGAGTGTAGTCGGCTGCGATTTGGCTTTAACTTCTTCAGCCACTGACTGCACTACAAAAGTGGCGTTGGACATAGTGTCCAGTAGTGCGTACGTCAGCACTTCTACGTTGGGGTTAGAGTCACTGGAAACGAGAACGGGAACGATCATAGACGTGAAACCGATGCTGTTTTCCTCGCTGGCCTTAAGAGCAGACACTGTAGGGGTCGACGATGACAGTGGCTCTTGAACGTCAGCAGCAGAGGTACGGTAATTGTTCTTGTGTTCACTCGCCCCTTTGGTTTCACTCATACTGTTCTGATACTTGAAATTGTCATCATGAAGACAAGTGGGATGAGCCTTCTTGCACTTCTTGCACGTCTGTTTCTGCATACATTGACGGCTCTGGTGATCCTTACTTCTGAGACATCCGTAGCAGATACGGTTCTTGAACAGAAAATCTCGTATCTCTTCCAGAGGCTTCTCTATAAGTTCCTTACATGTCCCAGCGTCATGGTCCGGAAGTTGACAGTGCAGACATGCGGTGACATCCTCTGTCAGGGTTGACAGGTTCGTTGTGAACTTTCTTGGTGTCCCCGATGCACTTGTCAAGCCGAAAACAGGGTCGTTAGAAATGTCTGCTTCGAGGGTAACGAACGACACGAGTTCATGGAACAGAGGATACCTCTTCTTTTCAACCTTGGTTCGAGCAACTGTTCTAGACCATCTGTGACTCATCCAGTCTGGGAGCTTTCCGACGATCTTCCGTAGGTATTGGGCATCATCCAGGATGCTCAGTCCACCAACTTCCTGGGCAGCAACGGAACATTGCTGCAAGAAATCGGCCAGACTTCTGAGTCCCTTGGGATCCTTGCTTTTGACTGGGGTCCATTCGTCCAGCTTGGTCCGGAAAGCTTGCGAAACGACGTATGAGTTGCCGAACCGATTTTCCAGCACTTCCATGGCTCTCTCGTAGGCATCACCTTCTCTCAGCAGAAAGAAGCCGGTCACGGCCTCCTTTGCTTGACCTCCGATGTACCGTTGCAGATACAATAACTTCTCACTGCTGGTTATGTTTTGTCTCTCGATGAGGAACGCAAACGACGATCTCCAAATTGGATATTGGAGAGGGTCACCAACAAAAATGCACGGCTCCTGCATCGGCAAACGGTTGATCATCAGAGCGTCTGATAGGGTTTTGGCAAGAGAGTCCATAGGAGTGTCCTGCTTGGCAGGAGTAGCAAGTGGACGTTGGTAGTACGCAGACGGGGGGTAGGAGGCAAATGGACGATCTGCATGACATTCCTTGTCAAAGTTCATGTACGCAGGGGGCCTTGCGTTTTCGTTTCCCCAAATAACTTTGGGGGTGGTCTGATGTGGGTCCAGGAATGGGGGCACGAAAGGCTCTGGTTTGGGATGTAGGTGGGTATCATAGGGGAAACAGGGTGGGGTCACTTGAAAACGTCTGTGGTCCATGCGTTGGTGACGTTCTTCTGGGAAGTAGGTGTGTCGTTCTTGCGTCTCATCACCTTCCCTTGTCTCTGGTAGGTGATAGGACCAACCTGTGTGGTCGAGATCAGGCGGGCGAGAGCCTGTGACGCTTGTCGTTGAGTGTCCAACGTTGTGCAGAGGCGGCTGACCAGTGTACGCACCGAGAGGGTGCTGCAGTGTGGTCAGCAGCGCTGTAGGCCGCATGGAGGATGTAGTTGCAGCCGTCGTGTAGTTAGGTGTGAAGGGCTCCTGATGGACGAAAGGAGCGCTCATTCCGACGTGATGGGGGGCGTTGACATCCTCTCTACGTTGAGGTCCGTACGCCTCGTAGGTGGCGTTGTTGGTAGTAGCGGCGCTTGTAGAGGCGCTGACTCCAACGACGAGGTCCACGACAGGTAACGCGTGCTGTCGTGGCTCAGTCGTTGTGGTTCCTGCGATGAAGTTGGTGACAGCAGCGTTGACAGTAGAGATGTCACGGGTGCTGGCGGCTTGGCAGACAGGAACAGACGTGAAGTCCATGGCTGGCTGGTGTGTCCTTTGGTCAGCAATGACGGCGGCTTGGCAGACAGGAACAGACATGACGTCCAAGGCTGGCTGGTGTGTTCCTTGGTCAGCAATGACGGCAGCACCTGTCCCTATTCCTATCGCGGTTTGTTCATTGTTTAGAGGAGGGGCTTCAAGACTGTACAGGGGAACGGAAGGACGAGGGTGGAACCTAGTGTTCAACAAATCGACTGACGGTAGATCAGGGAGATCCTGCTGAACTGTTTCACATTGTTCTAGTACCCGTATCCTAGCCTGCCGCTCTCTGTTGATACTTTGGCGTTCAGTAAACTTGATAAACCTCAACGCCTTCTTCTGCTTTAGTTCATCAAGAGCTGCTTCAGCTGCGTCGTTAGCCTGCAGAGATTCTTCACTAGCCTTCCTTTCAGCTTCTCTAAGAGCTGCTTCAGCTGCTACAGCTGCATCCTTAGCCTTCCTTTCAGCTTCTTTAAGAACTGCTTCAGCTGCTACAGCTGCATCCTTAGCCTTCCTTTCTGCTTCTTTAAGAACTGCTTCAGCTGCTACAGCTGCGTCCTTAGCCTTCCTTTCTGCTTCTTTAAGAACTGCTTCAGCTGCTACAGCTGCGTCCTTAGCCTTCCTTTCGGCCTCTCTAGCCTTCCTAGCTGCTGTTCTCTCAACTTGTTGTTGCTGCAAGAGATCTAGTTCACTGAGCTGAGCTTCCTTTATGGCTTCTGCTTCGACCTTAATGCCAATAGACACAGCCTCTAGCTTAAGAGTCAATTTAGCCTCTTCAGAGCTAACACTTCCAGAGCGGAGAGACTCAGGGTGAGAACCGGCTAGGCTACCTGATCTTCTGCTGCCTGACTTGAAGCTAGCTGGCTTGTAAATGGCTGACCTAATGCTAGCTGTTTTATGGCTGACAGGCTTGACACTGACTGACTTGTGGGTGGATGACCCAACGCTAGGTGTAACACTGCTATGCCTGGAAGTAGGCTTCTTAGTCACCTGCACGCTAGTCGTTTGTCTGTCAAGAGCTCGATCAATGTCAAACATAATTTTCTCAACTGCCCTTTGAACATCATCCCAGCTTTCCTGAATGGTTTCACCGCTACCAATACTACGAAGACCTTTCTCTATGTCACCAAGATCCTTGTACATGCTCAAAACAATTTGTTTTTGACTGGTTAACGACTCTTGATTAGGAGTTTCTTGGTTAAGCTCTGTTACTACCTCATCAATTGCTCGTTCCAAGAATGTTCGTTGTCTTGCAAAGTTTCTAGTTTTGATCTCAATCTGGTACTCTCTACCTTTTTCAGTTGGCTTAATGTCACGCCTAGGCCTTTGAGAATGTTCATCTTCATCGCCGTTAATGTCATAACCTGAAGCTTCCAATGGTTTATCTGCTGGAATCTCCTCCATTACAATGTTCGCTTATTCAAAAGCACTAAAAACCTACATAAGGTTTATCTGGTTATAAAGTAAAATGAGTCGATCTGAGGGTCGTTTGGGATAATACACAAAAGTCACAAAAAATGCACCGGATACGGAGTAGGAAGATCTCTAACCGACAAGTTGATCTATGTCAAACTATGGTTCACTAACACAGTGACAGGTAACAATAAAGTCTTTTGCTGGTTATCAACAGCTACGTTTACGTTCATTGAGCGTCAATAACAAAAGTTCTTTACTGGGCGTCAGCAGCTAAGTTTGTTTACTTTAGCTAAAGTTCTTTCACTGGGCGTCAGCAGCTAAGTTTTTTACTGGACGACAGCAACTAAAGTTTTTTACTGTGCGCGCCTTCGTGAGCGAGGCTGGTACTACATATTGTTCATACGAAATGACAAACACAGGTTACAAGCGATAACGCGCAAAAGTACTGGTTTATTATTTTACATCTGACACTAGGGATCAGTAATGTATAGATATATAGTTACAGTACCACGTAATGCGGTAAAAAACTTATGAACAGAAAGAAAAAGAGAAAAGAAAACAAATTATTAGACATGGCAAAAGTATCAAATGCATTAACAAGACACGAGAAGTAAAAACAAGAAAAATAAACAATCACAAGACAGGAGAAGACAAACAGACAAGAAAGTTACAATTACCAAACACTCGTTGGTTAGTCCTTCAACAACAATAAAGAGTTACGTTCTGTACGTTCAACAACAATAAAGAATTACGTTCCGTACGTTCAACAATACCATAAGCACTAAGAATACTCAAGAAACTTAGCATACATACGTTTAAAACCAAAATGGCTAGTTTCAGAAAAATATAAAACGTTGACTCATCAGGCCAGGAATACAAAGCAAACTGTCATACCAAAAAAGTCTAACGACAACGTTCCTGCGTTAATCAAAGTCACAAACAAGATATTTACTCATCCACTTTCCCTCAATAACGTTACAAGAAATAAGCCCGTTTACAAACGATCACCACAGACCGCAAGCTTCTTTTACCTAAATTCTTTTAACGTAAGGCTGAAAAAGTCGGAGAAAACGTTTCACTTCGAACTTCGTTAACCACAGAAAACACAAGTTATCATTATAAACATTAGCGACTTTCTAGCGTCTACAAAACATTGCTGTACGTTCACAACACTAGAACAGTTGAACACACAATAAAGAAACACTACAACAAGTCAGACTTTCAACTCACGTTATACATAAACAACTCACAAAGTAATTACAAAATGGCGACCAAAACACAACACAAACAAGTAACAACAAAATTACCTTATGCGCTGTGTGGGTTGACCAGCAGTACCAAAAACGTGTTGCCTCACAAACGAAGGGCACAAAACGGGTCACAACAAGGTGCTACAATAAAAACACGGTCTACTTCTTTTTACATCGTGCAATGGCTTGAGCAAACGTAATTACAACAAGGAACTTAGTCGATAAATATCGACAGGGGGCCGACAAATGGTTTAAATGGGAAATGTGTGTATATGGGTGTGGGTTTGAAACAAACAAACAAACCAACCCATGTGAACCCCGGGCCGCAGGCCTTCGATGTAGTGATTGAAAAAAAAGGATGTTCTCAAATGGTTCAATTCTCATTTGGTCTGATTCTCAAATGGTACCGGTATACTCCCCCCCCCCCCCCCTGGCCGCAGGCCTAGGAGTAAAATTTGTATAGACACTGACCTTCTTCCCAGGGGTCATTGACCCAGTTTTAGCTATGAGAGGTGGTTCGCCCAGAGGCTGTAGAGTATACTGGGGCGGTCTCTTTGATGTCTTGAGAGGAAACTTGGCCAGGGTAGTACATGCACCAGAACTGGTGGACACCAAGGACAAACATGAAATCGAAGCAGTTTGCTTTCAGAGAGAACGGTCGTCAGCAACTCAAACTTCTCTGTTTTCTTTTTTTTTTTTAAATCTGACTTTCTTTGTGGCCCCCTGACTCCGCCCCCTCCCTCTGTAAGGACCCTCCTCCACAAGGACCGATTTTTGTCAACATTTTAAAGGTCGCTAGAGAGGGGTTCCACTGTATGACCTAACCGCTACTGGCAGACGGCCTCAATCTTCACGCGCAAAGACGAGATTAATAGGTGCTCGGTTTTGGTATTTTGAATTACATTACATTAAACCTTTGTTGGGTTTCATGGTCATGGCAACAGCCATAATAATATTACATGATGTATAATATCATATTTCAGCATATGTGAATTACATGTCATCATACTAAACTGTCATACATTTTTATTCCTACATTATTCTGATTGATCACAACCAAACCTACTATCATTGGACACATCCAAATGCAAGCGCCTGTTCTTGACAATTTCTCTCTGATCTAAATATAAAATCAGTGCAATTTCCTGGGTCGGGCTTTGCCACAGACACTCACGGTTTGGCCTGTAGGTAAAATGTACAATGTATTTTCTGATTTGTGCACAAAAGCTTTTTTTCTTTTTTCTTTTTTTTAACATAACAATGTTTAATGTCACTGTATGTTTAAAAGACCATGGTCATATTTGTAAAAAAAATGTTAAATTAGAAAATAAATAACATTTTGGTTCATGATTTTTCCTACACCTGTGCTAAAAATAAGAAATAAAAATGTCGGGTATATAAGTCACTCAAATACAGCTAGGTATGAATGGCTCGGTTTGAGTTTGTTGCAGTTGACCCTGCACAATGCGACATATCATGTTTTTGTTGAACAATTTTGACGTCACCCCTCCCATAGGGTGACGTATTTCACAACTTCCTGTGTTACACAAACTCTGTGATGACCAATTTTGACGTCACCCCTCCCATAGGGTGACGGATTTCACAACTTTCTACAGATGAACAATTTTGACGTCACCCCTCCCATAGGGTGACGGATGTCACAACTTCCTGTGTACACAAACTGATGACGTATTTCACAACAAAATGGCGCTGCCCATGGTCAACCTCGAAACTATCCGTATAGAATGGGGGCGTCCTCGCCCCCATAACAAAAGTAGGTGACTGCATGCCACATCGGCATGCACAGTTGTAGATCTAGTACGATGTTTGAGGCTTTAATGTTTGTGCGGGTGTCATATGTAGCCGTACGAGGGTTCCAGTGTGTGAGTTGTGCATGGCCGGGCGCTAGAGTGCTGCATGAATGAGTAAGTGCATGTGGAGTTGTATGGCTGGGTGAATTGTGGGTTGCGTACGTCCGAGGGGCACATGTAGCCTGTGTGTCTGAAGTAGTGGGTATGTGTGCGTAAGGGTGTGTTGATATTGAACTTCAGTTGTTGCTTTGTAAATGTCTATGTATCAGTGTATTATGTCTTGCCACACACATGCCAAATTTCCTTGTATTGATGAGGACAATAAAATATCTTGTATCTTGTATCTTTAGCTGTCATATATAGCCATTTCTGTTTGATAAAAGCTTTGGCTGTAGACAGAAAGGAGTCCGTTTTAGGCGGCAAATTTAGAGTGAACGCTGCCAAAAGTGAAAAAAGAGAAAAAGCCTAACGGTTTTGAGATTTGTGTTTCTGCAACTGTTTTGACATGTGCAAGTTATCCAAAGAGCGATACAGCGAATAAAACTTTTTTGAGCGCTCTAGCGCCGTTAGTTGGTGGTGGTCCATATTAGGAGCCGGTCCATATTAGGAGCCCTTCCCCTACATTAGAGTCATGTTGGAATGCTCACAGACAAAAACCATGGATACTGGTGTTACAAGATTGAAAACAACTGCATCCTACTGCATTAACTAACGCAATTCAGTCTGACTGGTTACCAAAAACTCAGTACTAAAGCTCCGTGCGGCCAGCTTCGCGAAGTATACTTCGCGT
Source organism: Littorina saxatilis (assembly GCF_037325665.1). Taxonomy (NCBI): domain Eukaryota; kingdom Metazoa; phylum Mollusca; class Gastropoda; order Littorinimorpha; family Littorinidae; genus Littorina; species Littorina saxatilis. Next base: position 15,636,642 of record NC_090261.1, read on the forward strand.
AGTCGACTTCGCCCAATGCAGAAGGAAAAGGAAAATAGTGGACCGGAACGGGGACTCAAAGGGGATGTAGTTTACAGCAATAGTCTCGGCTAAATCAGGTCGTAAAGGCGGCGCCGGAGTCTCACAAAAGATAACGAGGTCTGGCCGAACTCTCCCCTTCACAAATTGTGACATTATCCCCGAGTACGCTAGTACTTGGGCTCAGCAGCCTTTAATTGTGTGTCTGTCTGTGTGTGTGTCTTTCTCCACTAAACAGCTTATTGCTGGGAAACTACTGGGCGCAGTTCGTTCAAAAGTTGATACACTAACTTGATAATAGGTCCGATTGATCGTATTAAAACTTCATAATGTTACCTGGGACCTAAATGCGAAATAAACCACAACAACGACTTGGCCGTAGGAGGAGTTCACACCGGCGGGGCAACACGCAGCCATTGAGCTGAGTTAACAGCCGAACGCGTCACACACTGACGAGAAAAGCCGAACGCGTCACACACTGACGAGAAATATAGCTCATAAAAAGCATGCGAGACGATTTGCCAGGCTTTGCGCGTTGTGTGTTTGAATAATTTGATTTGTTGTGTACCCCATTTTCTACCAAGCGTTGGTTGCTCGGTCGCGACTGCGGTGGTTTAGAGGTCGCGATTTTGTGTTTTGATTCTTATCATATTAATTTGTATTTTTTTTCTTATGGTTTCCTTTGTTTACATATGTTTCAATCTTTTACCTTCACTTTACATTAAAGAATTTGGTAAAACTACCTGGGGCGTGATAAATGCAAGAATCCGCGAGCCAGGACAGTAAAAGAACTTCGTGGGCCACCAGTTCACCAGTTATGAAGAGGGTCGGCAGTATATTTTTCACTGTGATCAAATAAAAGAGAAAGGCCAGTCACGACGCACATCCTCGGCTCGCATGCAATGTACTTGTATATGGAAATGCCTGTAATTCACACAGAGCAATCACTTGGTCTTAAACGTGCACAAGACAAAAACTTTCATACTGGGGGAGCGAGCCAGTCTGAAGAGTACTCGGGTCAAGCGCGAGCGTTTTTTATAAGATGTTTGGTGGCTTGTTGACAGACCAGCTTCGGCCTTGGTCGATAAAGATGAAACAAAAGACGATATGGTCCCCTTGGACCAACAACAAAATGCTGGTCTGACGACAAGCCACCAAACATCGTTTTTGTCATCATTTTGGTTGTGCAACAAAATGCACAATAACCCACAGGGAGACGAATTTTTAGAATCCAACTCCGGGCCACAAAGCATCGTCACAGTAGCTCGAGATAACAGTCAACCTTGTATGTGACGTCAAACGTAGCTTGTTGACGCTTTTCTTCCAGTCTGAAAATGTACAGAGCTGCGATCATACCTGTGAATTCAGTAAGTGTTGACGCGATAATTATCAACATTGATTGGGTCTTTGAGAGTGAATGCTTACAATCGTTGTCCTCGGAAACACAAATCCAAAGCCACGATGGTTCCACACATCAAACAATCAGCCTGATTGGCTTTTACTTTGACAATCCACGTTTCACCTGAAAGCTCAAACCCATTCACCCCCTCGAGTTATTGCATGGGGAACGTGAGATTTATTTACCAGGTGTTTGTGAATGAAAACTCGTGAAAATGATGACAAACCTCGCTGTTCATAGATATCTCTACTAATCGTTCAATCAGATCCTCATTTCTTTTGCATCAAAATTACCTTCTAATTAATGCATGGCTGATCGACCTTTCTATAATTATTTGTATTTTCCTGTGTGATTGGTGTGTATAGAAACTAGGCCGTGGAGCATGGGAAGGGGGAGGGGGTGGGGGGCCGATCTGATCCGAGTAACACACACACTAATTTACTTTAACTTTTTTTTTAACTTTTTTTTTTTACATCAAATCAGATTGAGCATAAGTGTGTACGAACATACTTGTTATTATATTTCCTTGTGTGCATTACAATCAGTTTCAAATGATAAATAGGACAAGAGAACATTTATACAATCCATATTTTATTCACAACATCTGTTGTATTGTATTTATCACAGAAAACGGATTTCAACAATTTAATGTATTCATGTCATTTTTCATTTGTACAGAAAAGAAAAAAACCATACACTATTCTGTCAAAAACAAGAATACAATCAATGCATTGTGTTATTTGAACGGAAAATAATCAAATAAAGTCGTGTAATGAAAAATAAAAATGGTGAAACAATAGCTAGGCTTTGTCAAACCTCATGAGTAACAGAAGTTTGAGGTTCTTGGATTACAAATTGTGTTTTTCCCCACACATAATTTGACAAATAATTCACTTGTATTCATAAATAATGCAATATGTGAAATAATAACAGGACACAAGTTCAGGTTTATACAACAGGATCATGTTTTTATGCTGAGCAATTTTTCTGGTTTCCAAAATGTTGGCTGGTTTTGCAAAGAAACACGTAGGTCACCCTCTCTTAATTTGGAAGTCTTGTGCACGATTTTTACAGGCACACGTACGGAAAATCAAACATGTTGCATGTGTCCTGGTCATTTTCTAAAGTTTGTCAGAAAGCAAACTTTTAATTTATCAGCTCAACTGCCCTCAACATTGTGTGGATGTCTTCCTGTTTCTTTTGTTACTTGCTATTTAGGGTTGGTTTTCTCCTGCATAAAATTGTCTGGTTCCACAAATAACTCTTTGCTTTTGAGAAATGGTGTAGCATTCCCATTAGAAGTACTCGACCAGTCGAGGATCGTTCCTCAGCCTCTGTTCCAGAGCCATGTATTTGTGCGGCGCAATTTCCTTGTGCCTGCAAAAATGAAATTTAAATAATTGAGAGCAAGAGAATTATGTGGGGGCCTTTCCTGGTTATAATCAAGCTGCTCTAATGCCGCCGGATTGTTCTTGATTAGGTTCAGTTAGTTTGTTTTCAAGGGTTGTTTTCGTTGTGTTTTCCTGGTTTGATCAAATGTAATGTTTTAAAGCTATCCTAAAAGCATTTCAAATTAGAACATTTACTCCTGATCTTCCTCACTAACCCAGTCAAAATAACACTAACACACACACACACACACACACACACACACACACACACACACACACACACACACACACATACACACAAACACACTGAGTCATTTCTCTCCCTTTGTTTCACAAGCAAAACAAATGCCCTTAAATTTCAGATGTCCTTTCACGACAGGCGTTATTTAGGTGGCAAACCAAAGGACAAAGAAAAGTCCTTTGTTGGAAGGTGTCCTCTCATAAGAGGACTTCACAATACAGGTAACGCTGAGCTTCCAAAGGCTCTCTTACCTGTTGAGCCTGAGCTCGAGAATGTGGATGCGGAACATGGCCTCGCTGCAGTAGTTGAGGTAGTCCTCCTCATCGTCCTTCGACATGGACACCTGGTTCTGCTGGTACCACGCCTGCTTCTTCTGCAGCTCTGTGGTCTCCTGCAATACAGAATCCATTAGCAACACATTATTTTCTACTTTTTCCATTGCTTCCATGTCTGCTTCTTCTACGGTTCTACAGCTCTAAAATGGCTGCCCTGTAAACAGAGAATGCGACACAAACACAGATACAATGTTCTGTACCATGCCTGCTTTGTTTGAAAAGCTCTTGGCTCTTCTCCAAGACAAAGCCACACAGAAAATGTGACAAAGCATGTAACACTGAAGTATTGTTGTTCTGGTACCATGCCTGCTTTTCCTTAAGCTCCTAGTTCTCTTCTGCATGACGCAGACAAGACATGAAACACAGCGTGAGACATTGACATCTTGCCCTGCACTTTGCCTGCTTCTTTTGTAGGTTTAATGTCTCTTTATAAGGCACAGTCATCTCCTTCTAAAACTCTCTTTGAGTCTCCTCTTTGATATACAATAAAATTTAGCATGAGAAACAGCCCGAGACAAGAACATCTGGCTCTGTGCCATAAACGCATCTGCACCTCCTTACTGCAACCTTATTACGCAAGTTCACCCACAACAGGACTAATGAAACCAATACAGAAAGGACCAGGCCTATTAAAACAAGAAATGCCCTGCTACAGAAATACTTAAATGCTGCATCAGTGCACTCAGCTCCACCAAAACGATGCCCACCTTTTCAAACCTAGCCTGGATGAGGTTGGCCTTGTCGATGAGTCTTTGCTTGAGGTCGGCCAGGCAGTCCTCCTTCAGCTTGTAGGCCTGCTGGCGGGAGATCTTGTCCGGGTCGCCCATCTGGGCCAGGAAGGGGGCCAGGTAGTCGATCTCCATCTCCTCCTTGCGCATCTCCTCCTCCAGCAGTTGCTGCTCCTGTACAAGACAAGTCAAAGACGTCAGCGGTAAAATAGTGAGTTCCAAATCTGTTGCTGTTTTGTTCTCTCTATCTCTTTGGCTAACTGTAACACCCAGAGGCAGATGTATACATTAATCTTAGATTTTGCTGAGGAGATCGCAAAAATGTTTACAGTCAGTCTCGGATTACCAAGACTAGCAATAAATATATCTTCGTGTCTTTGCTTTTTTCAGTACATTTGTTCTTGGCCAAATTGAATTTATTTCAATTTTTTCTTCTTTTTTTTCTTCAAAAGGCTGCGTTATTTTATTACATCTCTTGACGGCTTACCTTCAAAATCGCCAAAAGTTTCATGGAATCAAAGTTTGCCAGGTGATAGGGGTCAAATGTCTATCTGGGATTATGATCAAGGTACTGACTGTCGTAGCACACGCTTTTTTCCTAAAAGTGCCCCGAATTCAGATAAAGTAAAAATCAATAACTGTGAACTGACCACTTCCTTGCGGTGTTGCCTGGACTTCTCGTTGCGCTCCGTGTCGTAGACCGAGATCTCCAGCTCTGACGCCGTCTCCTCTTTCTCCCGCTCGGCAAGCAACTCACGCACCTGGTACCAGTGAAAGTGTCTATGTTACAGTCAATCCATCACATCAGGGCCATTAGTGCCTAAAAATGCTAAAACCGTGCAGACAATATAATTGAAATGCAGTCAGACCACAAAATGAAAAGCAAACGTCCAAAGTTGGGTGTAATAACTGGGTGAATATGTGGAGATTTTGAGGGTGAAGGTGAGTGTGAGGATTGTGGAGGATCTATGAAAAACCACACACACACACACACACACACACACACACACACACACACACACACACACACAGAGGCATAAAGGCAAACAGTTAGCACACACACACACACACACACACACACACACACACACACACACACACACACAGAGGCATAAAGGCAAACAGTTAGCACACACACACACACACACACACACACACACACACACAGAGGCATATAAGCAAACAGTCAGAGTACACACACACACACGCACACACACACAGAGGCATATAGGCAAACAGTCAGAGCACACACACACACACACACGCGCGCGCGCCCCCCCCCCCCCCCCCCCCCCCACACACACACAGAGGCAGACAAGCAAATTAGCAAACAGCCAGCTAGTCAACCAACCAGACACATCCAAACAGACAAACACAAAGTACAACAGTCATAATGACTTGCCTCTTCCTCGGACTCTCGGACTTGCTCCCGTGCCTTTTCCTCCTGTCTGAGCAGTAAGAGCAAGAGTTCATACAGCGTCACCTGCTTCGTGGACTTGCAGAACGGGTCCACCTGGCACAAACATCAACAAGCATTGATGTTAGAGACTTGCCTTAGAACAGAACGTCTGGTAAATGAGATGACTGTGGAATGGTCGTGAAGCTTCTATCTTCTATCTATCTATATATACGACTTGTGTCTGTCTGTCTGTCTGTCTGTCTGTCTGTCTGTCTGTCTGTCTGTCTGTCTGTCTGTCTGTATGTCTGTCTGTCTGTCTGTCTGTCTGTATGTCTGTCTGTCTGTCTGTCTGTCTGTCTGTGTGTGTGTGTGTGTCCGCGATGCCAAGCCAAAGTTCTCGGTGGATCTTTTTTCAAATTTGGAGACCGTATTCAGCTACACCCCGGACACAACCTCATCGATGAGATATTTCAACACGTGCTCTCAGCGCGCAGCGCTGAACCGATTTTGGTTTTTCTCTGTTTTTCTCTGGATCCATTCCCAGTAACTCTTCCTTATCTTCTCCGGTGTTTTCAGCGTTTATCTCCCTTCCTTCGTGTGGCGTCAATCCATATTCCCGTTACTACGTTACTATTTTTAGAATGTCACTGCACTGTCCAGAACGCTTTCCTTGCACCCGTAAGTTGTCCTTAGTGTAAAAGTGAAAAGGTCGAATCAATTTATAGCCACGCGAAAAATACACTGTCATCTATCTCTATATATTTATAGATATAGATATACATATATATATATATACGGCTTCTGTGTGTGTGTGTGTGTTTGTGTGTGTGTGTGGGCAACACCTGTGGATTGTAGAGTTCTGTTTGTGATGTGGTCTTGCGGCTTTGGTGTGTCTGTATGTTCAGGCCTTCCTTAGAGAAGCCATAACAGTTACTCTCAATCCCGTTTGAGTGGACTTCGCCTTCAAAGGTGATTGTGGTGTGTCGGCACTCGATTACATTTGGCTTCGTCGACAGCGATGGGACTCGACATGAAATGTTCAGGCCACTGAGTCATTTTCGTGCTGTTCCCATTCCACCTGGGAGGGAAGCTTGGCGGGTCCATGGTTCGGAACTTTGGGGACAAAGTTCATTCAAAGGGGGTCGAGTGTGACAGGGAGACTACCGTCGCCCTTCACAGCAGACTCTGCAGAGTTGTTCGCCTTAGAAGTTGTGGGCTTTCCGTAAGTTGTCCTCACTGTAAAAATGCAAAGGTCGAATCTATTTATCGAAAAATCCACTGTCATCTATCTCTATATATTTATATATATACATAGATATATACGGCTTCTGTGTCTGTGTGTGTGTGTGTGTGTGTGTATGTGTGGAGGCAACACCTGTGGATTGTAGAGTTCTGTTTGTGGTGGGGTCTGGCGGCTTTTGTCTGTCTGTATGTTCTGGCATTTGAGAAGCCATAACAAATAAAATAGGGCTTAGAAATAAGCTCTAAAAATTCTCTATCCCGTTTGAGAGGACTTCGCCTTCAAAGGTGATTGTGGTGAACCGCCACGCTGTCTGTCTCTGTCTCGCGATTCACCCCGGCAAAGCCGGGTATTCCTCTAGTATATATATACGACTTGTGTCTGTCTGTGTGTGTGTCCGCGATGCCAAGCCAAAGTTCTCGATCGATCTTTTTCAAATTTGGAGGCCATATTCAGCTACATCCCAGACACAACCTCATCGATGAGATATTTCAACACGTGCTCTCAGCGCGCAGCGCTGAACCGATTTTGGTTTTTCTCTGGATCCCTTTCCAGTAACTCTTCCTTATCTTCTCCAGTGTTTTCAGCGTTTACCTCCCTTCCTTCGTGTGGCGTCAATCCATATTCCCGTTTCTATTTTTCGAAGGTCACTGTCGACAACGCTCAATCCATATTCCCGTTATACTATTTTTAGAAGGTCACTACTCTTCTCCAGTGTTTTGCGCGTTTATCTCCCTTCCTTCGTGCGGTGCGCCGGCAAAGCCGGGTCCCCGGCGTAGCCGGGTATTCGGCTCGACTTCTTCCCGGCGAAGCCGTACCCGGCGAAGCGGGTATTCATCTAGTCAAGAAAACATACATTCAATTGGGCTTCAAAACATAATTATGCTGGTACCACCATATGCTCAGGTATGCCTTCCTTTCATATTCGTCCAACCACTATAACATCACACACTGACATACACACACTGACAGACACACACACGCCGCTCTCATCCTCATCTAATTTGTTTCCAAATACACTCACACTCCCTCCACCATTTACCTGGAAGGTTCCATGCATTTCAGAGGACCAGGCAAGAATGGCTCCCTTCTCGTCCCAGTTGGCGGGCTTGACGAAGTCGCGAGTGGAGGCGGCGATGTTGGACTGCTCCGTGTGGTAGGTCAGCTGAATCTTGTCCTCGGAGCACAAGAACACCATCTCGTTGATGTCCTCGTTGGCCGCACTCTCTGTGTTTCGCTTGAACTTCACCACCATTTTCTGATGGAGAAAATTAAAGCGTCACAGGTTTACAAAATATATCATGATGGCAGAAGCTGCATAACAATGCCCTCCGAGGTGATGTCCTCGTTGGCAGCGCTCTGTGGGCCTCGCTTGAACTTCACCACCATTTTCTAATGGAGAAAAATAAACATCATAAGATTAGGAAACGTATCTCCTTGCCTCACAGCAGAGGAACACCATCTCGTTGATATCTTTGTTGGTCGCGCTCTCTGGGTTACGCTTGAAATTCACCACCATTTTCTGTAGGAGAAAAAAAACCAATATCATGAGGTTTGGAAATATTTCACGACAAAATTATTATAAAGTGTCCTTGCTTCAGAGCACAGGAACACCTTCTCATTGATGTCCTCGTTATGAGCGCTCTCTGGGTCTCGCTTGAACTTCACTACCATTTACTGTGGGAGAAAAAAAAAGCGTCACAAGATTAGGAAATATATTACGATGACAGCAGCCGCACAACGTCCTTTACACACATGAACACCATCTCACTGATGTCCAGATGGGCCGCGCTCTCTGGTCCCGTTTGAACTTCAACGCCATTTTCTGTAGGGAGAGAACAACGTCATAAATGTCATGATGACGATTAATACAGCGAAGAAACCTGATGCTGTCACTACCATCGGTCACTGAACGCGGGGTGTTTTGCCGTTGGGGTACAACAACTAAAACTATCGTTGGCATGGACTGTCTTGAATATCATCAGCGTTTCTTGTAAATGGTTTTATTTGGCGTCGGCAGTCGCAGGGCAAAACGCCGAAACTTGTTTCAAATCGCCCAAAAATGTGCCGTCATTTCGGCACAGCTGCCCAACTCTTTTCACGATGGGGAAAAGGTGACATAAAAGACTGCTAATTTCCGAGAAAAAAAATTGCATATCCTTTTCTCTCATCGACCAAGAAAGACTATGCGTGTGTTCTTGCGAAAGAAAACATTTCAAATTTGGACAATTTCACTTTGAACATAACATCGCAAAAGAACCGACGGAAGGACGAATGCAAGGTCGAATGGACGGACGGATGCAGTTTGCTCAGATAGCTGTATGAAGATGTCGCAAATTTCGTCACGTTTCCACTTCGTTCATCGTTCTACGCGTTAGATCTCCGCTGCAAAGTAGACATCTATTCGAGTTAAGTGTCAGGTTTTTAAGTCAAGGAGACACTGCCGCCAAATGACAGTGTCTCCAAAGGGTTAGGCGACTTTCGCTTACGCACAGTACAAAACGGTCACCAGTCTATCTTTCAGTTCGCTTCTCTCAAAACTAATAAAGACGTCTCAATATCTGCCCCACTCCTCAACCCTCATATCTCCTTGTCCCCCCCCCCCCCCCCCCCCCCCTGCCGTTGTTGTTCTTTGCCGGATAAATCCGGCCTGTCTTTTTCTGTTTACAAAACTGATGGTGATTTGTGTGTGTGTTGCGAGTCCCTGAGAAATACATGCACAACTGATACGGTGATACTTCAAATATCCATAATGGCGGCTGTCCGAATCAGCGATCTTCACAAAGATCAACTCAGAAACAGTGATTTGTAGATTCAATGGCATGGCTTAAATTACGGACAACCTTACCAGAAGTTAAAAGTGAAATGTTCTTCTAAAGACATCGGAGGTTTACTCCCATCGACATGTCCAAACACTGACCCTCATCCCATGATTGTGTTCTGTACGTGTGCGTGCGTACGCGTCCAAATATAAATATACTGCATTATATAATTCCCTTGACACCCTGTGTCTGACGTGTCTGAAAACACCTCCGCGCGGAGGGGTTTTGCAGCCAGCGCAGTGAAGATAAAGAGGGAGCATTTTCTCGGCTCGCGCGGCAGCAAGCAGGATGTCTCCAGACTGATGAGAAAAAAAACAAGGCCTGGAAACAGATCCAAAGGGCCACGTGCAAAACCTGTAACGTCTATTTTGCGTGTTACTCTCATCTATCTGGAACGTCTGCTCTCTCAGACAATAAATATGAGCTGCAGACAACAAATTAATGCGCCCCCAAGAGGTCGCAAACTATCTCTATCAATTTCCTTCACCTGTTGCACGTGTCCACTCAAAATGAAATGTCACACGATGACTTCCATGCTGATGCAGAAAAATGAATGATTATAACCAGAGATTAAAGTCTTGAATAAAGAAATCACACACCAAAACGGAACTGACTAGTGAGACAGAAAGGAAACTGATCACGGTATTCTCTGAGAGATCGTGACTCAACTGATATGCGAATGATCAACAATCAGGAGATGATGTTTACTCACAACTAAAGAACTACCATCAGAACACCATGAACGACAATGAAGAAGTTACGAAGAAAGACAAGTTGGTTTCAAGTAAGAGTAAGGGGAGGGTCGGGGTGAGGGTGGGTGTTCGAAGCGGGGTTGGGGCTATTGTGGCCGCTAGAGCGGGGGATGGGGGAGGACATATCCACAGAGGCGAGGCATGGACGCGCAGGTAAACAGAAGACAAACATCCCAGAGCGAGAGACAGACGGACAACTTGAACTCGCAGGCAAACCAGAAATCAGAATACCGTGTAAATAAGCAGGCACGCCATCAAACACCCAGCGAAAACAACAAACGCAAAACGACAACACAACTCCCTCACAAAGGAAACAGGTTTGTTTGTTTGTTTGTTTGTTTGTTTGCTTAACGCCCAGCCGACCACGAAGGGCCATATCAGGGCGGTAAAGAAACAGGTCACATTCTGACTAAAAAAAACAACAAGGTCAACATAGAGCGGCAGACAGACGAACAAGACTGGCAGACAAACCAGAAACCAAACAAACAAGTACATCATCATCATACACACAGAGAATACGACAAACGCAAATAGACACCAAAGCACATTCAAGACGGGAATAGAACGCATTCGTGCTAAAAATCAGGGCTATAATCAATGGGAGACAAAAAGGGAGAACAAATAATATGTTTACAGCTCGTGACCAGCAGCAAACCCACTAGCCACCGGGCAGATTACACGCTAATGCTTTGCGAATGCCATATTTATGCGAAAGCCAAGGCTGGATCTACCGCTCCTTTATTCGCTCATGAAACACAACGCAGTACCAAGCGCTCTTTGTCAACATCTGAAAATCTCCCACGCTCTCCCACGTACAAGTGGTTATCATATTATTGTTGCTTGTGATGCTCCTTGCCTGTTTTTTTTTATCATCGGAATAAATACCAGTCACAACAAACTAAGAATCACAAAAACAATGCAATAAAATTCCAGAAAAAGAAACATGGAGTTCATAGAGGATCAGTGGAGTCACGTAGTTCATCGGCTGTCCCTCTCTCTCTTTCTCTCTCACACACACACATACACACACACTGGCATGGCACGCACGGCACGCACGTAAACACACACACACACACACACACACACACACACACACACACACACATAAACAAAATAAGCCGCACTTCAATAAGCCTATTCAGTTATTCAAAAGCAGCCGCAACCAGAAGTAAAGATGTGAAGGTGAAGAAATTGACAATGCCAAAGACCGTCAACAAAATCACAAAGGTTTGGAGTCCAGCACACACAAAAGCAGGAGGGGGAGGGGAAGAAGACAGAGAACATTCTAGTAAGATCAAGTCCCACTACCCCATCATCAACATAAAAACCCCGCCCCCACTCCCACCACCACACTTTCAAGGCGTAGGTAGCAACGTTGGGGACGTCACGAACTGTCTCCCTTGGCCGCTCTTCAAGACGAGGAAACAAGAAATATCGAAGCGCTCGCTATCATCCAATCAGAGCTATTCCTGGCTGTCACATGACAAGCGCCTGTCCCCGCTGTCCAGCAGACGAGAAGATGAAAGGTTGACGAGAAAGGTAGCCTCGAGTCTTTGATCACGGCGACAGAGCCAAGAAGGCTGAAACATTTACCCCCGCACGACAGGAAAGAAATGATTAAGTGATTACACAGTCTACTGTCATACCAACGCCTGAGTATTAGAGGGACTTAGTTGGCGAAAACCTGGAGATATCTGAGAGGATTGTCCACTTATTTTTTTTCCCTTATATGAACCTTTTAACCGTAATTCAGTTGAAAACTAGGAACAACAAAAGACTTGGAGCTTTGAAAGATTTCAGTCTTCACAGCCACTATTTTCTTGCACTGATTGTGGGTGTTATTTGGTCACACCTAGGTCCTTGAAATTTCAATTCTGCCATGGGAGTTAGTTTTGTTACGAAATACGGGCTGAAATAACACAAAAAAGAGAGATTGAGAGAAAACGACCAACTTTGTAAAAAAATATACAAAGGAAAAGATCATTCTACGATAAAATATTCGAGCTAGACAACCACACGACATGATTCTTTACACCTCAATTTTGTAAAATCCGATTCTGGTAAAAGAATATTTGCGGGCTGCCATTTCTACTGCTGAACACCACGGAGAAAATCACCAGAGGCAGCAGAACATAAAGCAAAGTCTTCAAGGTCCACGTATAAAAACAGCAGAACATCTAACAATTCCATCCACCCAGGTCCCCGTAACTAAAACCTTTCGGGACAAATGTGTTCTTTTCAATGTATACATAATACATTCTCAGTCTGTTTCGCGGTATTTATGCAAAGAATTGTGCGATGTCCCCGATGGTGCTGCACAAAAATCGTCTAAAGAAATGAATGTGTCCTTTATGTGGTTCATCGGCTCTCTCTCTCTCTCTCTAAGCTGAACATACCGTGGTGTAAAATTAAGTCTTGCCCTTGTTTCAGTCATCATACTAATTATGCTATATCAAAAGTATCTACTTTCAACATTGTGCTTGAAAAATATTACCAAGTGTCAAAGTCTGCCAACCACAGCACACACACGCACACTCACACACACACACACAACCGGACAGAGTTGATTAATACATAGTGACTCATACGTGGGCCAAAAACAATGTCTAACGATTCTGTTGCTGCGCACACGACCGAAAAAATGGCCGGAGGCAGAAGTAGGAGCTAGCGCCACTGTCACGAACAGTGAATCCTCGCTGGCCTCATAACGAAGAGTGCAAAATGAGGAGAGCTGTTTCCCGGCGTGTTCAAGTGGACAGTTTGTCTGATTCTTACGCTCTCTCTCTTTTTACATTTAGTCAAGTTTTGACCAAATGTTTTAACGTAGAGGGGGGAATCGAGACGAGGGTCGTGGTGTATGTGCGTGTGTCTGTGTGTGTGTGTGTGGAGAGCGATTCAGACTAAACTACTGGACCGATCTTTATGAAATTTGACATGAGAGTTCCTGGGTATGAAATCCCCGAACGTTTTTTTCATTTTTTTGATAAATGTCTTTGATGACGTCATATCCGGCTTTTCGTGAAAGTTGAGGCGGCACTGTCACGCCCTCATTTTTCAACCAAATTGGTTGAAATTTTGGTCAAGTAATCTTCGACGAAGCCCGGACTTCGGTATTGCATTTCAGCTTGGTGGCTTAAAAATTAATTAATGACTTTGGTCATTAAAAATCTGAAAATTGTAAAAAAAAATAAAACTGTATTTAACGATCCAAATTTACGTTCATCTTATCCTCCATCATTTTCTGATTCCAAAAACATATAAATATGTTATATTTGGATTAAAAACAAGCTCTGAAAATTAAATATATAAAAATTATTATCAAAATTAAATTGTCGAAATCAATTTAAAAACACTTTCATCTTATTCCTTGTCGGTTCCTGATTCCAATAACATATAGATATGATATGTTTGGATTAAAAACACGCTCAGAAAGTTAAAACAAAGAGAGGTACAGAAAAGCGTGCTATCCTTCTTAGCGCAACTACTACCCCGCTCTTCTTGTCAATTTCACTGCCTTTGCCATGAGCGGTGGACTGACGATGCTACGAGTATACGGTCTTGCTGAAAAATGGCATTGCGTTCAGTTTCATTCTGTGAGTTAGACAGCTACTTGACTAAATGTTGTATTTTCGCCTTACGCGACTTGTTATTTCTTTGCCTTTTTTGAGTAGCTTTCTTTCTTTCTTTTCACGCGCTCTGCCAGTGCAAGGATTTTCTCTGGTTGTTGCTGGTTTTTTTTGCATGTGTGTTCTTGGTTCTAGATCTAACTTGACCTGTCCAAACACGCGCAGTAAAATGTGCCCGACAAAACGGTTTTTTGTCTTTTGTTTACCGACAATAACGTTCTTGAAAGAAAAAAAAAGCCACTCACATTAAAAAAAACAAAAACATAATCACGAAATAAAACAACAGCACACTGGTCTAACATAGCCATATGACCAAATCCTTTGCATGTGAAGCGGCACACAACCAACAACAAGAAAAATCCGGAAAGCAAACGTACACAATGCATGCACAGAAAAGCTCTTGGGAACGCCGTCTGCGCTCAGTGTTTCTTTTCACCACTCTCAGGCTGTATTTATGAACATAATCAGAGATTGTGAAAGATAACTTTAGTGCTAAACAGATGCTTTCCATCATTATCACTGCAGATATGTAGCAAATAAAACAAGAGAGAATAATAAGTACAAAAAAACCAATAACAGAATTTTGTGTCCAATTTTGTATGAAGTGTGATGAAAGATTCACTTAATCATATTTATTTTTACAAAATCGCATTGAAACTAACAGATTGTATGCTTTCCAAAAAATAATCGAACACTCAGCAATACTGCTTCGGAATCACTGGGTTTTTCTTTCCTTCTTGAGAACCCCCCCATCTCTCTCTCTTCCCCCCTCTCTCTTTACCCCCCCCCCCCTCTCTCTCTCTCTCTCTCTCTCTCTCTCTCTCTCTCTCTCTCTCTCTCTCTCTCTCTCTCTCTCTCACACACACACACACACACACACACACATCCCCTCCCTCTCCCACCCAACCGCACACGGCGTTGCTATTTTTGCTTTCCTCCTCGGGTCTCCTTCCGACTGAATTATTGATCGAGTGTTAATTCCTCGTCGGTATTTGCCACTGCATATAAGTTAGAAAACATTTTCATAAAGCATCAGGGGGCAGGTAACCTTTTGTAGAATTATTCATGTCGTGTATAATCGACTTTCAATCATACCCATTTTATTTATGCGAACTGAGGGTGGTAGTACAGCGGCAGCTCCGATAAAAGTGAGCAGTGTGCACGAACATAAATACTGAATACAATAAAGGAACAAGTCGCGTAAGGCGAAAATACAACATTTAGTCAAGTAGCTGTCGAACTCACAGAATGAAACTGAACGCAATGCCATTTTTCAGCAAGACCGTATACTCGTAGCATCGTCAGTCCACCGCTCATGGCAAAGGCAGTGAAATTGACAAGAAGAGCGGGGTAGTAGTTGCGCTAAGAAGGATAGCACGCTTTTCTGTACCTCTCTTTGTTTTAATTTTCTGAGCGTGTTTTTAATCCAAACATATCATATCTATATGTTTTTGGAATCAGGAACCGACAAGGAATAAGATGAAAGTGTTTTTAAATTGATTTGGACAATTTAATTTTGATAATAATTTTTATATATTTAATTTTCAGAGCTTGTTTTTAATCCAAATATAACATATTTATATGTTTTTGGAATCAGAAAATGATGGAGAATAAGATGAACGTAAATTTGGATCGTTTTATAAATTTTTATTTTTTTTTACAATTTTCAGATTTTTAATGACCAAAGTCATTAATTAATTTTTAAGCCACCAAGCTGAAATGCAATACCGAAGTCCGGGCTTCGTCGAAGATTACTTGACCAAAATTTCAACCAATTTGGTTGAAAAATGAGGGCGTGACAGTGCCGCCTCAACTTTCACGAAAAGCCGGATATGACGTCATCAAAGACATCTATCAAAAAAATGAAAAAAAGTTCGGGGATTTCATACCCAGGAACTCTCATGTCAAATTTCATAAAGATCGGTCCAGTGAATCGCTCTACACACACACACACAGACACACGCACATACACCACGACCCTCGTCTTGATTCCCCCCTCTACGTTAAAACATTTAGTCAAAACTTGACTAAATGTAAAAAGGGTCCCTCTACTATAAAAAAAACGCTGGCGCTGGACCCGAGTACTCTTCAGACTGGCTCGCTCCCCCAGTATGAAAGTTTCTGTCTTGTGCACGTGGATTTAAAAAAAATATATATATATATTTATTTTACACAATTAAAAAAATTATTAGAGTAAAATAAAACATTAAAACGTTCATAATAAACAATAGTAAACAACAATTAAAAAAAATTAAAAAAATAGACCGCCCATGCCGGGAATCGAACCCGGATCACTTGGATTTAGAAAAAATATATATATATTTATTTATTTTACACAATTAAAAAAACTATTAGAGTAAAATAAAACATTAAAACGTTCATAATAAACAATAGTAAACAAGAATTTAAAAAAAAAAAAAATAGACCGCCCATGCCGGGAATCGAACCCGGATCACTTTGGCCATAGACTCTCTCGTGCTCTCTGTCTCTCTTTCACCGAGACCAATAATTTCTTTGCCGAGACCAAATCCCCACCCGTCGGCTGTCTTGCAAATCATGCTTTTCTCGTCACTGCGTGACGTGTTCGGCTCAGCCGCCCAAGTCTCCCCTTTAGTTCAGTGACTGGCTGTTCGCAAAGCGACCAGCCTCCCACCGCAAAAACTCCCACCGTTAAGAGTGGCTTTTGTGATTTATTTCGCATTTAGGTCCCAGGTAACATTATGAAGTTTTAATACGATCAATCGGACCTATTATCAAGTTAGTGTATCAACTTTTGAACGAACTGCGCCCAGTAGTTTCCCAGCAATAAGCTGTTAAGTCGAGACAGACACGCACACACACACACACACAATTAAAGTCTGTTGGACCCTAGCACTGCGTACTCGGGGATAAAGCATGTATGACAAGAGAGTCACGCAAGCAGTAATTGTCACAGAGCACTGCAGTTTTGCAGCTACCTGTTTCACTGTTAACTGCTTGGTCGAACCAGAGGGCAAGACCGTGTCAACTATGTTCGATGGGCTGACATATGCCGTGCAGAATCTGTGATATCATCATGACATTTTGTCTCCCTAACAGTCTGAAAACCTGCATGTTTTTTGTGGTTTTTTACCAACCTGTCTGGCTTGTGTGTGCGTGTAAATGTGAAATAGCCTCCAGCCTACTCTCTCTCTCTCTCCCTCATCTCTCTCTGTTTGTCGACCTGACTTACCATGTCCATCCACCCGCCCAGCCAATCATACTCACTGTTTCTTCAATTAGTTTCTGCTTCTGCCAACTAGTCAGTACAGTGCACAGTCTATCTCTCCCCTCTTCTCATATAGACGATGTTCTGAATCTGTCGGGTGTGTACGGGTTGTGAAAGTATAAACACTTTTGCAAGGCATGACATTATCGGCATGTCACTCACGATGAAAACACGTTGAGAAGGAGCACGTTTGTGTGGAAAGCTTGCCTCCATAAAAGCAAGAGTATTCACTCTTTCACAACAAATACAAACCAGACAGAGTTCGTTCGCTAGCCCCCCCCCCCCCCCCCTACTTTGCTCTCTTGATGCAGAATAACTCGGCATGGTCTCCCTGACAAGTCCCCAAAACTGGGTCAAGTTCTCCATGGTTGAACGTGCGAATGGCACATGCACAAATTCAAAATCATCTGCGCACAGCAGAGGATGCACGTGCACACAGACGTGTTCTCTCTCTCTCTCTCTCTCTCTCTCTCTCAGTCTCTCTGAAAGCGGCAATGAGATAATTCAGAAGAAGAAAACCAGGTCGCGTAAGGCGAAATTACTACATTTAGTCAAGCTGTGGAACTCACAGAATGAAACTGAACGCACTGCATTTTTTTTTTTACAATGACCGTAGTCCACCGCTTGTGCAAAACGGAGTGAAACTGACGAGCCTGTTTAGCGCGGTAGTGGTTTCGCTGTGCTGCATAGAACGCTTTTCTGTGCCTCTCTTCGTTTTAACTTTCTGATCGTGTTTTTAATCCAAACATATCATATCTATATGTTTTTGGAATCAGGAACCGACAAGGAATAAGATTAAATTGTTTTTAAATCGATTTGGGAAATTTAATTTTGATCATAATTTTTATATTTCTAATTTTCAGAGCTTGTTTTTAATCCAAATTTAACATATGTATATGTTTTGGGAATCAGAAAATGACGAAGAATAAGATGAAATTGTTTTTGGATCGTTTAATAAAAAATAATTTTAATTACAAGTTTCCGATTTTTAATGACCAAACTCACTAATTAGTTTTTAAGCCACCAAGCTGAAATGCAATACCAAACCCCGGCCTTCGTCGAAGATTGCTTTGCCAAAATTTCAATCAATTTAATTGAAAAATGAGGGTGTGACAGTGCCGCCTCAACTTTTACAAAAAGCCGGATATGACGTCATCAAAGGTATTTATCGAAAAAATGAAAAAAAACATCCGGGGATATCATACCCAGGAACTCTCGTGTCAAATTTCATAAAGATCGGCCGAGTAGTTTAGTCTGAATCGCTCTACACACACAGACACACAAACACACACACACACACACACACACACACACACACATACACCACGACTCTCATCTCGATTCCCCCCTCTATGTTAAAACATGTAGTCAAAACTTGACTAAATGTAAAAACACGTCTCCCTGTTTTTCACAGTTCCCTCCTCAGTGCATACAGGATTCTCACTGACACACACACACATTGACACATACATGTGCGCGTACACGCACAGACACGCACAGTGACACACACAACCATGTGCTTGCAGAAAAGCACATGCAAATCCCCCTTTCCCTCTTAAATGAAGGCTTCTGACCATGCATGCTATTTTTTCTCTCTCACTCTCTCTTCTCTCTCTCTCACGGTACGCACGCAGCTTGCACACACAAACACACACACACACACACACACACACACACACCACTGCCTAGAGCGATTGCCTTCCTGTATTACCACATCAATAACAGTTCAAGCGGACAATAGTGTAGAAGATTGTGCAGGGAAAATCGAACAATGAAAATGTCTCTGATGGTTCGCATGACGAAAAAACAAGTCGCGTAAGGCGAAATTACTACATTTAGTCAAGCTGTGGAACTCACAGAATGAAACTGAAGGCACTGCATTTTTTCACAAGGACTGTAGTCCGCCGCTAGTGCAAAATGCAGTGAAAGTGACGAGCCTGTTCAGCGCGGTAGCGGTTGCGCTGTGCTGCATAGCACGCTTTACTATACCTCTCTTCGTTTTAACTTTCTGAGCGTGTTTTTAATCCAAACATATCATATCTATATGTTTTTGGAATCAGGAACCGACGAGGAATAAGATGAAATTGTTTTTAAAACGATTTTGGAAATTTTATTTTAATCATAATTTTTATATTTTTAATTTTCAGAGCTTGTTTTTAATCCGAATATAACATATTTATATGTTTTTGGAATCAGAACATGATGAAGAATAAAGTAAATGTAATTTTAGATCGTTTTATAAATAAATAATTTTATTTACAATTTTCAGATTTTTAATGACCAAAGTCATCAATTAATTTTTAAGCCTCCATGCTGAAATGCAATACCGAAGTCCGGTCTGCGTCGAAGATTGCTTGGCGAAAATTTCAATCAATTTGAATGAAAAATGAAGGTGTGACAGTGCCGCCTCAACTTTTACAAAAAGCCGGATATGACGTCATCAAAGACATTTATCGAAAAAAATGAAGAAAACGTCTGAGGATATCATACCCAGGAACTCTCATGTAAAATTTCATAAAGATCGGTCCAGTAGTTTACTCTGAATCGCTCTACACACACACACGCACAGACACACACACACACACACACACATACACCACGACCCTCGTCTCGATTCCCCCTCTATGTTAAAACATTTAGTCAAAACTTGACTAAATGTAAAAAGGCTTCATGAAACTAAAGCCGATTTTCCCTCTCTTCCTGAGGAGATTTTCCTAGTAATCTCTTCCAGCCATTGCTGCTGGTTTTTGTCTTTGTTTGCTTTTTGTCTTCTTCACAAAATCTGTAAGGTGGGCGTTTCTGCAACTGATGTGTTGGAGACAAGTGATTCCATCGACTTCACTTGAAACTGCTGGACTTCAACACAGTAGGTGGCAAAAGTTGTTTCGGCAGGGAGGGCCTACTCAGGTAGTAGCTGAGGGGTTTTGGAGGGGGGAACGAAATGATATTTACAATTCCTGAAGACCATGAAAAGTAGTACCAAGGCAGAGTGATTCGACCATTTTTTGCATCAGACGATTAATGATCAAAGGGACACAATTTGCCATCACATGAGCAACGTTTAGGAAACAGATTATCTCCCCTCATAGTATATACCACATGTGTACATACATATCCAAGAAAGTATTCATACATGAACAAATGCAAATGCACACAGACAGACAGGCAGACAGACAAGACACAAACACACACACATACACACACACACCAAACTTACCACAATAGGTCGTGGATTGACAGTAGTTGCTTCGTCCTGGGGGACAAACTTTTTGGGTCGGCGGCCAAAGATGACATGCTTGTAGTACAGGAAGTCATCGCGGTCAATGTAATGCTCTGTCATTTCTGTCGGGGTCTCCACTCTCTTATACAGTCCATCCACTCTTGCCGTGTTGAAGAAGACCATTGTCCGATCATTTTCTGGTGCCGGAGCACTAGCTTTGTACTGATGCTCTGCGCGAATGAAATTAAAGTGAGAACAACTTGTTGCACAACATTTTTCAATCATATCACATCAAAAGTGTCTTTGTCATATCACATTAAAATTGCTGGTTCTTTCAAAATAATCTTTTGAACCAACAAGATTCAGCTTTACCCTCATCATGGAATTTTAACATGAAAAGCAACAAGCCTTCACATGAACTTTTGGATGTGAGGTATAAAATCCCTGCATATTGTCAGGAAAAGGAAAACTGAAGTCAAACTCTTCAACCAATGAAGCCCACCCAGTCTTCTTCTTCTTCAGCATTCGAGGTCTGCAATTCCCATGTACACTCATATTTAGTATGAGTCAGCTTCTACACGTTTAGCCATTTATTACCCATCATTTAGGCAATCATACTCCAATTTCGGGGAGATGCTTGCTGAGTATTTTCGTGTTTCTATAACCGAACAAACTCAGACATAGATTACAGAATCTTTCACGTGCATTTTTGTTCTTGTGCTTGTGTGTACACACAAACGAGGATAAGGTATACTAGCAGCTCTGTACATACATGTCATTTCAATCAATCAATGAGTCTTATATCGCGCATATTCCGTGGGTACAGTTCTAGGCGCTCTGCAGTGATGCCGTGTGAGATGAAATTTTATACGGCCAGTAGATTGCAGCCATTTCGGCGCATATTTACCTTTCACGGCCTATTATTCCAAGTCACACGGGTATAGGTAGACAATTATCAACTGTGCCTAAGCAATTTTGCCAGGAAAGACCCTTTTGTCAATCGTGGGATCTTTAACGTGCACACCCAATGTAGTGTACACGGGGGGAGGTTCGGACACCGAAGAGAGTCTGCACACAAAGTTGACTCTGTGACCTGGGAGATCAGAAAAATCTCCCTTAACCCACCAGGAGCAGTCAAAATTTGAACCCTGAATTTTCTAGCTTAAAAGCTGATGTCCTAAGTAGGCTATTGCACATAATAATAATAATAATAATAATTGTCAGTAAGTACTGGTGTCACATGACTGATGAGAACCAGTTGATTGGCTAATGGCGATGCGCTAAAACTGTTAGCGCACTCTTGGAGTGCGCTAACTTTTCCACAGAGCGTATTCTTCCGCCCTTTGCCTAAGCGAGACTGTGCTCTCATCCTCAGAATTAATTAATGACATGTAGCTTATATTCTCCACAATACCAAATGACCATAAATTCCCTGCTTCTCAATTAAAGCAGAAGTGGTTTTTTTCTGACAGATTGCATGTGCCTGTGCCAGTGCCAGTGATCTAAAAATAGAAGCCGCTGTGTTTCATCTAATTTTCGCCGACTTGCATAGATTCTTCTCATATGCCGTGTTAGTGGCATGTAGCTTATCATCCACATTACCAAATGATGAGTTAGTATACAATTCCCAGCGGCTAACAGAAAACACAAGTGTTATTCCGATAACGTACCACCTAGACCAGTTTGGAAGACTGACTCGATCGACTCTGTAGCAGACTACACAGAAATACGACTACATCAGTTCAGTAAATGAATGGTTTCTGAATTATTATTTCAAGGCAAGAACAATCGTAATCGAAAACGTGTAAGGTTCAGAACTTATTACCAGCCTGCCTCATGCGTGCAGACTCAGTGCAGACTGCAGTGGTTCGATTGCCCAGGTAGCCTAGCACAGTAGCAGACGACATTAACCCCGCTCAGCAAATTAACATGTTGGGCAAATGTGAACGAAAAAACGATGGGGATATAATACGTGTAGGGTTCAGAGCATTCTTACCGTTCATATTTAGTATCAGACGGAGTGAAGATACAACACGAGAAATATGCCACATTTGTTTTGAAAATGTGCGAACCGTCGAGTCACGCTTCGAGTCAATTCAAGGGGAGTCACTCCGCACAGTCAATCCGTCGAAGCTCGACTGGAGGTTTCGAATCTTAAATAATGAAGAGCACAATCCTTTCTCCGAGTTCAAATGAGGTCTCTCTGAAAGATCATCACTGTTCAGATTAACGCTACACTGGAATTTATCAACAGAAATTAAAATGCGTGTGACGAAAGCATGACACACTTGAGACACCCCACACAAAAGTAGATCTTTACTGTACACGACCTGACCACACAGTTATGCCTATTCAAATGCGCGTTGCAAAATGTGCGTTTGGAATCTTCTTTTTTCTATGGCGGTACTGACAATATCGTTATTGAAACAATCCCAGTGCACTAAGGGATTTATAGAGCAAATCTTGAAAATAATTATTGAACTCAGTGCTATGCGCTTCGTTCAATAATGAATTTTCTCGATTTGCTCTATAAATCCCTTAGTGCACTGGGATGTCTCAATAACTTAAATAATAATAATAATAATAATAATAATAATAATAATAATAATAATAATAATAATAATAATACGAGAATTTATAACGCGCACATATCTCACCGCAAGGTGACTCAAGACATTAAGCCAAGTCAAAGCGTTCTGGTAAACACTCGTCATTATTACAGTCAAAGACAGTGCAACGGAAGAAATCAAAGCTAACCCTTGATACGATGTGAGCCTCCCTGTGATCCAGCCAGTGCGGTGGTTGTGGACACTAATTCCCCTCTAGGTCAATGACAAAGCAACAGGAATGAAAGCTAACTTTGAGACAATGTGAGCGTCCCTTGTCGAAGCCCTCTGTGATCCAGCCAGTGAGGTGGTTGTGGACACTAATTCCCCTCTAGGTCAAAGACAAAGCAACAGGAATAAAAGCTACCTTTGAGACAATGTGAGCGTCCCTCGTCGAAGCCCTCTGTGATCCAGCCAGTGCAGTGGTTGTGAATACGACTGTGCAGCTTGTCCTCTCGGTGCTGGTAGAACTCTTTGATCATGATCAAATCTGTCACTGGAACAACAAATTGTCACGATCCCTTCTTGCATCAATTTTTTTCGGTGGACTTATACATCAAAGTAGAATCCCCCGGGTAACACCTCAAAAAATATTAGAAAATCAGGTCTTCAAAAGGAGAGTCTTAAAATGGAGGCAAATTTATGAACCGATAATTTTTAAAAGCAAGGTCTTAAAAGGGGTAGTCTTAGATTTGGGGGAGGGCGGGGATGTAGCTCAGTCGGTAACGCACTGGATTTGTATCCAGTTGGCCGCTGTCAGCGTGAGTTCGTCCCCACGTTCGGCGAGAGATTTATTTCTCAGAGTCAACTTTGTGTGCAGACTTCTCATCGGTGTCCGAACACCCCCGTGTGTACACGCAAACACAAGACCAAGTGCGCACGAAAAAGATCCTGTAATCCATGTCAGAGTTCGGTGGGTTATAAAAACACGAAAATACCCAGCATGCTTTCCCCGAAAGCGGCGTATGGCTGCCTAAATGGCGGGGTAAAAACGTTCATACACGTAAAATTCCACTCGTGCAAAAAAACACGTAGTGTACGTGGGAGTTTCAGCCCACGAACGCAGAAGAAGAAGAAGAAGATTTGGGGGTCTTGAAAGTGGAGAAGGGTGGAGGTGGGGGGTCCAACTGTATGATCATATGATGATAGTTTCTGTGGCTGTTGTTACAGATACTGTAGTTACAATTCTGTCACAAACCTAACAAACAGCTCAGCTGTTTTCTGGCTCAGGAAGCATTAAATCAGGGTGATAAGTTTACAGAAAAAATGCAGCATACAGTATTTTCTTTC
Organism: Littorina saxatilis; assembly: GCF_037325665.1. Taxonomy (NCBI): domain Eukaryota; kingdom Metazoa; phylum Mollusca; class Gastropoda; order Littorinimorpha; family Littorinidae; genus Littorina; species Littorina saxatilis. The sequence goes on from NC_090261.1 coordinate 15,660,956, forward strand.
TGAGAAGCAGAAGACAGTGTCCCACCACAGAAAGAATTTTTTTTATTACATGTACCACATAGGTGTATTTTTCCTTTAATTGAATAAAAAAATTATAAATAACAAATCTGAAGGTGAATCTCCTTTGCAAAGCTGCAATAATGAATTATTGGAACGTTTAATTATTAACAAAACAAAATGTTATATGTAAATGTAACATTTTGTTTTGTCGATAAGTAAATGTCAAGTTTTGTTTTGTTAATAATCAAACGTTTCAATAACATATCATTCTCGTTTTGTTTATTTTGAATTTTGGAAAGTTTTTTTTTTTTTTCACATCAAAATAAGAAAAGATCAATATTGGCATAAACAAAAATAACATAACATATTTTAATCTACCAGAGACAGTCTACTGTACTCACATTCTCTGTTCTCAAAGACGGAGAGCCTGCATACCAGACCATCCTTCATGAGATAATGGGCAAACTTCTCCAGCTTGGCTCGCTTGTACAGCTTGATCTTCTTCCCTTGTGGGCAGCGCATTTCATAGTCTGCACACACACACATAGTAAACAATTATCAATATTATCAAATAACCAAAGGGAAGTAATCGCTCTTAATGCATACGACATGTGTAATAGAGTAAGCGAGAGTTGTACGGAACCTTACAACTCTCGCTTACTCTATTACACATGTCGTATGCATTAAGAGCGATTACTTCCCTTTGGTTATTTGATATCTTAACATCGTTCTGCCTCATTCTGTTTGAAATTATCAATATTGCTAGTAACTTCATCCAGTCATATATGTTATCAGACCTCCATTACCGCTGGCATGATTACCAATACCACCTCCCCCCCACCCCCCAACAAAGTGAAAACAACCCCCAAAAACAGACTTACACACACGCACAATGTGATGTACAAAGAAACACAAACTGAAACAAACACATGTGTGCACACACAAACAGACAAAGGCACACACACACACACACACACATGCACACCACACCACACACACACACACACACACACACACACACACAGAGGCTTACCTCGCTGTGATAGACAGAGAGGCTCTACCCAGGAGGGGGGCATGTCCAAGTATTTTTCCACATCTTTATCTTTGTCCTGTGAGAGCAAAGTAAAACGAGTCGCGTAAGGCGAAAATACATTTAGTCAAGCTGTCGAACTCACAGAATGAAACTGAACGCACTGCAATTTTTCAGCAAGACCGTATACTCATAGCATCGTCAGTCCACCGCTTGTGGCAAAGGCAGTGAAATTGACAAGAAGAGCGGGGTAGTATAGTTGCGCTGAGAAGAATAGCTCGCTTTTCTGTACCTCTCTTCGTTTTAACTTTCTGAGCGTGTTTTTAATCCAAACATATCATATCTATATGTTTTTGGAATCAGGAACCGACAAGGAATAGATGAAAGTGTTTTTAAATTGATTTCGATAATTTAATTTTGATCATAATTTAATGATGAAGAATAAGATGAACGATTTTCAGATTTTTAATGACCAAAGTCATTAATTAATTTTTAAGTACCAAGCTGAAATGCAATACCGAAGTCCGGCCTTTGTCGAAGATTGCTTGGCCAAAATTTAAATCAATTTGATTGAAAAATGAGGGTGTGACAGTGCCGCCTCAACTTTTACAAAAAGCCGGATATGACGTCATCAAAGACATTTATCGAAAAAAGGAAAAAAACGTCCGGGGATATCATTCCCAGGAACTCTCATGTAAAATTTCATAAAGATCGGTCCAGTAGTTTAGTCTGAATCGCTCTACACACACACACGCACAGACAGACACACACACACACACACACACACACACACACACACACTCACACACACACACACATACACCACGACCCTCGTCTCGATTCCCACTCTATGTTAAAACATTTAGTCAAAACTTGACTAAATGTAAAAATGAATATGCATATGATTCCCATTTCACACTACCAGGATTTTAAATAAGCAACAGTCACTGATGATACTGTTTACAAGAAAGCTGGCATTACCATTACAATACAAATGTGACGTCATGCTGCAGTATGGTTAAGTAGGGTGTGGGGCTCACATTTATGGAAAAACAGGAGCGGTAAAAGGAAAACAGATCCCTTCTCCGCCCTACCTCTCACACCCATTCTGCGATTTGAAGGTCTTAGGGGGCGGGGATGTAGCTCAGTCAGTAGCGCGCTGGATTTGTATCCAGTTGGCCGCTGTCAGCGTGAGTTCGTCCCCACGTTCGGCGAGATATTTATTTCTCAGAGTCAACTTTGTGTCCAGACTCTCCTCGGTGTCCGAACATCCCCGTGGGTACACGCAAGCACAAGACCAAGTGCGCACGAAAAAGATCCTGTAATCCATGTCAGAGTTCGGTGGGTTATAGAAACACGAAAATACCCAGCATGCTTCCTCCGAAAACGGCGTATGGCTGCCTAAATGGCGGGGTAAAAAACGGTCATACACGTAAATTTCCACTCGTGCAAAAAACATGAGTGTACGTGGGAGTTTCAGCCCACGACCGCAGAAGAAGAAGAAGAAGGTCTTAGAGGGGGGAGGGGATGCACGGTAAAACACCACTCACCTCATCATCATCATCATCTAGCATGAGGTCGTCATCAGCCTCGGGGATCTGCAGAATTGGTTTGTCCAGGCCAGGGAACATGTACTCCCACTTGGTGCAGTCACCAAGGTCATAACTGATGATCTGTAAACAGACAGAAAAGTTTGTTATGCATCTCATCATTTGAAAGTCAAAACGGCGTCCTGTCACTCTAGTTAGTACAAATGAAAACTCAATCTTTGAAAAGTAAATACATATGCACAAGGACAATGAACATAGAGAATTTAGTCAAACCCCATTTGCAAGGATAATAAAAACTATTGTACCATTTATGCAAAAAGGAACAACCGCCTTTCAACACACACAAAAATCACAATTCAGCTAATAACAAGGGAGTGAAGAATGGCTTTACCTTAAAATAAACAAGTCGCGTAAGGCGAAAATACAATATTTAGTCAAGTAGCTGTCGAACTCACAGAATGAAACTGAACGCAACGCAACGCAGCAAGACCGTATACTCGTAGCATCGTCACTCCACCGCCCGTGGCAAAGGCAGTGCACGTGGAATTGACAAGAAGAGCGGGGTATTCGTTGCGCTGAGAAGGATAGCACGCTTTTCTGTACCTCTCTTTGTTTTAACTTTCTGAGCGTGTTTTTAATCCAAACATATCATATCTATATATTTTTGGAATCAGGAACCGACAAGGAATAAGATGAAAGTGTTTTTAAATTGATTTCGAAAAAAAAATTTTGATAATAATTTTTATATATTTAATTTTCAGAGCTTGTTTTTAATCCGAATATAACATATTTATATGTTTTTGGAATCAGCAAATGATGGAGAATAAGATAAACGTAAATTTGGATCGTTTTATAAATTTTTATTTTTTTTTACAATTTTCAGATTTTTAATGACCAAAGTCATTAATTAATTTTTAAGCCACCAAGCTGAAATGCAATACCGAACCCCGGGCTTCGTCGAAGAGTACTTGACCAAAATTTCAACCAATTTGGTTGAAAAATGAGGGCGTGACAGTGCCGCCTCAACTTTCACGAAAAGCCGGATATGACGTCATCAAAGACATTTATCAAAAAAATGAAAAAAAACGTTCGGGGATTTCATACCCAGGAACTCTCATGTCAAATTTCATAAAGATCGGTCCAGTAGTTTAGTCTGAATCGCTCTACACACACACACACACACAGACACACACACACACGCACACACACACGCACATACACCACGACCCTCGTTTCGATTCCCCCTCGATGTTAAAATATTTAGTCAAAACTTGACTAAATATAAAAACAGAACAAGACCGGAAACCTACAGTATGAAGTGCAAATAGATACTTCACACAACACAAACAATATATCACTGAAGCATCAAGCACACAACGTAATGCCTTCTCACCCCAACACCTTCTGAGCAGTCCTGCATATCGACCCAGTAGTTAAAGTTGTTCCAAACGGATTCAATTCCCAGGTAGTTGGAGCTGGTGACAGGGTGGGACAGACCTGTGAAGGGTTCGATGAAGAAGCTCTCTGGCACTTCACGCTTGCCTGACAGCACAATCACCCAAGCGTGAACTCGCAGACCGTGAAGAGGATCTGGTGGTGGCTTCTCCATTTCCTGTTAACATCAATAGTCAAAATGATGATCTCTGTATATAATGAACAAATATTCAGAGTTCACTGCATTACAAGGACATGTTGCGGGAGAATGAAAAAGTGTTATTATGAATATGTCCATAATAAGCATGTGTGCGCACGACACACACACACACACACATACACACATTTAGACAGTTGGTAGCCAGTTGGTCGCATCAGCGTGGGTTCGATCCCCACGTTTGGCGAGAGATTTATTTCTCGGAGTCAACTTTGTGCAGACTCTCTTCGGTGTCCGAACACCCCCGTGTGCACACATGCGCACGAAAAAGATCCCACGTTCACAGCGAAAGTCTCAGGGCTTGGAAAACACGAAGACAAGCATGCATCATCTCTCGTCTCTGATTATCATGATCGTATTTTCGATACTTAGACGAGACAAACCCAATGCTGGTGTGTCGAAGAAGACAGCCACAGCGGGCTTGTTCGAATCAAAGTATCACACCATATCTTCAGCGTATTACCAATACCTGTCCCAATATAGACCAGTTGGTCTAAGAGGACGTTAAACCCTAATAGTCACATTTAGACAAATAAACACACATGCTCACACAGCACATTACAAATATCTTCACCACCCTAAACCATAAAAACCAAAAATGTAAAGCCTCATTGCAACATCTACACTAATTACCTTTCTTCTATAAGCGTTTGCTTGCCTCCTTGGCATTTCTCAAATAAAACACACAATCCAGTCGACAAATACACAAACAAAACACAGCAAACACAGAACACTATCCAAATGTCTCCACTGACCAGCACTCTTTGTTCCTCCTCTGCTTTCCTCTTGTCTTCTGCTGCCTTCTCCTCTGCCACTGTTCTTGCCTCCATCTTGAGAATAAACTTGCTGCGCAGATCCTTTGGCGGCTTCACTGTGTACTTTTTCATGGATTTCTTCCTCTCATTTGCTTTGGCCTGTTCAACACATACAAGTAAAATTGACATCTAGTGTTTGGAAAGAAAAATATGAAAGAGCAAAAAGAGACTTTTAAAACAAAAAAGAAATGGCTCCTCATCCGTCATAAATAATACAAAAGACAGACACAAAAACTATAGGAATACCTTTTTCTTTTTGTGAAAATGATGTTTACAAGACAATCAAGCATTTCTAAAAAAAAAAAAAAAGAAGATATTACTTCATACATTTCTGCTACATTTACTTACATATATCATTTTTAGATCTATGCTTTCAATAGTACGTTGCCACATCTTTTGTAAATATTTTGACTGTTGCACAAAACCAGTTCAGATACTCACAGCTTCTTTCTTTTTCAAGAGGGGACATATTTCTCTGGTCTCATCAGCTAAGCATGTTTCTCTGGTGGCGTAACCGTTGACAACATATGCATCATAGCCAGATGCAATCAGCAGTGAGGCGAGGAGAGTGCTGTACTCAAAGCAGTTTCCTTTCTGACGACTTAGGACTGTGGTAGGTGAAAGCATACGATTGGGCTGAAACAATAAATGTTGAATATCAATTAGCAAATGTTTTGCCATGGATGAGGGAACTGTTCGCTAAAAGAAATCCCACTCAAACTCATGGGCATACTTCAAGTTAAATACAAAAATATTACGATGCAAAAACCCTAAACTTAATTCTCCAGGTTACAAAACTTAGGAATTTCATAAGTCAAAGTTTAACCATAATTTTGTTCTCCAAGGGTGCCCTTTCAACAATAGCAAGATCTAGATGTGGCACTTTTCAGCACGTGTACGGGAACGTGTGCGGGTAACATCATCAAATCTAGTTTTTACGTCACGCGTTTGCCAAGATCTGCAGTCTTGGTGGGAGCAAAACAACGTACCGTATTTGATGGACTACAAGCCGCGACTTTTTTTTTTTAAATCACATTGCGGCTAAAAAAAAGATGCGGCTAAAACGTTACCTAAACTTGAATAGCATTCACCTAATGGAAGTCGCCGCAGATTTTCATTTCGCTCGATTAGCGATTACCGGTACTTTATTAGCTCTCAACTCAAGACTCGGCGCTTTTCTCTTTCTTTCGTGAATCTTGGTTTGTCAACAAGTCATCGTGACAAGATAGTGTACAGAGAAACACCGGATGTATCAGGATCTCGCGCGCGCGAGATTTCGTTTTTTTGTGTCTCGCGATAGTTGGAGGAGCGAGAGCCGCCATGTTGTGTTTTCATCTACTCGAAATGTGCGCAAAAGTCGTAAATCATCCCAAAAAAGCTTATTCCAGGCGGGACTACATGTGTGTGTTGGTTACAAATTGTGTGTATGATATTTTTCTTCAAACTTTTTCACTTTTCTTCTTTGTTTCACTTGTTTATTCTCGGAGCCGATTTCGCCAAATACCGTACTTTCGTTTGCCTGGTTGTTTTGATTGATTGACACGATCTGATTATATTTTTTTCGACGGCGGCTAATATAGTGACGCGGCCTATACGTGGCTCGTCCCAATTTTTTTTTTAAAAGTCGGGGGGTGCGGCTTATAAAACGGTGCGTCTTGTAATCCGTCAAATACGGTATGATTTGGAACACTAGTGAATATCTACACGTACGCGTACAGGTCTTTGCTACACGTTTGATCATCTAGAACACTGTAATAACACTTTCACAAAACTGATGTCAATACATTTGAAAAGACTTAGCATGCAGATAATCAACTTGGTAAAGTTAATCAGAGAAAAATCAACTAATATGAAACTGACCACTTCATATGCAGGTTCCAGTGTCTCAAAATCCAGGTAGTCTGCCACAAATTCAGCAGCTCCGTCCCAGTTGTACAGTTCTTTGAACGGCAGTTGGGTTGGGCGAATAGTGGTGCACACAAATTTCTGGGGGAAAAATATAATAGAAATGATTTTTATGCTTAAAGTCTATGGTGGACATGGAAAGCTTGCATGAAATAGAACCAATAATGATTTAACTTGTGAATATGAAATACAGACTAAAATGAATGATGGTAAATTTTTTCAGAGGTGGAAGAGTGACCCAATTTAAAGCACACAAAAAATCAATGTACATTTTACCTCAAACCTGATTTCACATACAGTCGAACTCGCTTAAGACGAATCACTGGGGATCGAAAAAAAAGTTCGTCTTAACCAAAATTCGTATTAAGAAAATTGATTGATTTTTTTTTGTGATTTTTTTTTTTTTAAGTCTTGTACATTTTATGGTGTTTCAATTTGTTTCTTTCGCAACTTTCATGCTGCTTCACGTTTGGACAATAAAGTGACATATTCAGTTACATACTTCATGTGTGTCTCATGTTGAGTGATGATTGTTGAGTTTGAGTGAGAGTGAGCACACAGATGTTTCATCCAGTTGTTACGTTTTTGGTCACACACACACACTGACACTGTCCACATTCGCGGTGTTCCTATCATTTGTCCGGAATCACTTACCTTGGCGACGGGTAGCAAACCTTGGCCAATTTAGTTTTTTTTGGGGGGGGTTGCAACATGATGTTCAAATCCAAATCGAAAGCACTGACTGACTGATAAACTATCGCGAACCGGGGAACGCAAACGTTGAGAGTGTGGTTTCCCTTGTCCAAGGGAAACCACTCTGGCATCTATATTTTTTGGCAATGGCTTCCGTTCAAAACATTGATGTTTCGTTTTTGGTATTCGCGAAGGAAATAAACGTCAGTCAGTCATTCATGTTATCAATCACTTTGATTCTAAATTTGAAATTGTTTTGTGAGTACAGTGTAATCAGTTTAACTTTATTCAGTGATCGGTTGAGCAATGGTTCAAGCAGTCGACGCAAGGGAAGACTTTGACACATGTATGTATTCAAACTTCTCAAATTCCCATGATATGTCGATCTCGGGACGAGTTTAAAGATTTCGTCATAAGCGTGAGTAAATTACAGACATTATGCATGCTTGGGAATCCAAAAAGTGCTCGTTATAAGCATAAATTCGTTACAAAGAATTCGTTTCAAGCATTTTTTTTAAGCATGAAGAAAGAGGTATTCAGTTGGGAACTTAAAACTAATACGTTATAAGTCAAAATTCGTAACTAGCGTGTTCGTTTTAAGTGGGTTCGACTGTAACTGCGCTTGCATGTGGGTAAGTACGAGTACGCATGCACATCTAAAAGAGTCCATATTTCAACAACAACAACTACCTGAATAATTTACAAAGACCCTTCCCCCCAACAAAAACACACACACAAGCACACTCACACTCACACACACACACACACACACACACACACACACACACACATTCAGCATACCTCCACCATGCACTCATTGACAGGGTAAAGAAAGAGAGGCTTGCGGTCCCTGTAGAGGTGAACATACTGGCGGCGGAAATTGTCGGCATACTGCAACACCAGCAGTTCTTTGGGCAAGTTGTCCTTGTAGGATGGAGGGAAGTCAGCAGGGTCAAAGATCTCCTCCCTGCACACAAGTTCGATAGTTACCGTTTTTCTTCCCAAGCCAGGAGTAGTTTTCTGTTATAATTATCTATTGCCTCATGCCTTAACAGCATCCTCCGAAAGTCCCAACCCTGACAACATTATCATGCGTTTATCTTCAACTGTGTTTACAGTTAACTCATAGTTCATACACACACACACACACACACACACACACACACACACACACACACATGTGCACGCGCACACACATGTGCACGCGCACTCACACACACGAACAAATTTTAAAAATGTCCTTGACCAGATAGATTTTAAAGTAAAATATTCACATTATTTAACCCTGCCATAATATCAGCAGCAAGACAAGGAGATTGTACCTGTACGTTTGCACTTTGTGTCTGCATGTGTGTGTGAAAGACTCGATCTATCGTAACTGGAATCCAGAGAAGCAAATCTGCATTTTCAAAAGCGAAACACTTACACTTTCTGTGGTTCCGGAGGGCTTACAATAATTTTGTCAAGTTCTTCTTTCAAAGCTTCGGCATCTTCCGATAACTGTTCCTCTTCCTTTTCACCATCTTCTCCTTCTTCCCCTTCGGCCTTTTCTCCTTCGGCGGCTCCTCCCTCTGGTTTTTCCTCGTCAGTCTTTTCGGGAACGGAAGGAGAGTCCGTTGGATCTGACTTGATCTCGGACTCATTACCTTCGGAAACTTTGTTGGTATCCTCTACTACCTCCATTTTCAACCAGAGCCGGAGAACCGCCGATGAAAACAATGTACGCCTGCTTAGCAACTTCACAAAAGTAGTCCCAATTTAATTTACTCTTAGACAAAAAGCACGAAAACTCAAAATGTCTAAAAGAGCCATATTATCTTTTCATCTTACATTTGTATAATCTTACAACATGGAAAAATATTATAAAGGAAGAAGAAGAAGAAGAACTTTTTATAAAGTGCGATGCGTATGAATTGGAAAAGGAATTTCCGGTCTCTGGCAGTGCTCTCCCTTGGCAATTAAGAGCGTTCTCCCTTGAGCAGAATGAGCGTCTGCTACAAGGTGGACGTCTGGGTTATTGGCCGATAGCCGAAGAAACATGCTATTGCAATGTGTCAAAAGCGTCAATTTTGGTATAATAGACCCCACCCATGCGCCCTCTCCTTAGTAGCCTTGAATGAAATTACCTTTAAATAATCATAATTATATTCTCATGGGCAAAACAATGCTTCAAAACTTGTTCAAATCATTTTCGTCAATGATCAGGCCGCAGGCATCTTGCAAACGAGTGGTCAATTTTGAGATAAGTTCATTATCTGTATCATAAGTAAAAAGACGCAAAAATACTGCACTCATGTGTGAACGAAGAATGCGGAACAAATAACAGCAACGTTTCGATCCTTGGGTCTTCTTCAGCCACACAAACAAACAAAGGAGAAGAGAACAAAAAGACAGACAATAGAACAGAAAGATAAACTTTAGGTGTAAAGATTCACCAATCCAAAAAACCGATGTTCGTCTGTATCAAAAGTGTTTGTCTGTCTGGGTCGACGTACTGTTAATGTAACGTTTTGTCTCGTCAATAATTAAACGTTCCAATAACATACCATTCTTGTTTTTTGATTCTAAATTTTGGAACGTTTGCAGTCAATCTGTTTTTTGGAAGAAGAAGGATTTCATTCAAATCTGTAAAATAGTTACACCTAAAAGGAGACTTGGTTGTATCTTGGCAAAGATATTTCCACTAGTTTTATTAATTGTGGTTCCTGTCAGTCATTTGTCTACAACCTCAAATTTCTCCACAGCACTCAAGAAATGATCCCTGCCTTGCATTCTATTTGCCTTTATGCCTGCCACTCAATGTCTGAAGAACGTTCAACCGTTTTCCAAAAATGTTTCCTAGTAGTGCTGAAGCCTTTTTGTTTGCTTCTGGTGTTGTTTTTCACGCGTTCTGTGCCGACATTAAAGACCTTTCGCTTCTGTTCCACATATTGTTGCATTTAATTGCACCTGGTTCTCAGTATCTCCCAGCTATCAGACTTCATCCTTTGGTTCTGCAAGTTGCAGTATAATTCTACCACGAAAGTCCTCTTTATCCATTAAACAATGCCCCACATCACAAGTTCTAATTGCTGCAGTACACCAAGGCTTAAAAAAAGTGTTTATTTTAACAATAATATTGAATATTATAAAATGACAAAACTCGATTTAGCAAACTTTACAAGGAAAGCTACTCATTTCTGACACACAGGGACACAGCTCGTGCTAGGTCTAACCCATAAAAAGCCACATGCACCTGGGGAAAAAAGGGAGACTAAAATCCTAAACAGCACTACTAGGAAACATTTTGGAAAACGGTTGAACATTCTTCAGACATTAAGTGGCTGAGGTGATGTCCTTTATCAGACTTCATCAGTTTTTCCATGTTTACAAAAGACCAACTCAAATTCTGTGATGCCAAGTTTCTACGGGGCACTTTAATTACCTTTTTTTTTTTTTGTACTTTCAAGTTACTAAACTCTTCTCAAGATCATTCCACACACACACTCTCTCTCTCATACACACAAACACAAGACAAACATTATTTTTATCATAAAAACATTTATTACATCACTGAATGATAAAAATACAGATGAAATGAATAAGATCAGTATGGAAACTATGATAAGATAATGCACATGAGCACCCTGGAGATTTTATTCAGAGCTCTTTTTCAAAGCACTGTAAGCTGCAGCTATATTTCAACCTCTGTCAATCTTGTCTGCAAGCTGAGTGGCACACTGCATCACATGATCAATGCACTAACACTTAAATCTTCTGAACCAAAACTTCATCTTCCGGTTCCTGCATATTTTTTTTAAACTTAACATTATAACTGAATAAACAAACTACGGTTTCATGCATCAGCAAGATGTCTACACTTTTTCCTCTAGACTCTTTCTTTTGCGTGTCCTGGCTAATCTAAAACAGTCAGTGAACCAGACAGAAAAACAGGATCGCTGATTTCAGTCCCAATGACTCCTTGGAGCCATGAAAATATATCACACCCGTTCTTTTGCTGTAGCATTTTGAACATTGCTGCTTTTTCAGAAAATCTGAAAGGTGTCCAAATTAATGCACAACTGTGGATGTGATGATGTCGTGCATGGGTCAAAGGTACCAGTCTTTTGCCATACACAGCTCCTATATCAAATCAGCAACTGAAAGAAGAAAACAGATTTTATATACTTCACTTGCGAGACAAAATTTAAGCATTTCAAAAACTTCTCTTGCCTTTATTCAGTACATAACTAATGACTAGGTATATGAAGGGAATATGCAGACGTACATGCATATTGTGTTATTCTCCAACTGCGCAGGGCAACGTAATACAAGCGTTCGCTTGAGTTTGTGTCCCTATTGTTTCTCGTTTCATTAGTGTATCATGTTTAATTGAATAAATTGATATGGTATTCACCTATCGACTAGATATATAAAGCATCATTCTGTGCAAAACCAATTTATTTCTTCTGAAAGCTGCTGTTTAAACCACACTGAAGAAAGACAATTGAACAGCATTGTTTTTATTTTCCTTCTTTTGTATCCAATGTGTAGAGGCTTACCGTTCATGGGCATTTCGTCAATCTGTGTGGAGTAGTACTGTTCAATGTCACGCAGAATCCTGATGTCATCATTCTTGACAAAGTTGATGGCCACACCCTTCCTGCCGAAACGACCTGAACGACCGATCCTGTCAAAACAAAGTTTTACATTTTCATAAAAACAAGCACACTAAAAGTTTTCAAAATAAGCAGCAAAATGAAATTGACATTAAAACAGGCACACCAAAAATGTTTTCAAACTGAAAAGGAATACTTTCTGGGAGTCTTCTGCACATACTGAACTTTCAAAGAGCTCTTGCGGTACACGGTTACCTCCCTTGGCACATCTGACCACACACCTAATGCACACACAGCTCAACAGTTCAACCCTGTCTTTGTACCCACATACAGCTCAACAGTTCAACCCTGTCTTTGTACCCACATACAGCTCAACAGTTCAACCCTGTCTTTGTACCCACACACAGCTCAACAGTTCAACCCTATCTTTGTACCCACACACAGCTCAACAGTTCAACCCTGTCTTTGTACCCACACACAGCTCAACAGTTCAACCCTGTCTTTGTACCCACATACAGCTCAACAGTTCAACCCTGTCGCTGTACCCACACACAGCTCAACAGTTCAACCCTGTCTTTGTACCCACACACAGCTCAACAGTTCAACCCTGTCGTTGTACCCACACACAGCTCAACAGTTCAACCCTGTCTTTGTACCCACACACAGCTCAACAGTTCACTGAGTGTGAGTTTGATGTTGGTTGCTAGCCTATTGGCATATTTGTTTTTTACTATTGCATCGTATCTGCAAGGAGTGTATGCTATCCACACCAGGACAAATACCAATGGCTTTTATGCTATATGGCGGAATACATTCTTGTTTTTCTTCTCTTATGTTGTAAACACATCACAGGCCATTACATTCTCTTTGAAAATCTTTCTCAATGCATATTCAGCACAATATAGACTGACTGGTGGCCTTCCAGGACAAGGGTCAAGGTACCAACAGTATGACGCGTGGTGCACTAAGCACTTGTACATAGGATCATGCTAGTTGTGGTAAATGGATATGCAACAAAGTCTCTTGATGACAAGCATGATGTTCCTATCTTACTGGGCTCTACTGCTATGGATGCCACTGACCTGTGGATGTACAATTCACGGTTGTTTGGCAGATCATAGTTGATGACCAGGGACACCTGTTGGACATCGATGCCACGTGCCCACACATCTGTTGTGATTAGCACTCGGCTGAAAGAAGATAACAAAAGAGTTGTTACATCTACAGAACATCGAACGCAGAAGAAGAAGAAGTTACATCTACAGGAAAAAAAACCATCCACCTTGATCAAATGCAGTGATGAACATTCGGCTACTTGAAGGATTAGATACAACATTTCTACACAGACTACAGCCATTCCTTGAAACAATCCATGTAACTAAATTTCTGGCTCAGAATCAGGGTTCAAAATTAATCATCAGGATTAATCCAGACAAGAAAGTGTTTTCATCACAGCCAGCAGATTATGTACTTGGAACACCACACATTTCATAATAATATAAACTTGAGTTTGTTGTGAGTAGCCAATTGTGTAAACAAACCCAAAAAGGCATTCTTACACAACAGTATTTACTGCTCTACCATGACTTTGAATAAAGGTTAATGCATAAATTCAAATTGCATTGATGGGAAAAAAAAAGAATAAGACTAAAGAAAGACGATGTATCATTTTGTATTTCTTTTCTTTTTCCTCTATTTTTTTGTAATAAGAAACAAGAATTGAAGGAAGAGCGGGATACCCATCTTCAAACTGCAAAGCATTACTCACCTGTCTCCTGCTCTGAACACTTTCATGATGGCCTCTCGCTCTTTCTGGGGCATGTCTCCGTGCATGGAGGAGACAGTGAAGTTGGCTTCCCTCATCTTCTCCGTCAGCCAGTCCACCTGCAGCAGACACAACAACACCTGGTGACAAATCTATCAGCGCCAAGGCATCTAAATCTTTATCTGAATGTAAGGCAGCAAGGCCCAGCAGTTCAGCACTAAGAGGTGAGCATGAGATTTTTAAGAGATCTGTCAAACAAATATTTCAGTGACCCAACTGCACACCAACAGAGAAATGCTATCATTTTCCTTTCTCACTGGGTTGAATCTGAGACCAACAAAACCACACACCAATGCAGCAACCACCTAGCCATGACTTCAAAGACTTAAAATATCAATATATGCAGATTCTAGAAAATGTTTTGTAAATAATTAAATGTTCCATAAGCTAACCTTTTTTGATGTTTTATTCTTCATTTTTCAGAGTTCTGTTTTATCTAAAATCTCAAACATGACCACATAAAAAGGATAAATCCTGGCTCAGAATCAGGGTTCAGAAAAATCATCAGGATTCATCCAGACAAGAAAGTGATTTTCATCCATCCAGTCACTTGGTTTAAAAAATCAGATACAAGCAGTATGTTTCTGGTTGATATGTTCATGTAAGACCTCTAAATTGAACTGATGCATACACTCATACTAGAAAGATTTGAAAAACTGAAACATATTAAACATCAGTAAGATCAAAAATAGAAGGCGGGTGGGCCCCCCCTCCCCTCCTATTTTTGATCTTACTGGGAGATTCAAAAGATCAACATGTAGGGACTCAAGAAAATGTTTTGTCAATACTTAAACGTTCAATAAGCTAACCTTTCTTGACTATTTATTCTTCATTTTTTTCCTTATGAGTTCTGTTTTTTTTTGTTAGTATTCATCAAAAGTGCTTTTCCTTCTATGGAATCTATCTAATCATATCAAACCGGACCTGCAAAAAAGAATAAAAGCTGGCTCAGAATCAGGGTTCAGAATAATCTTCACGATTAATCCAGACAAGAAAGTGATTTTCATCACAGCCAGTCTCTTGGTTTAAAAAATCAGATACAAGCAGTTTGTTTCTGGTTGATTTGTTCATGAAAGACCTCCAAAATGAACTGATGCATACACTCATACTGGAAGAATATGAAAAACTGAAACATATGAAACAATAAGACCAAAGAAAGAGGGGGCAGGGGGGTGGTGTTTTTTCATCATTATTTTAAGACTCAAAAGGATAACCATATAGATTCAAAATAATATTTTGTTAATCCTTCGATTAGCTAACCTTTCCTGATTATTTATTCTTTGGTTTTTTTCTGAGTTCTGTTTTTGTTGTGAGTATTCATCAGAAGTGCTTTTCCTGCTATGAAATATATCTAATCATATCATACCAGACCCACACAAATGAATAACTGCTGGCTCAGAATCAGGGTTCAGAATAATCATCAGGATTAATCCAGACAAGAAAGTGATTTTCATCACAGCCAGTCTCTTGGTTTAAACAATCAGATACAAGCAGTTTGTTTCTGGTTGATATGTCCATGTAAGACCTCTGAATTGAACTGATGCATACACTCACACTGGAAAGATTTGAAAAACTGAAACATATTAAAAATCAGTAAGATCTGAGTTCTGTTTTTGTTGTTAGTATTCATCAGAAGTGCTTTTCCTTCTATAGAATCTATCTAACCATATCATACCAGACCCACAAAAATGAATAACTGCTGGCTCAGAATCAGGGTTCAGAATAATCTTCACGATTAATCCAGACAAGAAAGTGATTTTCATCACAGCCAGTCTCTTGGTTTAAAAAATCAGATACAAGCAGTTTGTTTCTGGTTGATTTTTTCATGAAAGACCTCGTAAATAAAGTGATGCATACACTCAAACTGGAAGAATATGAAAAACTGAAACATAAAACATTAAGACCAAAGAAAGAGGGAGGGAGGGGTTCATTATTATTTTAAGACTCAAAAGATCAACATATAGATTCAAGATTATATTTTGTCAATCGTTAAACGTTCCATAGGCTGACCTTTCTTGATTTATTTATTCTTCGGTGGTTTTTTTCTGAGTTCTGTTTTTGTTGTTAGTATTCATCAGAAGTGCTTTCCCTTCTATGGAATCTATCTAATCATATCACACCAGGCACGCAGAAATGAATAACTGCTGGCTCAGAATCAGGGTTCAGAATAATCATCAGGATTAATCCAGACAAGAAAGTGATTTTCATCACAGCCAGTCGCTTGGTTTAAAAAATCAGATACAAGCAGTTTGCTTCTGGTTGATTTGTTCATGCAAGGCCTCTAAATTGAACTGATGCATACACTCATACTGGAAAGATTTGAAGAACTGAAACATATTCAACAACAATAAGACCAAAGAAAGAGGGGCGGGGGGGGGGGTTCATCATTATTTTATGACTCAAAAGATCAACATAACTTTATAGATTCCAGAAAATGTTTTGTCATTCGTTATACGTTCGATAAGCTAACCTTTCTCGATTATTTATTCTTTGGTTTTTTTCTGAGTTCCGTTTTTGTTGTGAGTATTCATCAGAAGTTCTTTCTCTTCTATGGAATCTATCTAACCATATCATACCAGACCCGCAAAAATGAATAACTGCTGGCTCAGAATCAGGGTTCAGAATAATCTTCACGATTAATCCAGACAAGAAAGTGATTTTCATCACAGCCAGTCTCTTGGTTTAAAAAAAATCAGATACAAGCAGTTTGTTTCTAGTCTATTTGTTCGTGTAAGACCTCTCAAATGAACTGATGCTGGAATGATTTCAAAAACTGAAACATATTAAACAATAAGACCAAAGAAAGGTTGTTTTTTTATCATTATTTTAAGACTCAAAAGATCAACTTATACAGATTCAGAGTCAGGGTTCAGAATAATGATCAGGATTAATCCAGACTAGAAATGACTCAACTTATTTTTCTTTAGCACAAGATACGCTGGCACATAATGCTAGATCAAATTTCGGAAACCATCTATCAAAGACTTCATGCTGGAAGTACAGGCAAGTTTTGAAAGCCACTAATGCTCGAGTTTCCATCTTGAAACAATGAGAAGCCAACCAGGGCACTGAGCAACCGGCGTTCGCGCCATTTGTGTCTTCTATTTTAGAACAGGGCCGGTTCCCAAGAGCTCTCAGCAAGTGGGCAGCGACATCAGGACCGATTGTCTGGCAGGCAAGAGCAGCGTTCATTCTGTAAAAATACCGTCAGACTTGACGATGAATGATGCGGGGAAACTGTTGAAATCAAAGCCAAAGGTTGTTGATTTCGACAACGATTTCTTAATTACTGTTCTCTACGCACAGATCAACAGGACGAGTACGCCAACCTCGTTGTACAAGGTTCTTCCATTCACTGCATCGCAATTGATCTGAATTTGACATTTACTTCAGTTGTTCCTGCACACTGTTTTCACCATCTTCACACAACAGAGACTTTGATGGGTAAGATTTCATCAAGTTCACTGACCTTCCGCTTAGTGTTGCAGAAGATGACAGCCTGTGTGATGGTGAGAGTGTCGTACAGGTCGCACAGTGTGTCAAACTTCCACTCCTCTCTCTCCACTGCCACGAAGAACTGCTTGATGCCTTCTAACGTCAACTCATCACTGAAATCATTTCACAGCATTTCAAGAAAACAGAAAAGTCAACAAAAACTGCAAATCAAGTCAACTTTACATTCTGAAAAACATAGCTAGTCATTTAATCAGAGTTCTAATATCAACCATGACCTGTATTTTTACTATCGTAACCATAATGATCAGTATTTCTATGTCAAGACTAGCCTTAGATGACCCTCTGTGCCTGATGGGTTTTGGACAGTGACTTACTGCCTCGTTTGGCTCAGTATCAGGGTTCAAAATGCTATCAGCAAATAATGTGTCAAGCATAGTCAAATTATCCTTGCCAAATGGAGAAAGAAGTCTCCTTAGCCCCAATAGACCTACACTGGTATAAACAAATGAGATGCACATAATATGCCTGTATTGTTATGCCACTAAAAGTAATTTTAATGAAAAGAAGTCTTCAGACCAGGTACCGCCTATAAATATCCCCTTGGTCTATCAAGGTGCCTCAACTATTTTGATTGGAATTTGACATTTACTTGTGCGCCTTGCCTAAAAACAGTAATAATGGAAGCAATGCATTCAGCTCTTTCTACTGAACAGATGACCATAACATTCAGCATAAGAACGTCAAACTTTGAAAGGATCACAAAAATATGACGACTACTTCAAAACATATTTGCTTTACCTTTTCAGACCAAATTGTGAATTTTTCTCAGCCAGAAACAAATTATTTTTAGCATCTATCAAACTGGCAATATACTACTCTTTCGAGTATTTTTCTGCTTGTAAATGTGTCTTACTTTGAAGTTTAAGAAAATGGATCTCGTAATATTCAGAAAGTGACGACCTGTTTTAGACTAATATGAGTTATAAACATCACCCAAATGATCCTGTTTGGCTCAGTATCAGGGTTCAAAAGGCCCTCAAGGAAAATTCGAGCATAATCATGGTATCATCCTTGCCAAACAAAGTAACTAAGGGTGTAATTTGGTTTACAATTTTATAAGATCACAAAACTTGACTCTTGGCATTCCTCAGGGTAAAGTTGTACTGTAACATCATCCACAAATATATGAATATGATTATGAAAATGACATTAAAAGAAATCATGCACACAAAAGCAAAAACAAAATAAAAACAACGAAAGCAAAATAAAACCGGTTAGAAAGGGATTATGGTAAAGTAACTGACCGCTTGACCAGGATGCGAATGGGGTCTGTCATGAACTTGTTGGTCATCTCCAAGATTTCGTGTGGCAGTGTGGCGGAGATGAGACAAACTTGTGTTGCTGGAGGTAGGTAGCGGTACACATCATAGATCTGTTCCTTAAAACCTGCACACATTATCCTCAAAAATAATTCAACATGCCAGCATTGCCATTGAAGCCAAATTCCTCTTCCAAGTTCAACTAAAGAACCTTAAAGGCACAGTAAGCCTCCCGTAAACCATCACAGATACTGTCAGGCTTTTACACACAGTACAAACACCCTTCCATTTGAACGCTCACCAAACGGGAACATCCTAGGTGCCCTACGTAAAGAGCGAGCAATTTTCAAAGAACTTATTTTTGCGTGGTTTATCTTACCCCTGAGCCATTGTGAACCTGTGTGATCCAGTTTCCCTTTGCAGTCGTCAGTTTGTAATTTGAATGCGGCTCGCTGTGAGCTTATCTGCAATAGCACGTTATTATGTACCTCTGACTTTTCACGAAACAAACGAATGTGGTTCATAAGAACTCTAGCGATGGCTTTTGACTGCCTATAAACCGTCGTCTGCTACGAAAACCACGAGCTTGCGTGACCCTGCTTCCGGGCTTTTCTTTTTTCAAACTTTCAAAACTTCGAATTGTACTGATCTTGATGAAAAAAGAATTTTTTTATGATTTAAGAATGTTTGTGTAACAAGCTGTCAATTTATTATTTAGATTTTAAAAGTTAGGTCTAGCGCCAAAACGCACCACAGTCCGATTCATTCTGATAATCATCGCTCCACAGATATCGCCAGTTGAAGGGAAGTAACTCATTTTTGACCCGAGTTCAGGATGGGTCCGATTGAGATGGAGACAATCCGAAAAATTAATTCTTTGAAAATTGCTCGCTCTTTACGTAGGGCACCTAGGATGTTCACGTTCGGTGAGTGTTCAAATGGAAGGGTGTTTGTACTGTGTGTAAAAGCCTGACAGTATCTGTGATGGTTTACGGGAGGCTTACTGTGCCTTTAACTAAAATGCAACTATGGATTGTCAACCCCCAAAATGGGAACAATTTTCATACAGAAAGCCAAAGTAAGCGCTGCTTAAAACAGCACCTCTTTACAATAGAGTCACCAAGAATGCATCCACTGATCCAGAACATTCCAAAAGACTGCCCTTTGGAGCTGTAGTTGCTAGCTAAAATAAACAAGACAGTCAAAAGTTAAAACTGTTTACAGTCCATAATAGTTCACTGGTAGCTTACATAATAACATAGCTCAGCAAAAAGATAATTTAATGTTGAATGTCATGTCATGACAAATACCAATCAAAATTTCAGTTATTGCAAAGTGAAAGTAAGGCAAACTGCAATCATTACAACGAACACAAGAAAACATAGTATACCTTTGTTCAACATTTCATCGGCTTCATCCAAGACCAGCATCTTGATAGAGCGTGTTCGTAAGTTCCGCCTCTTGATCATGTCTGGCAAACAAAATAACAAGTGTCAGTGTTTATACTTCTCTTACCTTCAAACATTTAGGTGTGCTCCTTCCACTGTGATACACTAGTCGCACGCTTAGCATTTAGGTTGTGAATTTATATCAACATCAAGCACACTACAAAACAAGAAGAGCAAACGCTCGATCGAGTCACTTTCGCAGTTCTGAATATTATATGAGGCATCAGATGGACAGGAAGAAATTGCTATTCACAACACAATGAGTCACGTTCACATAAAATTTGAGCCCGGTCACTTTTATAGTTTCCGAGAAAAGCCCAACGTTAAGTTGTGTGTTGCCGAACAGAAAAGGCTAGTTATCTCCCTTGTTTTTCTGATAACGTTCGTAAAAGGCTACAGATGTAAATACTTTGATGTAAAGAATAATCCTACAAAGTTTCAATCACATCCGATGAACTTTGTCAAAGATATAAAATGTCTAATTTTTCCTTTGACGCTGACCTCTGACCTTGAAAAA
The DNA here is from genome assembly GCF_037325665.1 of Littorina saxatilis. NCBI lineage: Eukaryota > Metazoa > Mollusca > Gastropoda > Littorinimorpha > Littorinidae > Littorina > Littorina saxatilis. Next base: position 15,681,763 of record NC_090261.1, read on the forward strand.
GGTCAAAGGTCAACGAAACCATCGTTAAAGTGTAGAGGTCATTGGAGGTCACGACTAAACAAAATATGAGCCCGATCGCTTTGATAGTTTCCGAGAAAAGTCCAACGTTAAGGTGGTGTCTACGGACGGCCGGCCGGACGGCCGGCCGGACAGACTAACACTGACCGATTACATAGAGTCACTTTTTCTCAAGTGACTCAAAAACTGTTAGTGTTAATGAGAATAATTCTTCATGCAGTTCAAAACAGAGTCTGAAGTGATGACACAGACCCAATAACTATTCAACTAAGAATTTGGCTCAGTATCAGGGTTCAAACTTCTGTCATAAATAAGTCCAGCAATAACTTATGATATCATCATTGCCATTTAGTATTACTGGACAGCTACCTGTACCAACTGTTTATGTCCCTATCTTCACCTTTCTCCTCTTGAAGATGCAAAACAAAAAGTACTGAAAGCAGACCGAGCTGACCAGACAGATGCATTAAAACTACCAGCGATGTAAAAGATAAATAATAAAAGATTTCTGTTTACCAAACACTCTGCCTGGTGTTCCCGACACAACGTGCTGCCCATAATCCAGCTTTCTGATGTCTTCCCCAATGTTTGTTCCGCCGATGCAAGAGTGACACTGGACGTTCATGTAATCTCCCAAAGCAAGTACTACCTGTCAAACAAACACCAGGTGGTTAATAATCATAATTGAGGCGGTCTGAAAGTTGAATTAGCAGGACACTGAACTTGTGATCTTCTGGTTACCATACATATCTTTGAATCCAGGAAATGACGGACACGGGTAAACTTAATGTAACCTCTCAGAGATGGTACCCATGCCCAAATGCCATGATACAAGTGCACGTGGCTGATTACTGTTTACACCTAAACATGCACACGCCTGAATCTATATGACAACTCTTGTTGCTGCTAGCTTTTAATGGGGAGGAAGGCACCTGTTATTCCCAGCAAGGTGATACAAGAGTAATAAAAACAAGTCGCGTATGGCGAAAAAACAACATTTAGTCAAGCTGTCGAACTCACAGAATGAAACTGAACGAACATACTCGTAGTTTCGTCAGTCCACCGCTCGTGGCAAAGGCAGTGAAATCGACAAGCCATGCAGAATAGTGCGGTAGTGGTCGCGCTGAGCAGGATAACACGCTTTTCTGTATGTCTATTCTTTTTAGCTTACTGAGTTTGTTTTTAATCCAAACATATCATATCTATATGTTTTTGGAATCAGGGACCGACAAGTTATAAGATGAAATTGTTTCTAAATCGATTTCGGAAAATTTATTTTAATCATAATTTTCATATTTTTAATTTTCAGAGCTTGTTTGTAATCCACAGACCTGTTTACCCCCATAAGTGTTTTGGAGTAATGCTCAGCCCCAAAAATAGTAATCCTGGCACAAAAATAGTAATCATCCAGCATTCGTCGCCAATTACAACGCACATGACAACTGTGTCTGCGAAACGCAATCATGCACATATATGTAAGGCTTCTTTTTAAGCCTACTGTCTATATGATACTTACCGAGACAGTACTATTCTTGCACATTATCTATTATAGGCCGATAATGTGCAAGAATAGTACTGTCGAGGTAAGTGTTATATTGACTCCATCATTCACAAACAAAACACATCAGTCAGTTTTTGTAGCCATCATAATTTCAAAGAAGATCACATCAAAAGCACATGCATCACTGATTCTTTTTCTTTTGCTCGTAGTAGGCCTTTTTCAGTGTGTCAAGCGCTTTTCTACTGTACTTGCGCTTGCCGAATGAGTGAGGGCGAGACTTCACCACTAGAATAAGGCTCTCCAGCGTCTCATCAGACAGACATGATCTCTGGTCAGTCCTGTGCTTTTTCACCCCATTTTGCCATTGAAAAAAACAATGCTAAACATGTGAATTGATAAAAAATTAAAAAAATTAAAATAATTTTTTTTTATTTTTACATTTTTTTAATTTATGAAAATCGTAGTCTTGACACGGATAGCGGAATGGCGTATTTTTTGCAGAAAATCGTAATAAATTACGCCAAAATCGTAAGGGTAAACAGGTCTGAATCCAAATATAACATATGTATATGTTTTTGAAATCAGAAAATGACGACAGAATAAGATGAAATTGTTTTTGGATCGTTTAATAAAAATATAATTTTAATTACAAGTTTCCGATTTTTAATGACCAAACTCATTCATTAGTTTTTAAGCCACCAAGCTGAAATGCAACTTCAAAGTCCGGCCTTTGTCGAAGATTGCTTTGCCAAAATTTCAATCAATTTGATTGAAAAATGAGGGTGTGACAGTGCCGCCTCAACTTTTACAAAAAGCCGGATATGACGTCATCAAAGGAATTTATTGAAAAAAACGTCCGTGGATGTCATTCCCAGGAACTCTGTCAAATTTCATAAAGATCGGTCAAGTAGTTTAGTCTGAATCGCTCTACACACACACACGCACACACACACACACACCATGACCCTCGTCTCGATTCCCCCTCTATGTAAAAACATTTAGTCAAAACTTGACTAAATGTACATAATGACAGTGAAATAAAATAATAATTTGTAAGTCTGACAAACATCAATAATAATTCAAACAAATACATGTATACAATGCAAGACCCTTTCGAGTTAGAAGCAAATAATTAATAATATTAATAATAACAGACAGTCAGAAGAGAAGAAAATCCTAACACTAACTGACAAAATTTAACGAACTACAACATGGTTAATGCAATTACCAAAGAGAGAAATCGCTTCAAATGTATAACTACAAATCTCATTTTGACATACCTTCTGAATCTGGTTGGCCAGTTCTCTGGTTGGGGAAAGGACAAGGGCCTGTGTCTCTCGCATCTGGGTGTCTAAGCTCTGCAGAATGGCGATAGAGAATGTTGCTGTCTTGCCAGTTCCAGACTGAGCCCTGCAATTCAAGCAAACTTGTTTATTCTCCAGTTTGTTACACAGAGTCTGTTGTTCAAGCTGAGGGGGACAGAACCCAAACAAACACAAATTAAGCACTATATGAAATTAAAATAACTCCATACAAAAGAAAACTTACTGTGCAATAACATCTCTTCCCTTCACGATTGGCTTGATGGCACGCTGCTGAATTGCTGATGGTTTTTCAAATCCTGCACAAAAAAGAAATGTTTTAAGCAATGGAAGATTATTCGGAAACATTGACTCATAAGTGGCAAATGAATCACACATTAACTGATTAAGGCTCACCACCAATTCAGATTTAGTAACAACTGATCCTTTGGGATAATAATTGAAATCCAAACAATGTGCAGTCCGACTGCCATACAGAAATGCATCAGCTCTGAATGGACAATTGAGCATGTATTTCCTTTGACTGAGTAAGGGACAATTCATACTCGTACAACTAGAACACTGCGACAACAGCTTCCAAAGTTCCATAGCTATACTTGAACTTGGTAAAGTGGGGACTTTGAGGTTGGGGGTTGAAATTTAGATCACTAGGTCTCAGTCGGTGCTTACAGTTGCACCTGTGAATAGTTTCCAAAGAAAGTTCTCTTGGTCTTATTCTTATACATGTACTACAACAGAAGGGATCACTTAGGTGCATTTTGTGAGGGTAATTTCTTGAAAACACCCAAACCCCAAACTAATTTTCATGGTAACAACTAACAAAGTGATCTCATTCTTGCTTGGAATTTCTTATGCAAAGTTCTTCAAGTCCAAGGCTAAAAGTGAAACGATTTCAGTTTCATTCTTGCTCATTGGAAGATCATGCGACTGGTTTTGCACTAGTGCACAAGTATCCTGTAAGTTTTAGTCTTTAGACGTTGGAGGTAATGTTCTTCGGTAAGACAAAGACTAAGACTATAAAGAGTAAGTCAAGAGATAGGGAATAAGGCATAAGGGATCAAATATTGTCATGTGAGGTTACCCTCATGGAAATTTAAGATGCTTTCTCACTTGGGAAAGCAAGGTGCTATACAGTACAGTGCTAAGCTTACTCTTCTTTTTTTTCTTCTTCTTTTAAATAACAATTTTACAGAGCCATTCCATTTTCCACTCTGATCAATTCAAGTGATCAACAAATACTGAAATTGTTGCCCTCCTTCAACACTGGTCAACGTACAAACGGAATTAGGTAATCTTGAACTTTAGCGTGTTAAATTCATAGCTCATTAATTCAGAGGCATTTAAGTCTCCAAATTTTTAAAACCTGCACTTGTAATCATAACAAGTCATTTTAGATGCCATTGAAGTTACGGAATGAACTCCGATGAACTGTACGAATGCATTTTATTTACATGGGTCAAAGAAGGAATTATCCGTATGAGCGAACAAGGGAGACAACTCTTTCGTGTAAATGATGTCCCATGGTTGACAACGTACGCCATTTTCGTCGATTGAACAACCAAATTAATTAATTAGGCTTTAGTTTGGAGCTCAATCCGTCAATTAATTTCACGACAAATGTTCTTTGGCTTGCTTACATGGACTTGTATAAAAAAATTTAAAAAAAAGTAAAGAATGTCACTGGATTCTGAGCTATGAATTTAACACGCTAAAGTTCAAGATTACCCGGAATTATCCGAAGTATTTATTTTAACAATGGTTTGGCAATCATCAATAAACTAGGAATGTCAAAAAATAAGGGCAGATTTATTTGTGCGATAAGTTTATATTGGATAACGTTGGGAGCACGTCTTTCAGCGTTTAACACAGACCACCATCTCTGGGGGTTGTCACATACCGTATGCATATATGCCTCTCAGAAGTTCTTCACGGAGGTTCATATTATCGAAAGTCGGTGTAACGTCGACATCTTCGCTTGTTTCGAACTCCACAGCCCGCAAATCTTCTTGCATTACACGCCGTGTTCCCTGCGACGCCATTTTGGTATGTCCGCGTTTAGTTTGTGGTCACGTGGTACAGAATTCTTATCTTTACAACGGAATCTCAACGAAAGGGAACTAAACCCGTAGAGTGAAACAGAAACCGTACAGTCCCTTCACTGACCAGGATAATTATTTACTAAACTTGCTGTTTGTTAATTCAAAATTGTTCTGTCTCATCTTTAATTCAACTCCTCGTGATGAAACGGGAGATTGACGTGTGTCTTCCCGCAGACAAAGGTGAAAAACACCCCAGCAAACATTATGCACTCGGTTCACTGTAGTCGCGGCCCGCATGCGGTAAAATCTGCGGACCGAGCGCAGTGTCCATTTTTGTGTGTTTATTTCTTCTGACTTCAACTCAGTCCCTCTTTATTTTGTATGCCGAATGTTAATTAGCATGTTGTGCTACGTGTAACAGTGATTTAGATTTTTAAATGTGAGACTTAATTGTGTCTGCGGACAATACGTGACTGCGTCAGCCTGTTTACTGACATAGTCACCACCAAACTTAGTAAGTTTATAGTGAACTTACATGCATACACACATGTGGACAGTACAACAGAAGTATGAAAGACTATAAATCATCATAGGGATATGTTATGACACTGGGTGCATATTAACAACTGAAAAGAAAACCGTCATGCACAGCTAGGCAGTGAGTCATTGACACCGCGGGCCCATCATTTCTGATCATCATCGCTCCACGGCTATCGCCAGTTATCTCGGAACCCGCGCCATGATCATCATAATAATTGAAATCATACGTACAGCCGCTGAGATGCTGGAGAAAAATAAATTGGGTTGAAATAAGCACACAAGACACAATCATCAATTAATGCGTCAACAAGGAGGTACGTAATATTTCATTAAATACACGTGAATACAAAGATAAGAATGTAAGCTTTTCGCGGTCACGGTCATAGACGTACATTTAGAAATATAAATCTCTGTTTTTGTCAATTTCAAAAGGTAATTTCCTAAACTCTGCCTTTTTTTTTTAACGATTTTTAAACAGATCTGACGCGCTCTTCCAACGTAAAATACACATTTTACTTTTATTCTGGACATGTGCGCTGGCATTTCCATATCACTGCAGATTTTTTGTTGGGATTCCTGTAAATCGTCGAAATATGCAGTTACGTCCCCTGTCCTGCTGTATGCCTGGAACATGTCGATTCGATTGATTTGTTTACAAATACATTCAACATGAACGAAGTCGAAGTTTTTGTTGGAAACCATACGATGATTGATCCAGAAGTCTATGACTTGTGGCTGAGAGGATGTACAGGTACAATGATTAATAATTTCACAAATGAGTAACGTTTGAAAGGGACTGACTGAGCCAATTGTTGTCTGCAATGTGATGACTATCTGGATCTGGTCTGTCTGGATGCCCACTGGGTATAGTTCGTTGGAATTTCGTCACAGGAGCGACTTCGGTTATGCATGAAATGCGATTCCTTGCACATAGGACAATGTGTTTATACTGACAGGTTGTGTACAAGAAGAATTATTTGTCTTAAACTTGAACTGCATATATCTATACATATATATTGAAACAAATGCCTCAGTTAACAGGTAGTCCTTGTAACATAGCTGTGCACAAAATCAGCTTCAACTAATTCATTTGTGATGAAACAAAACGTATGCTGTACTGCATCCACAAGTAGGAGCCAGTGACAGCTTTGAAGGCAAAGCAGAATGACATGGTGAGCAATTTAAGGCAAACGTACAGGCGATACATGCATGTACTTTAACTCATTTTCTTCCTCCACAGCTGATGAAGCAGCTCAGTGCCTCCAGAAGCAGGAGTCATTGCAAACTTTCCAGGCAACAATAGATGACCTGCTAAGCGATGTGCAAGACAATTTCCGCCTGTTCTGTTTCTTGGAGAACATGCTGAAGTCACCTCCCAGACTACGAGATCAGCAGATCTATCAGATGGCCCAGGACACACAGACCATGCTCATTGAGAAGTAAGGATAGTAATAAATGTATGTAAAGCAGCAAAAAAAAGTGAGATATTATATCCTTTTGGGTCATAAGCCGTTCAGTGTTTAAATCACATTTCAGTTTTGGCTTTTTCTGTCAAAAATGGGACGGAGTGGAGACTCTGCAATTGGGGAGTTCTGTATTGGACAAGCGTTACTTTTTACCTATGACTTCCCCGACCGCAAAACTCATTTTTGGCTCACGTAAGTGTAGCCTATGCGATGCTAACTTTTGTCTGTGTGTGCGTGCGTGTGTGCGTGCGTGCGTGTGTGCGTGTGTGATAGAAACTTTAACATTTGACTGAACACCGAAATACTAATTTTACCGGGTTATTATCCAAGCAACAGCTTCAAAGTATTGAAGCAATGATCAACATTTCATCGGCACGTATGTAGATTAAGTGTGTATCCAAAGAAAACGGGTGGTGGTGGGTTTTGGGGGGGTAAAAACAGGTGACTGGTTTGTGTTGTGTGTGGTATGTAGACCAGGTCAGGGGTCAAGGTTAGGTCAGATCGCGTGAAGGATTGTGGTATAGATTCACTTCTCAGTTCTAACCGAGCTGCATTCGCCGATTCGGGGAAGACGATTTCACATTGTTCGGTTTCCTAGCGGCTCCAGAAAAAATAGATAAAGAAGATACCAAAGGAGATTTCCTACAGGTTGATCTGCACAGCGTGTTTTCAGTGTCTGCGCGAGGTAGCGCTGTCGAAAGGGCAGTGTCGATCTCAGTGGCAGTCGTGTCCCCGTAAGTAGGCTACAGACAGACAGATCTAGATCTAGCGTCTCCCACTCTTGCACCGTGTCTATGCTTACTGTGTGTGTGTATGTGTGACGGAGTGATTGAGTTTGTGTTACTGTTTGTCGATTTCTTACGGGAGCCTTGAAGGCTTCGCCTCTTGTTAAATTTCACGTTGCACTATTGTTGTAAGTATTGAAACAACAGTTGCTAGTTTCAAAGCTTAAAGCATGGTTTCAGTTTCCTGTTAAACCTCTGGGGACAATACCACGTTACATCTTCAGTTTTTCAAAGAGAAGAGACAAATTCTTGAAACTTAGACTTAGAGAATACTGTACTTGGTAAAAAGATCAGATGTTTTAACTCAGCTATTTGGGGTTATTTTTGCTTTGTTTTGTTTTGTTTTTGTAAAAGTACTATTCTGTACATAACCACTCTGTTATACCATCAAGAAAATTAGATTTCTTGTTCAATCAAAATATTCTTATTTTCAGGTACTACGGTTTCGACCCAGTGGTGGTGCGTGAATTTCTTGGGAAGAAGCTGGCTTCAAGAACTCGCAAAGATCTGGATGACATTAGTGAGCTGGCAAGGGTTCCCTTGAGAAGCTGCCGAAGACAGGTACATTTTTATAAATAAATGATAAATTGTCCATAAATAAGGGAGAATCATAACCAAGTGAGGCAAAATACTAAAGACTAGATCTTAAACACAAAGGGAAGTAAGTGCTCCAGACAAAAATAACAGGGGAGAGTTATGTGGACCTACTCTTGTGGTAACCACTTATCTAAAGAAAGAAATGAGAGAACAGGAAGCATTGAAATGAACCAACAACCTTTATTCTTCCATTACAGTTTAATGATTCTGTGACTCCCATGTACTGTTATTATTCATATTTAGAGCGCTTTCTATTCTTCGCTTCTTGGAGCTCATTCATACATGAATATTGCATAAATCACAATGGCATCCTTTGTCTACAGGACAATCCTGGTATATAAAGGCATTCTGGAATGAGATGCTTATTCTCCTGCATATGTAGCACAATAAAGGTGTTGAAAAGGAGACAAACAAACAAGACTGAAATACGTGTGTTCCTGGATCACTGATACAGACTCTGGTTCCATTTGCTTGTCATAAGAATTCTTTAGTGACTAGGGATTAGACCAGTTTGCTTGCACAGTGTGCTAAATACGTACTATCTGCATTTTCTGATGTTATTGAGTCACTGGAAAGAAACATGCCACATGGGCAGTTTTTTCTCATTGCCTGTTGGAGTATCTGGTGAATTTGAGGTTTCATGAATCGACTGAAGATGTCTTTTATTTTTGTGGTTGTGATGTCGCTTGTTTTTGTTGTATGTACAGTTTGACAACATCAAGCGTGTCTTTAAGGCTGTGGAAGAGTTGAAAGGATCCTTGGTGGAGAACATCCAGACTCATTTCTTGTTGTCTGAACCTCTTGCCAGGTACTATTAATTGTGTGTTTGTGTGTGTGCTTTCTGTTTTCTCTATCAAAAACAAGAATGGTTAGTTACTCATTATAAATTATTGCTGTTTTCTCTATTTGGGTTTTGCTAAGACAAGAAGAAGTACTGTATGTAATGCAAGATTTATTATTTTGCAACTTTAACTTTAAATGAATGCACTTATAAAACATTATTTCTGTCATGTTTACGAGGAGGCTTAATCTTCATTTTGTTTTGAATTTAATGAATGCTCCTGTATTGTATTTTTAAATCCTTATTTCTGTCATAATTACGAGGAGGCTTAATCTAATTCTTTGTGTTTCAGGGATTATGCAGCCATCACGTTCATCTGTAACAATCGCTTTGAGACGGGCAAGAAGAAGCTGTCTTATCTCCGCTTCAGGGACTTTGCAGACTGTGCCGGCCGCATGATCACAAACTGGTCTTACAGTTCTGTTGGTAAACTCTAAATTAGCTGCCTGGAATTCTTTATGAATACAGTTGAACCCCCCTTTTAAGACTCCCTCCTTTTTAAGACATTGTTTTCTCAGACTTTCTGTTCTTAATCTCTGTAGAATTACCCCCATTTTAAGACTCCCTCCTTTTTAAGACCCAATTTTCTCAGATTTGTGGAGGTCTTAAAAAGGGGGGTTCCACTGTACTACTAATGCTAATGTTGTTAACATGTGACCCAATCTCGTTCATGTGATTCTTTGTAACTAATAGTTGCTTGTAGCAATGTTATCTTAACATAGTCTCCAAAAGTGATCACTGAGATGCTTATGAATTTCATCATCTTTTAGGTGATAATCTTTTAAGAGATCATTCAGCAGTCTTTAAGATGAAATCGTGATTTCAGAATATTGGATCTCTGAACAAAATAGATTTTGATTTTCAGTCGATAATTAAAGCACACACATAAAAAGCACACATGGATTGCCTGACAACCCGTTCTTCATACATGTACAGTCACAGACCTGTGCACATCTACGGTTTTTGAGTCACTTGAGAAAAAGTGACTCTATGTAATCGGTCAGTGTTAGTCTGTCCGGCCGGCCGGCCGGCCGGCCGGCCGTAGACACCACCTTAACGTTGGACTTTTCTCGGAAACTATCAAAGCGATCGGGCTCATATTTTGTTTAGTCGTGACCTCCAATGACCTCTACACTTTAACGATGGTTTCGTTGACCTTTGACCTTTTTCAAGGTCACAGGTCAGCGTCAAAGGAAAAATTAGACATTTTATATGTGCATGCCGATGTGGCATGCATTCACCTACTTTTTGTTGTAATTACGTTTGCTCAAGCCATTGCACGATGTAAAAAGAAGTAGACCGTGTTTTTATTGTAGCACCTTGTTGTGACCCGTTTTGTGGAGCGTTAATATTTTTACGTGAGATTCACGTGCTCCTTGTTCAGTTGTTGTGACCTGGTTTTGGTCGGAGCGTCACAAACTGCGTCGTTTAGTCTTAGAACACCGTGAGATTCACGTGCTATTTTCCGTGTTTTGATTTTGAGGTGAGCCCTGCGAATCTGCGTTGCAAGTTTTAGAATACGTGTGACTCACGTGTTTTTAGCTTTGTGATGTCAGCTAGTTCCTTGGTCTTCTTTCTGTTAAATATACCGTTTTAAGTTTTGAGCATGCACGGAGTGCGTGATCGGTTACTGATTGGTTGTAAAATAGTAGTTTCACCCGATTCTGTCTTAGGAATGTTGTTGGTTGGTCAATCCGGTAACCTTTGACTTTTGAATAACTATTCCATGTTAGGTTTTTGTTTCCATAAATACCGCTGCTTGACTCCTGTCTCGTCAGTCGATCTGAGGGTTTTAGGAAGCGTTTGGTTTTGATGTAAACGTATGAAGGTTATTAAGTGAACCAACGGAGTGTTTCTTATGTTTTAACGTCAACGTAATGTTCTTGGAGACAGTTGTTTCTCAAGTGTGAATCGTTTTGTGCCCTTCGTTTGTGAGGCAACACGTTTTGGTACTGCTGGTCAACCCACACAGCGCATAAGGTAATTTTGTTGTTACTTGTTTGTGTTGTGTTTTGGTCGCCTTTTTGTAATGACTTTGTGAGTTGTTTATGTATAACGTGAGTTGAAAGTCTGACTTGTTGTAGTGTTTCTTTATTGTGTGTTCAACTGTTCTAGTGTTGTGAACGTACAGCAATGTTTTGTAGACGCTAGAAAGTCGCTAATGTTTATAATGATAACTTGTGTGTTCTGTGGTTAACGAAGTTCGAAGTGAAACGTTTTCTCTGACTTTTTCAGCCTTACGTTAAAAGAATTTAGGTAAAAGAAGCTTGCGGTCTGTGGTGATCGTTTGTAAACGGGCTTATTTCTTGTAACGTTATTGAGGGAAAGTGGATGAGTAAATATCTTGTTTGTGACTTTGATTAACGCAGGAACGTTGTCGTTAGACTTTTTGGTATGACAGTTTGCTTTGTATTCCTGGCCTGATGAGTCAATGTTTTTGTATTTTTCTGAAAGTAGCCATTTTGGTTTTAAACGTATGTATGCTAAGTTTCTTGAGTATTCTTAGTGCTTATGGTATTGTTGAACGTACGGAACGTAATTCTTTATTGTTGTTGAACGTACAGAACGTAACTCTTTATTGTTGTTGAAGGACTAACCAACGAGTGTTTGGTAATTGTAACTTTCTTGTCTGTTTGTCTTCGCCTGTCTTGTGATTGTTTATTTTTCTTGTATTTACTTCTCGTGTCTTGTTAATGCTTTTGATACTTTTGCCATGTCTAATAATTTGTTTTCTTTTCTCTTTTTCTTTCTGTCCATAAGTTTTTTACCGCAATACGTAGTATCTCATTACGTAGTACTGTAACTATATATGCATTACTGATACCTTAGTGTCAGATGTAAAATAATAAACCAGTACTTTTGCGCGTTATCGCTTGTAACCTGTGTTTGTCATTTCGTATGAACAATATGTAGTACCAGCCTCGCTCACGAAGGCGCGCACAGTAAAAAACTTTAGTTGCTGTCGCCCAGTAAAAAACTTTAGTTGCTGTCGCCCAGTAAAGAACTTTAGCTAAAGTAGACAAACTTAGCTGCTGACGCCCAGTGAAGAACTTTTGTTATTGACGCTCAATGAACGTAAACGTAGCTGTTGATAACCAGCAAAAGACTTTATTGTTACCTGTCACTGTGTTAGTGAACCATAGTTTGACATAGATCAACTTGTCGGTTAGAGATCTTCCTACTCCGTATCCGGCGCATTTTTTGTGACTTTTGTGTATTATCCCAAACGACCCTCAGATCGATTCATTTTACTTTATAACCAGATAAACCTTATGTATGTTTTTAGTGCTTTTGAATAAGCGAACATTGTAATGGAGAAGATTCCAGCAGATAAACCATTGGAAGCTTCAGGTTATGACGTTAACGGCGATGAAGATGAACATTCTCAAAGGCCTAGGCGTGACATTAAGCCTACTGAAAAAGGTAGAGAGTACCAGATTGAGATCAAAACTAGAAACTTCGCAAGACAACGAACATTCTTGGAACGAGCAATCGGTGAGATAGTCACAGAGCTTAACCAAGAAACTCCTAATCAAGAGTCGTTAACCAGTCAAAAACAAATTGTTTTGAGCATGTACAAGGATCTTGGTGACATAGAGAAAGGTCTTCGTAGTATTGGTAGCGGTGAAACCATTCAGGAAAGTTGGGATGATGTTCAGAGAACAGTTCAGAACATTATGTTTGACATTGATCGAGCTCTTGACAGACAAACGACTAGTGTGCAGGTGGCTAAGGAGCCTACTTCCAGGCATAGCAGTGTTACACCTAGCGTTGGGTCATCCACCCACAAGTCAGCCAGTGTTAAGTCTGCCATTCATAAAGTGGCTAGCATTACTTCAGCCATCCACAAGTCAGCTAGCCACAAGTCAGGTATCAGGAGATCAGGTAGCCAAGTAGCTTCTCGCGCCGAGTCTCTCCGCTCTAAAAGTGTTAGCTCTGAAGACACTAAATTGGCTCTTAAACTAGAGGCTGCATCCCTGGCCATAAAAGTGGAAGGTGACGCAATAAAGGAAGCTCAGTTTAGTGAACTGGATCTCTTACAACAACAATATGCTGAGAGAACTGCGGCTAGGCAGACTGAGGAAGCTGAGAGAACAGCAGCTAGGCAGACTGAGGAAGCTGAGAGAAATGCAGCTAGGCAGATTGAAGAAGCTGAGAGAACAGCAGCTAGGCAGGCCGAAGAAGCAGCTAGGCAAGCTAAGGAAGCTGAGAGAACAGCAGCTAGGCAGGCCGAAGAAGCAGCTAGGCAGGCCGAAGACGCAGCTAGGCAGGCTAAGGAAGCTGAGAGAATAGCAGCTAGACAGGCCGAAGACGCAGCTGAAGCAGCTCTTGAAGAGATTAAACAGAAGAAGGCTTTGAGACAAATTCAGTCCACCGAATTAAAAACTAGCTTAAGAGAACAACAAGCTATGTTACAAGTATTGGAACAAGGTGAATCCGTTCAGCAGGATCTCCCTGATCTACCGTCAGTTGATTTGTTGAACACTAGGTTCCACCCTCATCCTTTCGTTCCCTTGTACAGTCTTGTAGCCCCTCCTCTAAACAATGAACAAACAGCGATAGGAATAGGGACAGGTGCTGCCGTCATTGCTGACCAAGGGACACACCAGCCAGCCTTGGACGCCACGTCTGTTCCTGTCTGCCAAGCTGCCGTCATTGCTGATCAAGGGACACACCAGCCAGCCTTGGACGTCACGTCTGTTCCTGTCTGCAACGCCGCCAGCACCCGTGACATCTCTACTGTCAACGATGCTGTCACCATCTTCGTCGCAGGAACCACAACGACTGAGCCACGACAGCACGCGTTACCTGTCGTGGACCTCGTCGTTGGAGTCAGCGCCTCTACAAGCGCCGCTACTACCAACAACGCCACCTACGAGGCGTACGGACCTCAACGTAGAGAGGATGTCAACGCCCCCCATCACGCCGGAACGAGCGCTCCTTTCATCCATCGGGAGCCCTCCACACCCAACTACACGACGGCTGCAACTACATCCTCCATGCGGCCTACAGCGCTGCTGACCACACTGCAGCACCCTCTCGGTGCATACACTGGTCAGCCGCCTCTGCACAACGTTGGACACTCAACGACAAGCGTCACAGGCCCTCGCCCGCCTGATCTCGACCACACAGGTTGGTCCTATCACCTACCAGAGACAAGGGAAGGTGATGAGACGCAAGAACGACACACCTACTTCCCAGAAGAACGTCACCAACGCATGGACCACAGACGTTTTCAAGTTACCCCACCCTGTTTCCCCTATGATACCCACCTACATCCCAAACCAGAGCCTTTCGTGCCCACATTCCTGGACCCACATCAGACCACCCCCAAAGTTATTTGGGGAAACGAAAACGCAAGGCCCCCTGCGTACATGAACTTTGACAAGGAATGTCATGCAGATCGTCCATTTGCCACCTACCCCCCGTCTGCGTACTACCAACGTCCACTTGCTACTCCTGCCAAGCAGGACACTCCTATGGACTCTCTCGCCAAAACCCTATCAGACGCTCTGATGATCAACCGTTTGCCGATGCAGGAGCCGTGCATTTTTGTTGGTGACCCTCTCCAATATCCAATTTGGAGGTCGTCGTTTTCGTTCCTCATCGAGAGACAGAACATAACCAGCAGTGAGAAGTTATTGTATCTGCAACGGTACATCGGAGGTCAAGCAAAGGAGGCCGTGACCGGCTTCTTTCTGCTGAGAGAAGGTGATGCCTACGAGAGAGCCATGGAAGTGCTGGAAAATCGGTTCGGCAACTCATACGTCGTTTCGCAAGCTTTCCGGACCAAGCTGGACGAATGGACCCCAGTCAAAAGCAAGGATCCCAAGGGACTCAGAAGTCTGGCCGATTTCTTGCAGCAATGTTCCGTTGCTGCCCAGGAAGTTGGTGGACTGAGCATACTGGATGATGCCCAGTACCTACGGAAGATCGTCGGAAAGCTCCCAGACTGGATGAGTCACAGATGGTCTAGAACAGTTGCTCGAACCAAGGTTGAAAAGAAGAGGTATCCTCTGTTCAATGAACTCGTGTCGTTCGTTACCCTCGAAGCAGACATTTCTAACGACCCTGTTTTCGGCTTGACAAGTGCATCGGGGACACCAAGAAAGTTCACAACGAACCTGTCAACCCTGACAGAGGATGTCACCGCATGTCTGCACTGTCAACTTCCGGACCATGACGCTGGGACATGTAAGGAACTCATAGAGAAGCCTCTGGTTGAGATACGAGATTTTCTGTTCAAGAACCGTATCTGCTACGGATGTCTCAGAAGTAAGGATCACCAGAGCCGTCAATGTATGCAGAAACAGACGTGCAAGAAGTGCAAGAAGGCTCATCCCACTTGTCTTCATGATGACAATTTCAAATATCAGAACAGTATGAGTGAAAACAAAGGGGCGAGTGAACACAAGAACAATTACCGTACCTCTGCTGCTGACGTTCAAGAGCCACTGTCATCGTCGACCCCTACGGTGTCTGCTCTTAAGGCCAGCGAGGAAAACAGCATCGGTTTCACGTCTATGATCGTTCCCGTTCTCGTTTCCAGTGACTCTAACCCCAACGTAGAAGTGCTGACGTACGCACTACTGGACACTATGTCCAACGCCACTTTTGTAGTGCAGTCAGTGGCTGAAGAAGTTAAAGCCAAATCGCAGCCGACTACACTCAGGGTCTCCACACTGACTGAGGACAATGCTGTGGTCTCCGGCAGGAAGTACTCTGGATTGCGTGTCCGCTCTCCTACCTCCAGTGAGTTTGTCAGGCTCCCTTCTGCCATCTCACGACCTTATCTGACCGTTGACCCCACTCATATCCCCACCTCAGAGACTGTCAAAGCTTACCCACATCTCCAACACCTGTCTCCTAAACTGCCCCCCTTGTACCCTGACTGCGAAGCAGGCCTCCTCATTGGCTACGACTGCGCTGAAGCCCTCATGCCCCTAAACGTTGTCCAAGGACTGCCATTCGCAGTAGAGACTAAGTTAGGTTGGAGCATCGTCGGCAAGGCACCGCATTCCGTCGCCTTTGATGGCATAGCCTCGTCCATGCGCGTCATCGTCAAGCCAGGATCGAGGGAAGAAGAACGTGTAGCTCACGTCTACAAGGTACAGCTGGACGAAGTCTCGCGTACTGACCCATTACATGTTATGGAAAGAGACTTTGCAAGTGACTCAGGATCCATGTTCCAAGACGATGTAAAGTTTGCGAAGATCGTGAAGGAAAACGTGAAAGTCAACAAAACTGGTCACTACGAGATGCCCTTACCATTTCGACCAGAGAAACCGTCCCTCCCCGACAACAGAGGTGCCACAGTCAAGCATCTGAAGGGCCTGAAACGCCAGAAAAAACATGGGTACCGTGATGACTGCGTCAAGTTCATGACATTAATCTTGTACGGGCTGATCGTGATGTGTTTTGCCTCTAGGGCAATCCACATTGAAACCCTGGATGACATGTCAAGTGATTCCTTCATCAACGCCCTACGCATTGTTGTCTTGCATGACCAGAACTTGTGCAGATCAGAGTGGTGCATGGCTCGTGTAATCGAGGTGATGCCTGGATCTGATGGACTGGTCAGACGAGTGAAAGTGCATGTTGGAACAAAGGCTCTAGACAATCACGGCCGTCCCACTGGTGATAGTCGCATATTAGAGCGACCTATTCACAAAATGACTGTGTTAGTTGATCGTGAAAATCACAAAGACAAAGCTGTGTAAGCGAACTGAAAGAACATTGAACTTTGGAGTGTTTTTCCAATTTGACAGTTGTAGATTGTTGCGGTTTGTTTTTATACCAGATGATGTAACGGACATTTATGGTTTAAGTGGTGCGTTCTTGTTATGCCGTCGAGTAAATGACTAGTGGCATTTAGTTGAAACGAGATGTGTTGAAACACTGAAAACGATTGAACCATAATATTGTTGTGTAAATGTTTTGCAACACAATGGTTTTGAGTTGTAAATTTGAAATGTCTAAATCTGCGTTATTCTTCTTTTGATATAAGGAATGTGTTTGTACAAAGGTTTTTTGAAGTAAATTATATTAATATAATTTCCGGTGGGAGTGTGCATGCCGATGTGGCATGCATTCACCTACTTTTTGTTGTAATTACGTTTGCTCAAGCCATTGCACGATGTAAAAAGAAGTAGACCGTGTTTTTATTGTAGCACCTTGTTGTGACCCGTTTTGTGGAGCGTTAATATTTTTACGTGAGATTCACGTGCTCCTTGTTCAGTTGTTGTGACCTGGTTTTGGTCGGAGCGTCACAAACTGCGTCGTTTAGTCTTAGAACACCGTGAGATTCACGTGCTATTTTCCGTGTTTTGATTTTGAGGTGAGCCCTGCGAATCTGCGTTGCAAGTTTTAGAATACGTGTGACTCACGTGTTTTTAGCTTTGTGATGTCAGCTAGTTCCTTGGTCTTCTTTCTGTTAAATATACCGTTTTAAGTTTTGAGCATGCACGGAGTGCGTGATCGGTTACTGATTGGTTGTAAAATAGTAGTTTCACCCGATTCTGTCTTAGGAATGTTGTTGGTTGGTCAATCCGGTAACCTTTGACTTTTGAATAACTATTCCATGTTAGGTTTTTGTTTCCATAAATACCGCTGCTTGACTCCTGTCTCGTCAGTCGATCTGAGGGTTTTAGGAAGCGTTTGGTTTTGATGTAAACGTATGAAGGTTATTAAGTGAACCAACGGAGTGTTTCTTATGTTTTAACGTCAACGTAATGTTCTTGGAGACAGTTGTTTCTCAAGTGTGAATCGTTTTGTGCCCTTCGTTTGTGAGGCAACACGTTTTGGTACTGCTGGTCAACCCACACAGCGCATAAGGTAATTTTGTTGTTACTTGTTTGTGTTGTGTTTTGGTCGCCTTTTTGTAATGACTTTGTGAGTTGTTTATGTATAACGTGAGTTGAAAGTCTGACTTGTTGTAGTGTTTCTTTATTGTGTGTTCAACTGTTCTAGTGTTGTGAACGTACAGCAATGTTTTGTAGACGCTAGAAAGTCGCTAATGTTTATAATGATAACTTGTGTGTTCTGTGGTTAACGAAGTTCGAAGTGAAACGTTTTCTCTGACTTTTTCAGCCTTACGTTAAAAGAATTTAGGTAAAAGAAGCTTGCGGTCTGTGGTGATCGTTTGTAAACGGGCTTATTTCTTGTAACGTTATTGAGGGAAAGTGGATGAGTAAATATCTTGTTTGTGACTTTGATTAACGCAGGAACGTTGTCGTTAGACTTTTTGGTATGACAGTTTGCTTTGTATTCCTGGCCTGATGAGTCAATGTTTTTGTATTTTTCTGAAAGTAGCCATTTTGGTTTTAAACGTATGTATGCTAAGTTTCTTGAGTATTCTTAGTGCTTATGGTATTGTTGAACGTACGGAACGTAATTCTTTATTGTTGTTGAACGTACAGAACGTAACTCTTTATTGTTGTTGAAGGACTAACCAACGAGTGTTTGGTATTTGTAACTTTCTTGTCTGTTTGTCTTCGCCTGTCTTGTGATTGTTTATTTTTCTTGTATTTACTTCTCGTGTCTTGTTAATGCTTTTGATACTTTTGCCATGTCTAATAATTTGTTTTCTTTTCTCTTTTTCTTTCTGTCCATAAGTTTTTTACCGCAATACGTAGTATCTCATTACGTAGTACTGTAACTATATATGCATTACTGATACCTTAGTGTCAGATGTAAAATAATAAACCAGTACTTTTGCGCGTTATCGCTTGTAACCTGTGTTTGTCATTTCGTATGAACAATATGTAGTACCAGCCTCGCTCACGAAGGCGCGCACATTATATCTTTGACAAAGTTCATCGGATGTGATTGAAACTTTGTAGGATTATTCTTTACATCAAAGTATTTACATCTGTAGCCTTTTACGAACGTTATCAGAAAAACAAGGGAGATAACTAGCCTTTTCTGTTCGGCAACACACAACTTAACGTTGGGCTTTTCTCGGAAACTATAAAAGTGACCGGGCTCAAATTTTATGTGAACGTGACTCATTGTGTTGTGAATAGCAATTTCTTCCTGTCCATCTGATGCCTCATATAATATTCAGAACTGCGAAAGTGACTCGATCGAGCGTTTGCTCTTCTTGTTCTGTAATTTCTCCGATTTTTATATGCAGAATACGGTGCTACGGATGTTTAATTAAAATTCCAAAATTCCGATGTTTTACTCCAAAAACAAATGTTGGTACTTTTTTCTGTTTTAAGATGTTTTGACCAATTAGTTGGCCGTTTCGCTGAAAAGACGCTTTCCGATTTACCGGAAGCGCGCGTGTTCTTAGCATTGAGTTTTTGTTCTTCGACTTAGTTGAAGTTCGTCCAGCGTCTGCGTGGCAACTTGTGATTGAAGTGAAACATGGAAAAGAAAAAAAGAGTGCGAGATTCAGATAGTGAAGAGGAGAAACCAGCTCTGTCACCAAAGAAGAAGAAAATGGCACAACAGTGCTGGAAGTCCAGTTATTCTCAAGACAACCTGGAGATCGTTACAGCTTACTACTGAAACATTTTAAAAACTACTGAAATTTGGTTTGTTTACTACTGATGAGCGTTTTAAGTGTGCACAGGTCTGCAGTCATGAATATATGTAAGTCATTCATCTTACAGGAATGTCTCAGGAAATGTGTTAACCAGGTACTTCTGGTAATTTAACAGTAAAAACCCAAATTCCGGAAATGAAATCGACAATCTGTCATACATACCAGTCGATGTTTTGTTTGACAGATTTTTCATGAGTTGACGGTAATTTAAAATGTAATAGGTTGATTTGGCTTTTATGAGAGGCAGGATTGGTTCTTGTAAAGAGATATACCAGGTGGGAAGAATCACCAACACACTCACTTGTGTCCTTTTTGTTCCAGAGTGCATAATCCATGAGAATAATGATGTTGACCTGGACAGAAATTTTCTGCTATCACTGAGGGAAGTGAAAGTGATGGCAGAGAAAGAGTGTCTGGAGGAACATCGCCAGCTCATGCTCAAAGCTGCTCAAGGCTTTCCTGAACACATGAAAGGTCACCTCAGTGAAAACTTCAGGGTAAGGGTTCTTTCTCAGTGAAGTGTCACAACACTCAAGTGCTGCACTTTTTTGACTCACATGCGAAGCAAAAGTGAGTCTATGTACTCACCCGAGTCGTCCGTCCATCCGTCCGTCCGGAAAACTTTAACGTTGGATATTTCTTGGGCACTATTCAGTCTATCAGTACCAAATTTGGCAAGATGGTGTATGACGACAAGGCCCCAAAAAACATACATAGCATCTTGACCTTGCTTCAAGGTCAAGGTCGCAGGGGCCATAAATGTTGCCTAAAAAACAGCTATTTTTCACATTTTTCCCATTTTCTCTGAAGTTTTTGAGATTCAATACCTCACCTATATATGATATATAGGGCAAAGTAAGCCCCATCTTTTGATACCAGTTTGGTTTACCTTGCTTCAAGGTCAAGGTCACAGGAGCTCTTCAAAGTTGGATTGTATACATATTTTGAAGTGACCTTGACCCTGAACTAAGGAAGATAACTGTTTCAAACTTAAAAATTATGTGGGGCACATGTTATGCTTTCATCATGAGACACATTTGGTCACATATGATCAAGGTCAAGGTCACCTTGACCCTTATGAAATGTGACCTAAATAAGGTAGTGAACCACTAAAAGTGACCATATCTCATGGTAGAAAGAGCCAATAAGCACCATTGTACTTCCTATGTCTTGAATTAACAGCTTTGTATTGCATGACCTTGGATGACTTGGGTCAAGGTCACATGTATTTTGGTAGGAAAAATGTGTAAAGCATGTGAGTCGTATGGGCTTTGCCCTTCTTGTTTTCTTTTTTCCACACATGTATGTGTGGTACAAATATGGTTTCTGTGAGTTATTTTTCAGGATGATTCTTTCTTCAGATATCTTTCTCTGTTACCTCTGTGTGTGTGATGTGTTGGTGTGTCTGTCACTGTGTGTTAGGGGGGGGGGTGTGGGGTGGGTGGAGAAAGTCAGTGTACTGGAAAGTACACCACATGACATTTTAGAAGTTTCATTTTAATTATAGCATTTGCTTAGAACTAAACTTGAGTACCAAAGTTACAAAAATGCACTCAGCATTATAGACAGAGATACAGAAGACAGACAGAGACAAGCATGTAACTCTGCAATACATGAACAGTTATATATATTTAAGTCTTTCTTTTCAGACATTGTCCAAAACCATTGTCAACATTGCCTACGGTCTGAACCACAATCGGGAATCAAAGGACATCTTCATTGACCTATTTGAAAAGGTGAATATACTCATACTTTTACACTTGACATCAAGTAAGATGATTTGATTTATGAGGAAAAGAAAAGTTACAGTCATAATTCAATTGAAAGACCAACAAATTTCTTTGTAACAAAATGCATGTGACCTTTAACGTGCATATCCAAGACTTGCTTATGTCCTTTGATACAATCTGCACACAGACTGACAAAGATGTATCCTTTTACACTAACAACCTACCATTACACACACAAAATGTTCCATGCATGGTGTGTTTACCAAGTGTGAGAGCTTTTTTTTCTGTGCATCTTTTGCTTACATGCTGAAACTACATTTTCTTATGCACAGTTGATAGAGCCATTCACACAATGTCAGTACAGCTGTGGGGAGGTGCAGAAAGTGATGACTGCATACAAAGACAGTGCTTTGCAGACAGAATTCCTTGCAAGGTCAGTTTCTTACCCATAAAAGGAGCAGTCGGTTGCAATATAATGTTGTAACATTTGGAAACTTACTTACCGCACAGACATGTGTGTGTATGTGTGTGTATTCTCTCTCTCTCTCTCTCTCTCTCTCTCTCTCTCTCTCTCTCTCTCTCTCTCTAGTGAGAGAGAGAGCGAGAGCGCAGTCTCCTCAGTGAGGTATTGGTTTAAAATACAAAGATTAACCCCAGCAAGAATACCTAAACGGGCAGGAGAACAACTTGAATAACGATACAACGGCAAAGAAGACGTGTACATGGCTTAGAAATATTAAACATTGTTTAGAGACTCATGGTTTTTCGGAAGTTTGGATAAACGGAGCAGCAAACGAACCGGCCTTTTTGTCGGAAATAAAACAAAAGATGATTAGTAAGCTTAAAGAAGAATGGTGGGAAAAGATAACGACAAGGGACAGATTTTCAATATATCGATTATTTAAAAGTTGTTTACTTTTTATGCAGAAAGGTATTTAAATGATATGACCATTAAAACGGTCGGGACGCATTGATCAGATTCCGCCTTGGTATTATCGAATTAGCCATAAATAAAAGATATCAGCCAGAAACTGTGAGTAAAACTTGCGAATTTTGCCCTGCCAACTTTTTGAGGACGAATGACATTTTTTTTCGATTGTCCACTGTACAAGAATAACGATATTCGCAAGAAGTACATTGGAACTTTTATAATTCGTTTAAATGAACTTTCACTGAAAGCCCTATTTGAAAACACGGAGAAGATGTACGTAAGTTAGCAATGTATGTTTTTTATGCCATGCACTTTAGGGAACAATGTGTTTCAAATACATAAGTTGCATTATTGCTTACATAATTCGCTTTCATAGCACCAGAAAGTGATTGATGATAGACGTTAACCCTATTTGCATGGAGTTCATGTTTGTGTATAATATGCGTACAATGGGTCTTATTTATACGTCTTTATCCGTCTGTTTTGCTTGAGGGTGTGTCTATATGAGAGGCCGCCTGTTTTGCCTTCGCGCCTTGTATAGGTGTGTGTGTGTGTCTCTCTGTGCGTGTGTGTGTGAATTTGTGTGTGTGTGTGTGTGTGTGTGCAACTTTTTTTGTATTTTGTCATTTTTCTTGTTTTGTTGATTTTTGTGTGTGTCGATATGGCTTGTTAAGCGAAAGACATTAAACCATCAAAGTGTCTCTCTCTCTCTCTCTCTCTCTCTCTCTCTCTCTCTCTCTCTCTCTCTCTCTCTCTCTCTCTCTCTCTCTCTCTCTCTCTCTCTCTCTCTCTCTCTCTCTCTCTTTGCTGGTTCGTTCGTTTACTTTGTTTATTTGTCATGTTGCTTTACTTGTTTATCATTTATTAGACATTTGTATTAGAAGTAAGGACCGGTTGTAAGAAAAGGTGTCGCCTTAAACCTTTATCCTTGAAAAATAAAGTTCCATCATCATCATCATCATCATCTGTCTCGTCTGTGACTTTTTTGGTAGTTATTTTGATATGACAATTCTAAAAAACTTAAAATCTAGATTATCTTATGAGGTTTCTATGCTGGCAGGCTCATTTATCTGATTGGAAGGTGTTGCAGCATGTAAGGCTTCTTTTTAAGCCTACTGTCTATATGATACTTACCGAGACAGTACTATTCTTGCACATTATCTATTATAGGCCGAAAAAATTGGACAAAACGCTGAGTGGGTACAATTATCTCCCATAACCATGCGCCACCGTGGATCCCAAGCACTGTCCGAGTGCTTCCCCCTTACAGGATGTAGGTGGCGCGTCCTCTTTCTTTATGAGCTGCAGACCCTCAAAAAGCCCATAACATATCAAGAGGGGAGGCGGGAGGGAAACTCTAATAGTACTGTCTCGGTAAGTATCATATAGACAGTAGGCTTAAAAAGAAGCCTTACAGTCAATATAACACTTACCTCGACAGTACTATTCTTGCACAGAATACCAGAGTGGTGTGAGGGTGATATGTAGAGTATTAAACTCCTTAATCAAAATCACTTAAATCCAAGGATTAAGATACCCAGGCAATTTTCGAACAGTACTACCGTACAAGAAAATATACCCAAGAAACATACCTAAGACTGACGTGACCATGCTGGCAACCACTGCTGTGTGGTGAACTCAATGTCAAAGTCCAGGCCACTCAAAGCTTGAATACCACTGAGTCTACGGCAAGTGGCTAAAGCGATGAGGAACAATTAGTCTTAAAAATCAGCAACTTGATACTGATGCCTGCCAGGGGTTCAAACTCATTGCTACGCAGGAGTTTGAGGACCAGAAAAACATCCCCCTTGGGAAATGAAACCCGAGGTTTAGACACCGCTGCATTGCTAATACCCGAAAGGACATTAGCGATGAGGGAGGACCTGATCAAGTGTTCAGGTCTGCGACCAGTAGCGGCCGCAATCGTGGAAGCGATGGCAGGTCTGTATCCAAGAAGAGTCTTAGAAGAAAGACTCTTCTTTTGATACACTTCCACCAGGAAGTTGGCCAAGTCCTGTGTTGAGGGATAAAGCGGCTTTATCCCCTTGGACAAGGCGAAGGTGGCCCAAGCTCTCCAGCGTAAGTCGTAGAGCTGATTAGTTGATCGCCTCTTAGCGTTCAAGAAAAACTCTACTGAACTCTTGTGCAATCCTAGTGCAAGCAGTTTGGAGCGCACAAGAGCCATGCGGTCAAGCACAGACTCTCTGGACGTGGATGAGGGAGGCATGATCGAGGCTGGAGCAGACCTCCCCCGTCCAGATCCAGAGGTAGAGGGTCTACGTGGGTGAGACCGCGAAGATCTGGAAACCACAGAGCTGTTGGCCAGTAAGGCGCGACCAAAATCAGTCTTGGTCGTTCCTGCAGATATTTTGCCAGCACCCTCGGAATCAGAGATGTCGGGGGATAGGTGTAAGCATCGAGGAGCCTCCACAAGAGAGTGAATGCGTCCAAGTGGAACGCATTCATGTCTCGAAAGGGGCTGACGTACCTGGGAAGCCGAGCGCTGAATCGAGTTGCGAACCGATCGATCAGAGGACGGTCCCACCTTGCCCACAGACGCTGTAGAACGTTGTGAGCGATGGTCCATTCTGTGGAGAGAACCTGATCGCCCCGACTGAGAATGTCGACCAGGGCGTTCAGTTTCCCCGGAACGAACTGGACTGACATCCGGACCTGATTGGTCTGGCACCAGAGCAGAATCTCCTCCGCCAACAGGGAGAGGGACCGAGAATTGGTGCCCCCCTGGTGGCGAAGGTAAGCTAAGCATGTGGTGTTGTTGTCCCCGTTGAAAATCAGAGGGGCCAAGGACAGGCCGAATGGGAGGGCCTGAAACTCGAACACTGTGCCCTCCCAAACGAACCGGAGCAGATGTCGGTACCCCGGGGCCACCAGGATGTGGAAGTAAGCATCCTGGAGGTCCCAGACATGGCCCAATCGTTTGGCCGGATGGCCAACCGGACCGACGAAGGGGTTTCCATCTTGAACTTGCACCTGTGAAGGTACAAGTTCAAGGTGGAGAGGTCCAACACCGGCCTGAACCGGCCGTCCTTTTTGGGGACGGTGAACAGGCGGGAGCAGAACCCTGGAGAAGGCTGAGAAAGGGGGTAGACCGCCTTCTTCTCGACCAACGAGTTCACCTCGTCCTGAAGAGCCTGCCATCTGGCAGGGTCTCGAGGAGGGGGGAACGTCCAGGGTAGAGCGGACAATGGAGGTTGTGACGACAGCGGTAGAGAAAACCCCGACCACACCACCCTCAAGAAAAACTGGTTGGAGACCAGTCTGCCCCACATGCCGCGGGCCCGAAAAAGGGAACCGACGGACGAAAGAGGGGCAACTTGAGGGGGCGTCAACGTAGGGCCGGGACTCACTGAAAATTCTGCTGGCGGGCAGGCGCAGGCTTGCGACCACCCCCCCTGGTGGTGCTGCTTCCCCTTACCTGTCTGAGCACCCTTCGTCTTGCTTGGGAACGCAACAGGCGCCTAAGAGGAGGAAGAAGGAGGCAGTGAAACTGGCTTCTTCTTCTTCTTCTTCTTCTGAGGCTGGGAGCTGGAGGTGACTGTAGCACTTCTCTTACTCCCCGCCGCCGTCGCCGAAGCAGCGAGGCCAACCATCAGAGAATCAGTGTTCCTCTGGCGTGTGGACTCCACCACAGAACGAACAGTGTCCGGATGAAAGAGGGAAGAAGGCTGAGGAAACGTGTTCCTCAGACTCTTCCTCATATCCGGAGGCACTATAGAAGTAGGCAGAAAATGATCACGGAACAGGGCCAATAAAGTGGACCCGTGTTCCAATGGCCAATTCTGCCGCAGACGTCACGCACGATATGCAAAGCCCGATCCACTCGAACCGTGACAAGGACCCGAGTGGAATCGGACTCTGCCCGATCGGGAGGGTCCAACAGTGTGGACAGCGTGCTCATCCATGTCAAGGCCTGTGATTGGGCCTCGACTGTGGAAGAAACGGTGGCCTCAAGATTGTGGAACGAAGCAGAGCTCAGTTCCACCTTCTTGACCGAAGGCACCTCCCCAACGAACACATCACCGTCAGCCCCACCCTAAACACTCGAAGTCTGGAAAGTGAGAGTTCGAGAGTCAAAGGGAAAAGGGAGGGACGAAACAGATTGGACACGAGGAAACAGTGGAGGTGCGCCTCCCGAAGGAAAGCATGGCACTGAACCCGCGTCCTCCCGAGGAACATAGGTCGCGTTTGCACGTGAATCTGTACTCCTCAGGCGATGTGCTGCCGCTTCCACCGTGGCACTAAGACTAGGGTGGAACGCGAATTGCCGGCGGACGGATCGTTCATAAAACGAGCCGCCGGCAGACGCGGCGTGAGCCTCCCGCGCCCGGGCCGAAGCGGACTCAAAGGACGAGAGGGCGTCTCAGGGAAGGACGTCCTGAAACTGTTCAAACGTCCTTCTAGCTGTGCGAGGACGAGCCTCCTGCCTCTCGTCCTCAGACCCCGGGTCCAGGTCCTGTGTGTCAACACTAGACGACAGACGCTTAAGAGAGGCATCCGTGACGTCAAGACGCCGCGTGATGTCTGTCATGTACTGTTGCAAAGTACGAAGCATAGCTTCGGAAGTTCCATCAGAAACCGGCAAGGGTAGAGGATCAGTGTTAACCTCAGGGCGACCCTGATCCTCCTCCCTATCGTCCTCCGACTCACTCTCCTCTTCACTTCCCGACAACTCCTCAAAAGCAGGAGTGTAGGGAGCTTGAGGGGGAAGAGCCGAAAGCGATGAAGCAGGCTGTGAAGAAACGCCCACAGAAGCAAGAGGCCGCGAAGACCCCTGCCCCAAAGACGAAACGTCTCCAGCAGCCGAAGGGGGAGAAAAACAACAACCCTGCGACTGTTGGGTCAGCCCAGCCAACGAACCCCCGCCATTTATAGACTGAACAGGAACCCATCGGGTCTGATCAGAAAAGAAATGGTCCGGTCCGGTCGGGGGTGCCGATCCGGTCCGGTAGGGTGGTCCGGTGTTCCGGTCCGGTGCCGGACCATCCGGAGGTCCCGTTCGGCACCGAACCATCGTACCCACAGAAGTGTTCGGGTGGTTAGGTCCGGACGTGGACATACCGTACCATCCGGACCCGTGGTCCGGTATGGTCCGGTTCGGTGCCAGACCATCCAGACCAACAGAGGTGGTCGGGTGGTCCGACACCGGGCCATCCGGACCCGTAGGTCCGGACCCGTAGGTCCGGTACCATCCGGAGGTCCTGTTCGGCACCGAACCATCCGTACGCACAGAAGTGTTCGGGTGGCTCGGTCCGGGCGTGGACGTACCGTACCATCCGGACCCGTAGGTCCGGTTCGGTGCCAGACCATCCGGACCAACAGAGGTGGTCGGGTGGTCCGGTCCGGACCGGACCACCGGTCCAGTACCGGACCATCCGGACCCGTAGGTCCGGTCCGGTCCCGCACCATCCGGAGGTCCCGTTCGGCACCGAACCACCCGTACCCACAGAAGTGTTCGGGTGGCTCGGTCCGGACGTGGACATACCGTACCATCCGGACCCGTAGGTCCGGTTCGGTGCCAGACCATCCGGACCAACAGAGGTGGTCGGGTGGTCCGGACCGATCCGATAGGGTGGTCCGGTGTTCCGGTCCTGTGGTCCGGTCCCGTACCATCCGGCGGTCCCGTACGGCACCGAACCATCCGTACCCACAGAAGTGTTCGGGTGGTTCGGTCCGGACGTGGACCTACCGTACCATCCGGACCCGTAGGTCCGGTATGGTCCGGTTCGGTGACAGACCATCCGGACCAACAGAGGTGGTCGGGTGGTCCGGTCCGGACCGGACCACTGGTCCGGTTCGGACCGGACCACTGGTCCGGTACCGGACCATCCGAACCCGTAGGTTCGGTCCGGTCCCGTAGCATCCGGAGGTCCCGTTCGGTACCGAACCATCCGTACCCACAGAAGTGTTCGGGTGGCTCGGTCGGACGTGGACATACCGTACCATCCGGACCCGTAGGTCCGGCATGGTCCGGTTCGGTGCCAGACCACCCGGACCAACAGAGGTGGTCGAGTGGTCCGGCCCCGACCGGACCACTGGTCCGGTACCGTACCATCCGGACCCGTAGGTCCGGTGGTCCGGTGTGTTCCGGTTCGGTGCCAGACCACCCAGACCAACAGAGGTGGTCGGGTGGTCCGGTCCCGACCGAACCACTGGTCCCGTACCGTACCATCCGGACCCGTAGGTCCGGAAAGGGCCAGAGGTACTGTCCCGCACCGGTCCGGTACGGTCCCGTACCATGGGTCCCGTCCGGACCAAACCCGGAGGTCAAGTCCAGTCGGGACCCGTGGGTCCGGTTCGATCCCGACCCGTAAGCCTGGAACGTTCCGGACCCTTGGTCCGGACCATCCGTCACCCGAACACCAGACGCTAAGGAATGGCGTGGGGTCAAGACGGTCCGGTCGGAGGTGTCGGTCTGAGCAACAGAAACAATGTTCCCGTCGCCCTGACCATTCGACAGAAGTACCACGTTCTGTCGAACACCTCCACGTCCAGTAACTAGTCGGCCGGAGCGTTTCATAGAGGGACAGCCACCAGTCACACGGACGTCAGAGGGAACCGTAGTAGCAGTGGTCGTAGGCACGAAGCCTGAAACCCCTGCCCCCACAGGACCGCCCTGAACGGGGTCAATTCGCATCCCAACCCCAGCGGGGAGGGAATTCAGAGACCCCGTCATCTCCTCCGATCTCCCCCCCCAGGAGGCCGAAACTACTGTCGAAACAGCAGCAGACGACCCAGCGAGGGAGTTCAGAGGAGGACCCGTGTCCCTCCTGGCTTCCACAGCGGTGGAAACCGAGGAGGGCACAGGAGAGGCACCGGAAAAGGAAGATTTTAATGCCAACTGCACCCGGTGTTCCCAGGCGGTCACCCATCCAAGTACTAACCGGGCCCGACGTTGCTTAACTTCGGTGGTCGGACGAGAACCGGTGTTTACAACGTGGTATGGCCGTTGGCTGTCAAAACCTGAGTCTCTCCAGTAGCCCCTAGATCGGATTCACCAACCCCCAAAGAGGGTTGGGAATCGACCTGCCCCCGGATTCGAGCCAGGGAGGAGAAGGAAACCTTCCCCCCAGGCTTGAAACCGGGAGGAGCTGAAGCCTGAGACTGAGGGCCGGACAACGGCGTCGAAGGGGGGGAAGCTTGTTCCACTGAAGGAGAAGGAGAAAGAAGCTTTTTCTTTCCCCTCGACCTTCCCCGAACCTTCGACGGCGCAGCCCCGCCCGAAGTCCCAGGCTCAAGCCCAGCCTGTTTGAGCAAGCTCGCATTGAGCTTGCTCAAACAGGCTTTCTCCGCCCTCCCTCGCCGCAAACGCAAAGCGTTTGGGGAGGGAGAGTCGGAGCGCCGAAAGATCCCCTTCTCCGTGCGTAAAACATGACGCTGGGCGCCCGGAGAAGGGTTGCCCCCGGCAGACTCTGGTTCCGTAGAACCAGAGCCCAAAACAGGACGAGACATCCTACCTCGCCCTGTACGTACCCTTAAAGACCGAGAATTAACAAAATTCAAAGAAAATTTAGGTCAATACTCAAGTGAATGCGGCGAAACGAGAAGCAGACGACCGGTCACCACGAAGTAGGACGGGAGGCACGCCGAGTCCGCCACACAAAAACGGAGGCACAAGTTGAAGGAAACACAACGTAGCCTCAAGCCAGAAGTGGAATAACACACAATAATCCAACAGGTGATAGTCCACACAGAAAAGAAGCCTCTTAGTCCAAAATAATCCGGGAGCGTAGCAGAAACACAGCCGGTCTGACACGCGCGAAAAAAGAAAGAGGACGCGCCACCTACATCCTGTAAGGGGGAAGCACTCGGACAGTGCTTGGGATCCACGGTGGCGCATGGTTATGGGAGATAATTGTACCCACTCAGCGTTTTGTCCAATTTTTTCGGCCTATAATAGATAATGTGCAAGAATAGTACTGTCGAGGTAAGTGTTATATTGACTGCATGTGTTCTTCTTTATTATACTTCTTGCTGCTGGTGATCTTTGGTTTCTAATTATCAGCTAGTTGATTGTGTATTTACGTGAGCAAGGCTACACCAATTTTCTTTTCAATTGTGCGACGTCCAGCGATTCACTTGTGTATGTGTTCTTACACTCACAAAATACTTGTGTTTTCAGTGGCTCATGCCTTTTCAGGGTATGTTTAGGGTATCTGTCACACTGTGCGACACAAAACATTGCTCATCTTTACATTGCTCACTTTAGGGATTTGTACATAAAATCGTCTTTTTTTGTTTTTTCAGGACATCTCCTCACCTTCAGACGGTATGGGAACGTTACATGGGAACGCTTTGTGCCTGTGTTGTTAGAATGTACCCCAAACAGTGATGTGATTGTTTTGTCATTGTGTTATTTATGAAGTTGTTTATTCAAGAGATTCAGGGAAGAAGGCACTATGTAACACTGCAAGCATACTCTTTGTGCAATAGTATCTGCCTAAATGTAGTGCTGATCGGTGTGTTATTGTGTTGTCTGATTATTTATTCAGGAAATGTGACTGAAAAAAACTATAGGATAGCTGCTATGTAAAAAGTGTACTGATACATACATGTGTTGGTGTAAATTATGTGCCATTGGTTGGTATCAGAGTAAGTATATATCCGGTGAATGAGATTGATGAAAGGGCTGTGTGAAACAATCAGAATATTCCTTGAAGTTGTGCAAAAGCAATGTTAAAAGTTTCTTTGTACGTACTTTATAAAAAGACACTGCAGGCTATGTTCATTCATGTTTCAAAGTGTGGTAAGCAGGGACAGCCTTAGTTGGTAATTTCCATGCTTTGCCAGCGGAAATCAATAAATAAGCAAAACGAACAAGAACAACCGGCCAGGTGTGCCAGTTTCATATTACATCTGATATATAATATTTTTCTCTGCATATTTGATTTGTTTTGACACTGCTTTATATGACACTGTATCCGGTTTTGGTGACAGCTGGGATTTGTAACTGTAAAGTTGCACCAATTTTGAAAATGCCTATCAACATGATTGGGTAAGGTGTGTTCTTTTATTTAATTGGATGAACATGGCAGCTCTCATTCCACCCCAAAAAATGTAAGACAATGAAGCTTGGAACAAAAAAGTCACGTACTACATGGGAAATTGGATTAATAATACCAAGCATACTCTGGCTGAGAGTACAGTGGAAAAAGATCTTGGGGTCCACGTCAATGACGGGCTGTCTTTCAAGGATCATATACACATTTCATTGACAAAGGCAAACAGGGTCCTTGAAGTAATCCTTCTAAGGTCATTCTCTAGTCTAAATAAGGGAACTTTCACCCAGCTCTACAAGAGTATGGTCCGCCCCATTCTGGAATATGGCCACTCCATCTGGAACCCTAGCCTGAAAGGGCTCGCCAAGGACCTTGAACAAGTTCAAAGAAGAGCAACAAGAATGCTTAGTGATCTAAAAGACCTGTCCTACGAGCAGAGGCTTCGAGCTCTCAACCTGCCATGTCTTGAGCACCGCCATCGAAGAGGTGACATGATAGACACTTTTAAATTCTTGAAGGGAGTCTACCAGAGTCAGAGGCCCAAGTTCACCAAACCACAAAGCACATCTCATGACACAAGAGAAAACAGTCAGAAACACTTCAAAAACTTTGCAAGTACAAGAGTGCGAAGAGCTTTTTTCTCAGAGAGAGTGGTCCTTGACTAGAATAGCCTACCAGACAATGTCGTAGCAGTCGACACCGTCAACGCCTTCAAGTCAAAACTAGACACGTACTGGAACTCTACTAGAAATATACATCCCAAGCTGCCTATGCTAGAGCCCACACACAGCAGCTTATTTTTCATACCAAGATCGGCCAACAGGTTTTCTATAAACCTACAACGTCGCACAAGTACAAGTACAAGTAAATGTAAATGGACAGTACATTATTGCTGGATGTTTTACAAAGTATAAAATATTATGTCAATAATAATATGATGTATAATTTTCAATAAATGCCAAAGAACCAATTATGATAGTCAAAATGTGAAGATGTATTTCGACATACATGTATTGTGATTGTGAATGTGTTTGGCATCGTCATGTTACTCTTTTATTGTTTTTTTACCAACCCTTGCTCTCTCTCTCTCTCTCTCTCTCTCTCTCTCTCTCTCTCTCTCTCTCTCTCTCTCTCTCTCTCTCTCTCTCTCTCTCTCACACACACACACACACACACACACACACACACACACACACATACACAAGTACATAAATTGTTCAACAGTGTGATACATTTTCAAAGAATTTATGCTGAACACACAATCATATGTGGATATGTACTCTCATATACTCAAATGAAATGAAGCGTCAAAAATATCATACCGATCTGATCATGGGCAAATAAAGAACAGCCTTTCCCTTTATACCTTTCAGTGTCACTGTTCAAATTAGAGACTGAGACCACTTTTGCCATGTGGTACATTCATTCAGACTTATATGAAATAGTTCACTTTTGGAGTAAAATACAACCAAAGTGACAGCATAAAAATTACAAAGTATCACAGATCATACCTTTTTTTTTAACCTTTTTAAAACAGTTTCGATTAAATGACATACACAACTCTGTATTCAGTTTCATATCATAAATATTGGTAAAAAGCACACATCCATACTCGCACAAACAATGCAAAACATGTGAGGGTGATGCATGCCATCACTTATTCTTTGACTAGGTTTCAACATGCACATGTACACAGACATTTATTTTATCTCTCCCCTCTTTCTCTATTACAGAATGGGTCAAAAATGAACAGAAATTCAACATCAGAGAGAGGATAAGTGTTTAATAAATAAATAAATAGTGTGATAGTTTAAAAAGAAGCTCAACCAAAATGTTTTTGCCTGGCCTACACCATTAAACCAGCCACATGCAAAATTTCAAGGCAAACTTTACGTCAACAACAATATTTTTTTAGATACCCAAAAACTCATTGCACACATTCCCCTTGTCACAGCTTATAGAACTCAAAAATAACAATGTCAAAACAAATAAAACATAGATACAAACAGCCATAGAAATGAAGATGGCGATGTTATCGGTAAAAGTCATGCATACAAGACATTTGTGAAAATGATCCCACAGCCCCAAATCACAAAATCCTGTTTGACATTTGAAAACAAAGGATTTAGCTTCAATTCTGTAAAATAAACAACAAACTTATTCTGTAAACGTAAACAACAAAACACAAACATTGAAAAACAATTATGAAATTGAGATCACAGTAGAAAGCAATTTTAAAACCAGAAAATAACTTTTCTTTTCAATACCAATCTTTTGAGGCTTTCTCCTCCCCATAATGTGAGCCAAGCTGTGTAGCTGTTGCTGATGTGCAGTAAAATACTGCATCTCATTTCAACAATATAAATGAAGAAGCAACATGAAATGCCAGCATTTCATTGCACAGTAATGCATTATTATTATTATTAACACCACAGGGGATAAAAAGGTTGTGAAGTTGACAATCTCACATCAGTTTCAGTGATAGTATAATGAAAAGAACAATGAATGCATTGTGAAAATTTCAAAGCATCACAGTTTTCAGTTGTTTAAAGCCACATATCCAAAGCAACACAATTTGGACTGATTTTCTGAGCAGCAGAAAATCAACATTTCATCGAGATACTGCCTGAATAGAGTCCTGCAAGGCTGTAAACGTCCATCATTCAGCCAGAATGCTCAATAGGCAGCTGTTTCTTTCGCCTCCTGAAAGATTGTGTGCATGTTATGTGGCGCCACTCATTCTACACTGCTCTACACACCCCCATGGATCAGCACCTCATGCTAACGGTTGAGTTCATGCTCAAATATTTCACCCCAGGTATTCACATCCATTGAACAGAAAACTTTTGCTGGAAGTTCTTTCAAGGTGTTAACGTTGCTGAAGTGTCCTTCCATCCACCGTCTCTTGATCAGTCTGCAGCCATAGTTGTTTCTGTAAGCATCCTGCAACACGAAGGTAGTCTGAGCATCTTTCTCTACTAAAATATTTTTTATGTGGCAGCTTGTACTGTGATGACAAAAACATCAATGACCGCCAGTCAGTAAATGTCTCCCTTTACCTGTATTCATAACTTGTGTGAGCTATCAGGGATCCAATGCTTGTCAAACCCACTCACTTCCATCTTCAAGTCTTGGCATTGTTCAGCATTTCACAACAATGATGAATAGTTTGGACTAAAAATTCCATTTTGTCATTACAGTTATTAAATTACATTGAAGAATCATGAAGAGGTATTTATTTTTTTAATGTATCGATTGGACATTGGATTATTATTGAAGCTGTTATTTGTATGAAACCATATTTCTCTTGGGGAAACATTTCTGCCAGTAGAGACAGATTCCTTACCCTGTCACTATAGATTCTCATTGGTTAAACCACATTCTCATTTACTGGGGACAAAAATTCTATTTTGCATTATTCATAATTAATTTTGGCTGATGTCCTTTTGTTTCTTTCCTTCTTATTTAGTGTCCTTGTAATCCTCCAGACAATTGTTTATTATTGTCTTGTACTGTACCAATTACTTTAAAAAAAAATTAGTTCAAGAACAAGGGAAAGAATATCTGTTGTAGTCTGATTCTTTTTTCATTGAGTGAGTCTTTCCACACCAACAAACAGCTATAGAGAAGCGCCTACAAATCCTGAATCAACGCTTTAACTACTTCTTCAAAACATGACTACTGAATGCTGTTTTGCATATTGATCACTCAAGCATATTTACTCACCTTCCAGCATCTTTGCTGTTTGAATTTGTCACTCAAAATCTGCTGTTTGATCTGCGAGTCTCTTACGGACAAACACTGGCATTTCCACAGTGTTTCTTTATCAATGAGCAGAGACCAGTGATGGCACACCCTTGAAGAGTTGTACAAATCTGGAGGTTCCAGGTATGAGAACACCTTCAACCAGATTTCTTCAGGGACGTGAGATGCTTCCTACAGAGACAATGAATATATTTATTTGAATGATAGTTTATACATTGTTTTTACATCAATTGATTATACACACACACATCACACACATGCACGCATGTACATGCACACACACACACACACACATATACTCATACACATGCAAGCATTTGCACACACACACACACACGTTTCTTAGCCTCAAATTAATTAGGCAAAGTTTACTTCGCAAAGCTGGCTGCATGAAGCTTTAGCACTGAATGTTCAGGAAACTATTTTGGTAAACGGTTAAACTTTTGGGGGGAGTTGGGGCTCAATAAAGGATAGCCTTTACAGAGAAAAAGGAGTCCAATTTGTGTGGGGAAATCCAACCACATCAGCATATTGTTGATGCTCATGTAACTGCATGCCACTGAAACCAAGGGCCGGTACACTGGAGGCACACAGCAATGCATCAGGGCAGTGCCTGTTAAAAAAAAAGAAAATTGATTTCGGTCCCGCATACATGATCATTACATGAGGATTCACCCAAGACTGCAAAGAGGTCAGAGCGCAAGCACATCACTTGTGGTCAGAGGGAACGTAACAACGTTTATGCGATATATCCCCATACATTTCTGGAATCTCGCTTTATTTTGTCAAAAACCACATGTAACCACAACCACAAATCCTAATAAATGTGTTATGGTGATTACTTTTAATTGGGCATAATAATACACGGTGAGTATCTGATAGCGTCGCACGTTTGTTGATGTACCGTTATTTTCCAGCATGTCATCGAAGGGGGTGTGTCTACGAAGCAAGTTGTTGTCAAGTAAACAGCTGCATCTGTTACATTTTGTGTGGTTTTACGCACACAATTAATAGCTACTGATCCCTGTATTTACGTTAAGCGTGTAATTGGTCCCTAATTGGAGATAATTGATTGTGAAAGAAGAAAATTAACAGAGCCTTACCATTGTTTTCACCCCACGCGTCTGCTCTTGTTACGTCAAATTCCCGTTACTAATTTTAGTAACAACACAAACCACAGCGACCTCATTCTGGCAAGGGGAGAGAACCAGATCTTGACCTCGTTTGAGGTCAGAAATATGCACGGAAACGCGATTTCTCTGTAACGACTGACTCGGACGGCAGAGCCTGGCAAGATTTTGACAATGACTTTTGGTTCGAAGTGCTAAAATTATTGATCAAACAAATGAAAAGGGGGGGGGGGAGGGGGGGTGGTGGAGGAGGATTGGGGCTATAGGGGGATATAGTGCATGGCACTAATTCAGAGTCAATGACCGTGTCAGACCACAGGCGGAAGGTATCGTCCACTGGACTACAACTATCACAGAAAGACATCGTGTCAGTCGCATTTATTTGTTTACATAATCAGTTTCAGTCTTGCAGAAGTTAATTCCTATGCAAAAGAGCACACGCTTTTACTGTTCAGGCTTAGTTTGAGGTATCGCTTGTTCCGTACTTGGTTAAAAAAAAACGTTTACAAAAAGTTAGGTACCTATACGTTAGTTTATGGCCGAGAGAAAGAGAGAGAGAGAGAGAGAGAGAGAGAGAAGGGGTGGAAGCTTATTAGTTGCATCTGATCGAGGAAATGGAAGGAGAGGTTAATTTAAAAAGAAGAGCTGATATAGCATGGCACTAATTCAGAGTCAATGACCGTGTCAGACATCGTGTCGCATTTATTTTTTTACATGAAATTAAATCATTCAGTCAGTTTCAGTCTCAGTTGCAGAAGTTAATTCCTATGCAAAAGAGCACACGCTTGTACTGAAGGGGTGGAAGCTTATCAGTTGCATCTGATCGAGGAAATGGAAGGAGAGGTTGATTTAAAAAGAACTGATATTTTAAGAACAAACTTCAAAGCTACTTAGCAGTGAAGCTTATGTCGAAAAGGACATCCAGTATCCATATGTTATCGTAGTACACGGAGCCAGTGCGTTAGTAATTGTGTTAGTGACCAAAACTGTGTCACAACATAAAGATAATTTTATAGTAATATCGGCTCAGTTTCCAAAGAAGCAAAAACGTGCATCCCCTTCCGTAGACGCCGTGGTTAAATGTCCGCGAGAAGTAATTACATTAAATTATTAATTTAATTATTACCGTGCGGACTAAAGCTTCTCAAAATAGGAAAAACGTGAATACCCTTCTGTCGACGTCGTGGGGCCGTGTGGACCCACATTGTTATGCATTAATTTCGCTCCACGCGACTTGCTTATTAACTCCAAAATTAAATAGATCTTAGAATATGATGTTTAGAGCCAATACCTGAAGGTTTTGTGACTTCTCTCCCTAGTTTTTATGTAAGTTCCTTCAGTTTGAGAAACATAGGTCCGCACGGCCCCACGATGTCTTCAGCCGTGTAGTCTAGTTTGACCTTTGTCAAGTTTTTATTTTAATTACTTCTCGCTGAAATGTAATGATCTTTAGGACATAAGAGCTTTTTAGGTTTCTGAGGCATTCTTAAAAGCTCATTAAAAAATTCCAACTGGTTTAAAGAGATATTTGCTGGGTCCACACGGATCCACGACGACCGGCGAAGTTTTAAAGTAATGAATAAACAAGTCGCGTAAGGCGAAATTACTACATTTAGTCAAGCTACCGAACTCACAGAATGAAACTGAACGCACTGCATTTTTTCACCAAGACAAAAATACCTCGCGGCACTTATCCTGTGCAACACGAAGTGAAATTGACAATCCAGAATAGCGTAAGCAGGAAAGCGCGGTTTTCAGTATTCTTGTTAACTTTCTGAGCTTGTTTTGAATACAACATATCACATCTATATGTTTTTGGAATCAGGAAATGACAAAGAATAAGATGAAATAATGTTTGGATCGATTCCCTAAATTTTAACCTATTTTCGTTAATTGTGATCACCTTTTAAGAGTAAACATAACATATGTATATATGTTTAGATTCAGAAATTGATGAAGAATACGATGCAATCAATTTTAAATCTGTTTGCGAAAATTTCAATTTAATGACAACTTTAATGAGCAAACTAATTAATTCTTCTTCTTCTTCGTTCGTGGGCTGAAACTCCCACGTACACTCGTGTTTTTTGCACGAGTGGAATTTTACGTGTATGACCGTTTTTTACCCCGCCATTTAGGCAGCCATACGCCGTTTTCGGAGGAAGCATGCTGGGTATTTTCGTGTTTCTATAACCCACCGAACTCTGACATGGATTACAGGATCTTTTTCGTGCGCACTTGGTCTTGTGCTTGCGTGTACACACGGGGGTGTTCGGACACCGAGGAGAGTCTGCACACAAAGTTGACTCTGAGAAATAAATCTCTCGCCGAACGTGGGGACGAACTCACGCTGACAGCGGCCCACTGGATACAAATCCAGCGCGCTACCGACTGAGCTACGTCCCCGCCCCGAAAACTAATTAATTAATTTTTAAGCCTCAACGCTGAAATGCAATACGAAAGTCCGGGCTTTGTCGAAGATTACCTGACCAAAATTTCAACCAATTTGGTTGAAAAATGACGGCGTGACAGTGCCGCCTCAAGTTTCGCTAAATGCCGGATATGACGTCATCGAAGACATCTGTCGAAAAAAAGAAAACGCAGCAAGACCGTATACTCGTAGCATCGTCAGTCCACCGCGCACGGCAAAGGCAGTGAAATTGACAAGAAGAGCGGGGTAGTACTTGCGCTGAGAAGGATAGCACGCTTTTCTGTACCACTCTTCGTTTTAACTTTCTGAGCGTGTTTTTAATCCAAACATATCATATCTATATGTTTTTGGAATCAGGAACCGACAAGGAATAAGATGAAAGTGTTTTTAAATTGATTTGGGCAATTTAATTTTGATAATAATTTTTATATTTTTAATTTTCAGAGCTTGTTTTTAATCCAAATATAACATATGTATATGTTTTTGGAATCAGAAAATGATGGGGAATAAGATGAACGTAAATTTGGATCGTTTTATAAAAAAAATATTTTTTTTACAATTTTCAGATTTTTAATGACCAAAGTCATTAATTAATTTTTAAGCCACCAAGCTGAAATGCAATACCAAAGTCCGGGCTTCGTCGAAGATTACTTGACCAAAATTTCAACCAATTTGGTTGAAAAATGAGAGCGTGACAGTGCCGCCTCAACTTTCACGAAAAGCCGGATATGACGTCATAAAAGACATTTATCGAAAAAATGAAAAAAATGTCTGGGGATTTCATACCCAGGAACTCTCATGTCAAATTTCATAAAGATCGGTCCAGTAGTTTAGTCTGAATCGCTCTACACACACACACACAGACAGACAGACACACATACACCACGACCCTCGTATCGATTTCCCCCTCGATGTTAAAACATTTAGTCATAACTTGACTAAATGTAAAAATGGTCTGGGGATATCATACCCAGGAACTCTTATGTGAAGTTTCATGAAGATCGGTCCAGTAGTTTTCTCGGAATTGATCTACACACACACACACCACGACCCTCATCTCGATTCCCCCATGGATCAGCACGTCATGCTAACGGTTGAGTTCATGCTCAAATATTTCACCCGCCAGGCATTCACATCCATTGAACAGAAAACTTTTGCTGGAAGTTCTTTGAAGGTGTGAACGTTGCTGAAGTGTCCGCACGTTCCGGAATGCTTGCCTTTTTAACAATTTGTTGTGTGTTTAATCTCAATGTGTTCTCAAAGCTGGACTTCATTGACAGTGCATATAATATATAAGAAACTAGTACACACAGAATTTGCTACACGGTAATTGTCACGGAACGGCGGTTAATTGTTGAGGCAAAACGAAACTGTGACATTCATTAGTACGTCGGCATCGGGTCAGTCTTTGGATTGGACAGACGTACAAAGTTCTTCTTGATCCGGGCTGTTTAGGTAAAATTATAAATATCTACCCAGACTCAACAATGCCAATGAGTGTTGAGGCAGAGAAATAAAGCAAAAACTGAGAGGACACACTTGCACAGCCCGTATCAGTTCATTTGCATTAAAATTCAAAGTCCTTTTTCTCAGGTTTTGAAAGTACTGATTTGGTTTTTTTCGCCGAAAGGAAGAAAGTTCGCCAGAAAAGAGAGAGAGAGAGAGAGAGAGAGAGAGAGAGAGAGAGAGAGAGAGAGAGAGAGAGAGAGAGAGAGAGAGAGAGCTCAGTAGAGAGAGAGACTGAGACGTGACTTCTAGCCTCCATAGTCCGGAATATGTATAAGAATTAAGTTTAAATCAGTACATGATGACTGTATCAGTTATGATGAAGAGTGGACTGGCGGGGTCGTCGGACGTCAACCAACTAACCAAGTGTCGGTCGCCATATTAGTGACGCGGGCAGACATTTTTACTTTTTGAGAACTGACTCTCGGCATGTCGAGTAGAATGTGACTGGTCAGGAGTCTGAGTTTCATACAGACAGCTTCACTGTGGCGCTTCAATGACTCATTATCAACGTTACTAATCATGGTTGTGGGGCAGGCTATATATGTGTCCATCAATTCTATATATGGAGCATCCTGTGCCAGTAGACCTACTCAGTGATAGCGGCGGCGGTCCTGAGGTTCAGTGTTGAAAGTGCACAATACTGAGCCCGAGTAAGATACAGTTATCAAAATAGTAAGGCCCTCTCCAAACAGAAAGTTGCTCAAAATTTTCATTTAGATTTGCATGGTTTGCCCATATGGCTTCAACTGCTGATCTTACGATATAAACGGCTTAACGTGACTACTGTGACAGAAAATCGATCGCCTTCCGTTATGAAAACGTACAAATTTGACATCACGACTTCGCATACTTTGAGGAATTATGCCGAAAAAGAAAGGAAAAACGGACCAACAGACGGACAACTGAGCGGACAAGAGGACTGACACTGAATACGAATACGAAACTGAGCAACCAAGAGCAACATCTCATCACTCACTGGTCACACAGTGCCCTGAACAAAATGCAACGTCGCGACAGTGCAGGCAGTTCTACGGCGGCAGAAAACTGTTATCACTGAATACGAGCAGCACCTGTTTGGAATTCGTTTCTGTTTTCAGAGTTTTTACTTTATTTTGATGGCTCCGCCGGCAGGGGAGACTATCTTTCAATCAGGGAGAGGGGTGCCAATGAATTACCTGAAGACACACATACACACGACACACATTTCGAGATTGCACACCATGGATGCGTTTGTTTGATGGTTGGTTAATTGAATCGTTCGTTCGTCAGTTCGTTCGTTTGTTTGTTTGTTTGTTTGTTTACTTCATGCCTGAGATGATTTTCCCCTGAGAAGCAGCGCGACTCAACGGGCAGAATTGTCGCAGTTCTCACAATGCCTTAACGCGGCTAAGAGTTTTCAAGTCCATAGTCGGTCCAATTTATGTTGATCAATCTCTGCGTCGTCGTCGTCGTTGTTGTTGTTGTTGTTGTTGTTCTCGCTGTTAACAAAGGGAACATAAATGAAATCAATTAAATACATTCAGCAAATTATAGGGCCTACTAAATAAGCGATACGTTTATACAAATAACTCAGTGTTGGTACCGCCCTGATATGGCCCTTCGTGGTCGGCTGGGCGTTAAGCAAACAAACTAACAAACAGTGTTGGTAGCTGTTTGCTGATGTTACAACCGACAGTGGCAGGGCCCGCATAACAGGCGTAAATATACAGTACGTCTCAGTGCCAGTCGGTCTTTCAGTCATGAGTCAGAGTGCAGACATGGACAATTAAGGCCGGATGCCTTTGTTGTCGCACTTTCGACTGAATAGAGGACAGCGTGAAGATTAGAACGCGTACAAGTCATCATTGTCACACTGAAGCGCAGATTTTGTCAATACACTGGATACTTTGAGAAGAGCGCACTTACACACGACCCTAAACAGTACCAGAGACATACATCTATCTATGTCTCTGACAGTACCGTATGATTAGGACAACATCAGGCTGTGGACGATCATCGGACCGTGCCGACGTAATCAGTCATTATTTGTGAGGATTCGCTTTTCACTAGTCGCGCTATTCACTTGTATAGAGCTTCACGCTTTGAGCGTGCGTGAATGAACAGCTAGGACAAACTGGCTGGCTTGTTAGTTGGAGAAACCGTCGACCCCCTGTCACGCTTTTCATGTAACAAAATATATATACCTGGCGAGTACTAGTATTAAACAGTCAGAAATGTATGGAATGAGCTGACAACGATTTTAGGCCACAGGCTTGTATGCCGCAGGCATGGAAGCAGTTTATTTCGCTATAAAAATCTAAAAATATACTAGAATACTGCATTAAGTTCCAGTTCTGACCGTTAAATATTTTAATACTCCAGCTTGACAAGTTTAAAAATAAAAGTAACCTATTTCAAAAGACTGTGTGCTGTTGGTGCAAATTCAAACTGCTACGCATTTTGTTACAAGTGTATAATCTTGTAATCTGGCCAACTTAGCCTACTACGTGCTCTTAGTCTAGGTAAACTGACATGGAAGAAAATAGTAATACAGAAGAAACTGCACAAAGGATGGTAAATCTAGCAGCATGTGTGTGTTTACCAAAGCGGCAGCACTACTGAGCCTCACGGTGTGTTGCAAGGCAAATAAAGACGACAGTTACACAGCAGAAAAACAAATACAGTTGTGCAGCAGAAAAAATCCGGAACTGAGAAAGTTATGCAACAAAAAACAGC
This sequence comes from Littorina saxatilis, assembly GCF_037325665.1. Classification (NCBI taxonomy): domain Eukaryota; kingdom Metazoa; phylum Mollusca; class Gastropoda; order Littorinimorpha; family Littorinidae; genus Littorina; species Littorina saxatilis. The sequence goes on from NC_090261.1 coordinate 15,724,652, forward strand.
ATTCTGTGTGGAATCTAATGATGACTGGCTCCAGGGCTGTTTGTGGCATAGAAACCAGGCTATAGGGCCTACATGCATGGTTATCTCATCGCCGGGTTCACCTCTCATATTCCAAACGCTTATTTCACATAAACATCTGCGAATGTGGCACTTGTTTTCTTGTAGCCATGTCAGTTGCCTTCTAGTGGTTGACGAGACAAGTGCATAACGCCAATGGGCGCTAAGGCACTCCGAATCATGAAGACTGAGCCTTTCCGTGGCTTGCCTCCTGTTGCATACATGTAAACTGTTCGGCCGGAGCTTGACCGGCTTTAGACCGTGTTCTACGCTGAATCTTAGTCACTACATTTTGTCTTTACGACAAAGAATTATCATACCAAGATTTGGTCGAAAGAGCTTCAGTAAATTTTGAAATTAAATGTACAGTTTCTTCATACAACTGACTGGTTTAAATTCAAATACTTGTGGTGACCCTCACCTTCAAGAAAAGAAACAGAAGTTCATTACTCGAAACTTTGACGCTGATAAACTACTCGGAACTTGATTTTTTTTTAAATCATCAGAGCGGTGTTATCCCCTCGTAGCATTGCTTTTGTTTTAATAAGCTACGTGAAGTTGACTCTTCTCTGACATAAGTCCAAAAGATATTTAGCAGGAATGTTGGATTTATTTCTGGCGGGCGCAGTGGCGTGGTGGTAAGACGTCGGCCTCCTGGAGGTCGTGAGTTCGAATCCCGGTCGCTGCCGCCTGGTGGGTTAAGAGTGGGGATTTTTTCGATCTCCCAGGTCAACTTATGTGCAGAACTGCTAGTGACTTAACCCCTTTCGTGTGTACACACAAGCACAAGACCAAGTGCACACGGAAAAGATCCTGTAATCCATGTCGGAGTTCGGTGGGTTATGGAAACACGAAATTACCCAGCATGCCTACCCAACGAAAGCGGAGTGAAGCTGACTATGCTCTCAGAGTATAGTTTGGAGAACCCAAATGGGCAAACGAGCTCACACGTCACCAGAATTTCTGGAACGCTGAAGAAGAAGACGAAGGATTTATTTCTCGAAATAGCCATAAAATAGTGATACAAAGTTTGGGCAATTTTGTGATGGTTTTCAGAAGGTTAAGCCAGTCCTTGGCGTCAACTTTCCCCCGCCGCAACAAAACAAAACAAGTCGCGTAAGGTGAAAATACAACATTTAGTCAAGCTCAGTCGAACTCACAGAATGAAACTGAACGCACTGCATTTTTTCCGCAAGACCGTATACTCGTAGCATCATCTGTCCACCGCTTATTCTGAGCGTGTTTTTAATCCAAACATATCATATCTATATGTTTTTGGAATCAGGAACCGACAGGGAATAAGATGAAATTGTTTTTAAATCGATTTCGGAAATTTAATTTTAATCATAATTTTTATATTTTTAATTTTCAAAGCTTGTTTTTAATCCGAATATAACATATTTATATGTTTTTGGAATTAGCAAATAATGACAAATAAGATGAAATTTATAAAAAAAAAATTTTAATTACAATTTTCAGATATTTAATGACAAAATTATCAATTAATATTTAAGCCTCCATGCTGAAATGCAATACCAAAGTCCGGCCTTCATCGAAGATTGCTTGGCCAAAATTTCAATCAATTTTATTTAAAAAAACAAGTCGCGTAAGGCGAAATTACTACATTTAGTCAAGCTGTGGAACTCACAGAATGAAACTGAACGTAGTCCGCCGCTAGTGCAAAAGGCAGTGAAAGTGACGAGCCTGTTTGGCGCGGTAGCGGTTGCGCTGTGCTTCATAGCACGCTTTACTGTACCTCTCTTCGTTTTAACTTTCTGAGTGTGTTTTTAATCCAAACATATCATATCTATATGTTTTTGGAATCAGAAACCGACAAGGAATAAGATGAAATTGTTTTTAAATCGATTTCGGAAATTTAATTTTGATAATAATTTTTATATTTTTAATTTTCAGAGCTTGTTTTTAATCCAAATATAACATATTTATATGTTTTTGGAATCAGAACATGATAAAGAATAAAATAAAAGTAATTTTGGATCATTTTATAAAAAAAATTTAATTACAATTTTCAGATTTTTAATGACCAAAGTCATTAATTAATTTTTAAGCCTCCATGCTGAAATGCAATACCGAAGTCCGGCCTTCGTCGAAGATTGCTTGGCCAAAATTTCAATCAATTTGATTGAAAAATGAAGGTGTGACAGTGCCGCCTCAACTTTTACAAAAAGCCGGATATGACGTCATAAAAGACATTTATCGAAATAAAAAAGTCTGGGGATATCATACCCAGGAACTCTCATGTAAAATTTCATAAAGATCGGTCCAGTAGTTTACTCTGAATCGCTCTACACACACACACACGCACAGACAGACAGACACACACACACACACACACACACACACACTCATACACACACACACACACACACACACACACACACACACACCACGACCCTCGTCTCGATTCCCCCTCTATGTTAAAACATTTAGTCAAAACTTGACTAAATGTAATGAGGGTGTGACAGTGCCGCCTCAACTTTTACAAAAAGCCGGATATGACGTCATCAAAGACATTTATCCAAAAAATGAAGAAAAATTGTGGGGATATCATGCCCAGGAACTCTCGTGTAAAATTTCATAAAGATCGGTCCAGTAGTTAGTCTGAATCGCTCTACACACACACACACACACACACACACACAGTCACAATACACACATACACCACGACTCTCGTTTCGATTCCCCCTCTATGTTAAAACATTTAGTCAAAACTTGACTCAATGTAAAAAGTTCTGCGGCCATTCTGCCAAAATGACGGCATATTTTTCGGTGACTGAAATGTTTCGGCGGCAGTTTTGCCGACTGACAACCCTGTTTATCCACATTTACTGAGACACAACTTGTGACCTCGCAGAACATGCATCTGTTGCAGTAGATATTTTGACGATGGACCGAGGGCGTGAATGTCATCATGTTTATAGTTCACTCAGGCGAGCGAAAATGCGTTTCATGCTTCATACTTCCGAATATTTTCACTGTAACATCCGAGTGCCCCGCGATAATTCTCCATGTGAAACGAAGCACGAAGTGTCACATTTTAGCTCAGTTACCGGACAGTGGTCTGGACTGACCAGCCACGTAGGACCATGATGGTCAAACTTCCCGTTGGGTTCGAATCAGCAGATGAAGTCCCAATGGCACAGGCACATTGCTGACCAATGGTGTGTCCGTTTTAAATTCTTTCTTTCTTTATTTGGTGTTTAACGTCGTTTTCAACCACGAAGGTTATATCGCGACGGGTCCGTTTTAAATCATTAAAACAAAACTGAAAAGACCAACCAACCAACAAGAACAAGAACAGCAACCACAACAACAACAAAACACAACACAACAAGTCGCGTAAGGCAAAAATACAACATTTAGTCAAGCTCTGTCGAACTCACAGAATGAAACTGAACGCATTGCATTTTTTCCGCAAGACCGTACTATCGTAGCATCGTCTGTCCACCGCTCGTGGCAAAGGCAGTGAAATTAGCAATCCAGAAAAGCGCGGTAGCGGTTGCGCTGAGGAGGATAGCACGTACGCTTTTCTATATCTCTATTCTTTTTAACTCTCTGAACGTGTTTTTAATCCAAACATATCATATCTATATGTTTTTGGAATCAGGAACCGACAAGGAATAAGATGAAATCGATTTCGGAAATTTAATTTTAATCATAATTTTTATATTTTTAATTTTCAGAGCTTGTTTTTAATCCGAATATAACATATTTATATGTTTTTTGAATCAGAAAATAATGAAGAATACAATAAACGTAATTTTGAATCGTTTTATAAAAAAATAATTTTAATTACAATTTTCAGATTTTTAATGACCAAAGTCATTAATCAATTGTTAAGCCTCCAAGCTGAAATGCAATACCAAAGTCCGGCCTTCGTCGAAGATTGCTTGGCCAAAATTTCAATCAATTTGATGGAAAAATGAGGGTGTGACAGTGCCGCCTCAACTTTTACAAAATGCCGGATATGACGTCATCAAAGACATTTATAAAAAAAAATGAAAAAATATCTGGGGATATCATACCCAGGAACTCTCATGAAAAATGTCATAAAGATCGGTCCAGTAGTTTACTCTGAATCGCTCTACACACACACACAGACACACACACACACACACACACACACACACACACACACACACACACGCATACAAACACACTTGACACACACACACACACACACACACACATACACACACACACATACGTACCGGTACACACACTCATACACACCGTGGACACACAGTGACATGCACACACACACACACACACTGACACAAACTGAACACACACACACACACACACACACACACACACACACACACAATTAACCGGGCCGACTAAAACGGCTCAGCCGGCACATGTCCCAGCACAGTTTTACATATATGGTAGACTGAAAGAGAAGCTGAATTTATCTACCGGTAATTAAAGAAGTCGCGTAAGGCGAAACTACCACATTTAGTCAGTCAAGCTCAGTCGAACTCACAGAATGAAACTGAACGCATTGCATTTTTTCCGCAAGGCCGTACACACGGCTCGTGGCAAAGGCAGTGAAATTAACAATCCAGAAAAGCGCGGTAGCGGTTGCGCTGAGGAGGATAGCACGCTTTTCTCTATCTCTATTCTTTTTACATTTAGTGAAGTTTTGACTAAATGTTTTAACATCAGTAGAGGGGGGAATCGAGACGAGGGTCGTGGTGTGTGTGTGTGTGTGTGTGTGTGTGTGTGTGTGTGTGTGTGTGTGTGTGTGTATGGTGTGTGTGTAGGCTGTCTGTCTGTGCGTGTGTGTGTGTAGAGCGATTCAGAGTAAACCGTACTGGACCGATCTTTATGAAATTTTACATGAGAGTTCCTGGGTATGATATCCCCAGATGTGTTTTCCATTTTTTCGATAAATGTCTTTTAATTTTATGACGTCATATCCGGCTTTTTGTAAAATTTGAGGCGGCACTGTCACACCCTCAATTTTCAATCAAATTGATTGAAATTTTGGCCAAGCAATCGGCTTCGACGAAGAGTCTGCACGCGGCCGATATCAGTACCCAAAGCTATATGCTGTATATCCGACTACGTTTACATGCTTGGCAAAGGCATTAAACTGGGGACCGTAACAAACTTAATTTCTAGTCAGAACTGAGTCAAAAGTGGTTGTCTGCGGTTTACTTCACACCCGGGCTTTGCCGACGGCCGCCGGTGTGACGTTTTCATCTTTCGCCGTGTTGATATTTCGCTTCTCGGCCTCGCTGATCTAGTATAAACTCTACACTGAACAAAAAAACACCATTCGATAGTACTGATCAATGAGCGACCTTGTGTAGCTTACATTCATGGGGCCAAATTTGTCCAACCAATTTGTTTTTATTTAACTTAGAAATTTGATTCATCCTAAAATGTTTTCCTTCTTACTCAAGGGACGTAACCACTCAGTACACGTTTTCGAAGAATTCGATTTTGGGGGTGAAATCTATTAAATTTTACCACCAATTTTCTTCACCTGCAAGAAACTGACATGCTTTTCGTCCATAAATAATTTCACTTCTTAATTTTACCAGGAAACAACATTTCAGTCTTGAGTATATGTCGGAAATATGTACACAGGCGAAAGATGAAATCGTGACAGGTTCACGGCCCGGTTTGGGACTGAACATCTATGCAAGGATATCTATGGACTGAATAAGGCACTCATCGGCCAGTATAAAACTATCAATGAATTTATGTCCGGTAAGCTTACATGTAAAATAGCGAATGTTCAGTAAGAACTGGATTAAAAACTAATTGTCCGTTAAAACTAATGGTGTTAGGTGATGGAGACGAGCCAAACACCACTAGCACTGTTTATCTCTGTTTCACTTTCAAGCACAGGAAAGGAGGAGACCGCACAGGGGTAGCGCTATCTCAACTTCGTGAGTCATCTTCAAGTTCATTCACCAAGCTGACTTAGATAGTGGTGCGCATAGTTGAAAACGGGGCTGATGCGTCATAATGAATATATGTGCATATGAGTTTTAAAGGATTTGTGGTTTGAACTGTTGTTTAAAAAGCCATGTCAGATCCACCTGAGCCAGCAGCATCCTGCAAGACAAACAAAAATTCCGTTCTGAACAGCCAATATATATATTTTAATGTAGGGGTGACGTCATTGGCTGCGTAGCTGAATTCCCATAATTCCAGAGCGCTTGAGCCGCCATGTTTCGGCCCGAAGCTATATGTCGGAAACTAGTATTAGTAAACTACTGACACTGCTGCAGATACTCACAACCTTTGCATCATCTTCGAACCTAAACTACAAAAATGCGCATCAATAGGGCAAAAGACGGATAGCAATTTCATGGGGGATTTTATGCTTCCGAGCTCCAGGATCGCTGGAAATGCAGTTTGATATTAGAGAGGAAGTGATAAATCCAGTTTCTTCCGAAGGTGTAATTCTTCTTCGAAGGATGCGTTCGTTGATGTCAGTGGTGGAATCTACAGATTGTCCATCATTTCACTCAGGATCATCGAAGTGTTGGACGTAATTGTTCAATAGACTGTGGATATACCATGAACTTCTTGACTTCAGTTGAAGTACAATAAAGTCGATCTCCTCTGGAATGGCCATGTCGTCGGCGGAGGAGAGGCTTAGGAAATTAGAACAGCTGTACTTGAATGGAGTTTCCAAAAGTAATGGGTTGAGTTTGAGTGTTGAGACGCTCTTGGATGTTTTTCTTGTTCTCTACGATGAGTGCAGCAGCTCAACACTGAGGCGAGAGAAGAACATCTCCGAATTTGTAGATTTTGGTAAGCATTTGTGCATGTGATTGTGGGTTGCACTTGCAGACCTTGAGCCATTTTCCGGTTCTGTATCCCATTCCTTACCAGTCTGCAGGAATGATGCTACCATTTTGTTCGAAGACAAATTTGCAAAAATCACTGTTGTAATTAAGACTATGTTGTCCACGAAAGGTTGTCCATCACTCCATCCCAAGTAAAATTAAAGTAGTCTCGACAACATTTTCTCATACAACTCACACAAGCCTACATTAGTCACTTACACACGTACATGTACAGTATACAGGAAATAACATGAGAACAGTCTTTATTTTTACAGCTATTTCAGCACTGTTTACACTAAAGTGCATTAAAACAAGAGACCATTAGTGTAGCCTACCGCATCTCATTCACAATAGACCCTATCGGTATTCCAAGCTCTCGTAATCTCTCGCAAATTTCAGAGCATAGCAAAGCATGCGGTACAGCAATCTCGTGCGAGCTGCACAAGCCAAGGTTCGAAGTTCTCGCGATGTTCAAAGCATAACAAAGAGCGTGTCTCGCGAGAGCTGCTCAGATACCGAAAAGGTCTATTCAAAGGCAGTGTTGTTGCCAAACTTAGAGGACAATAGACCTTTTCCGTATCTGAGCAGCTCTCGCGATATTATCGTGAGACACGCTTTTTGTTATGCTTTGAACGTCAATAATAATGCAACAATAATGGTCATTCATGACCATGGTTGCAAAATGGAAGAAGAACGTCGTGAGAACTTGAACCTTGGCTTTTGCAGCTCCCGCCAGATAGCTGTACCACATGCTTTGCTATGCTTTGAAGTTTTGAGAGCTTGGAATACCGATAGGGTCTATAGGTCTGATGGACCTGGATTTATAATATATGGGTCCAAATGTCCTGGCTACATAAAAATCAATCAGTAAATGTAGTCTCTCTGGATTGGTTATAACTTTAGAAATGCTTCATTTTCATCGTATGAGATAGAATTTCAGAAGTTCAAGCCACTGTCTGCATTAACATAGACACACGCAAACACTAAACATACATCCCAAAAAAGAGTGATACTTTTTATGTTTAAAACAAAAAATGACTGGTAGTGTTACATCTATGCATTTTTAATAGCATCAGGAATTCTCAGCTAGTGTGAATACAACACTATGGCGATCTAGACCCACGACTTGTATCCAAGACGTGTACCTGTAGACTGTAGTGTACGTGTAGCTATGACGTCACATGTTCTGGAAACTTGGTCCATATTATGATTATCCACAAATAGAACTGCACAACGGGAAGCAGAAGATCTAGTCATAGATAGTCACTTTAATGAATAAAAGCCTCTCCAAACTTATATCTGATACTTCTCACTGTTTTTTGTGTTTTTAAAGCAACACACATGTGCCTGAAAGGGATGTAAAATTACTATTATTTGGAAAATTGCACGTTTCCCTCAGCCTGATTCATGGGCGGAAGTGCCTTGTAATTGTATTTTTGGTGCCAACAAATCCAACATCATTTACCTTTTATTTCCTAAAAACAGCACATTGAAATCTGCTAATGCTTACCCTGCGACTAATGTTAGTTTACTGTGCTTAAAATTAAATTGTACAGACAGCGACAATTTAGAATCAAACACATCCGTCTTCAGCATAATTTCTCTGGAATCCATTGTATATGTCGTGTTGACTAACACAACATGTAGAACTTGGAAAATGCCTGATGTAAAAGCTCGATTTGATGACATTGCAGGGAACATCATATTCATAGCCGGTACACGGTACAGGTACACGTCTTGGCTATACGTCATGGATCATCTGCTGATTCGAACCCAACGGGAAGTTTGACCATCATGGTCCTACGTGGCTGATCAGTCCAGACCACTGACACTGTCCGGTAACTGAGCTAAAATGTGACACTTCGTGCTTCGTTTCACATGGAGAATTATCGCGGGGCACTCGGATGTTACAGTGAAAATATTCGGAAGTACGAAGCATGAAACGCATTTTCGCTCGCCTGAGTGAACTATAAACATGATGACATTCACGCCCTCGGTCCATCGTCAAAATATCTACTGCAACAGATGCATGTTCTGCGAGGTCACAAGTTGTGTCTCAGTAAATGTGGATAAACAGGGTTGTCAGTCGGCAAAACTGCCGCCGAAACATTTCAGTCACCGAAAAATATGCCGTCATTTTGGCAGAATGGCCGCAGAATTTTACATTGAGTCAAGTTTTGACTAAATGTTTTAACATAGAGGGGGAATCGAAACGAGAGTCGTGGTGTATGTGTGACTGTGTGTGAGTGTGTGTGTGTGTAGAGCGATTCAGAGTAAACTACTGGACCGATCTTTATGAAATTTTACACGAGAGTTCCTGGGCATGATATCCCCACAAGTTTTCTTCATTTTTTGGATAAATGTCTTTGATGACGTCATATCCGGCTTTTTGTAAAAGTTGACATAAATTAACTTGGTGAGTTACATAGGTCGAAAGCATAATCATGTGGATGACTGGGGCATGAGACTTATATCCAGTTAAGTGCAGCTACTGTGTATGCCTTTGCAACATATGACTTTTTTTAAGACATAGGCTGTAGTTATTCTGTGCATAAGTCTACTGTCTAGAGCATGGTGTATTCACTTGTGTCACTGTCAGTGCACCAGGTTCAGTCATAAGCTGAGCTTGTGTGCAATGTGTAATGATGCAGCTTTGGATATTTTGCCAACTACTCTGTTGGTTTTAGTGTAACACTTGCAGAGACTGAGTGGCAACTCTCAAAATAACCAGAAGAATTTGACAATGTGTTAAGGGAAAAAAGACCAGAAGTTTACAGAAATAAAATTCTTGGAGCTTGCATACAACAACAAAACTGACTGTCCTATATTATAATTATGCCAACTTGCTTTCCCCGCAGAGGTCATTCAACACAGTTCTTTTCTCTCTTTAAAAGTACATTGATATAAAGCCCTTCTGCAGTCTTGCTTTTTTTGTCATTTGATAAAATCATTGTGTCAGAAAACAGTTGACACTGACAGTATAGTTCATACTCATACTCATAGTCTAGCCTTGAGTCACATGGTTCAAAAAGTAGACTGCTTGTCACTGTCAGTACTTGCTGCTCAGTTAATGAATTAGGTGTTCTTAGATGCCTTGCATGCCTCAGGCAATTGGCGTCCTAATTCATGGCTTAGAAGGGTATGCATTGTGTGTACTGTATGCACTGTGCATACTTCGTGATGTAGCCAACTGGCTTCTTTAGATAAGTGCACAGCAAACGCAGGTGAACCATAACATGTAAGTTCAAAGTAAAAAATGCATTAAGTATTACAAACCATAAGTCCTAATTGACATCTCCAAACACCCACAAGTAAATGTGCATTCAAAAGCTATTTTTCCCAGTAGTTCAAACTTCAATACAATTACGATTCTAAAATGTCACAATCATAACAGTCACAATTATCATGCAACTAAACTCACACACAGAAAAAAGTTGCAACTGGTGAAAAAACCCATGTAGTACATGTACTTATCAGTGGAACTGAAGGTCTGTTATAATTTACTCATTCTTTTTCTGTTCTGTTCTGTTTCACAGCTCGTCCAGTTGCCACAACAGTCAAAAATCTACGACTTCAGCGAGATGACTTTGAAACACTCAAAGTCATTGGTAGAGGTGCTTTTGGAGAGGTAAGCAATGACAAATAGTAGTTACTCAGTCGACTGTGAGATATAAAGTGGCCCGGTCTGACTGAATCAGTGATTGAACTGGCTCCACTGAATCAGTGGATAAATGTTTCAATTTTGTTGTTTTTTGAAGTAATGCTGACAGTGATACTGTAATAGCCCTGGGGTTGACAGGGTTTTTCACAAAATGACTAAATATCACTTGACAGCAATGACACTTTACTATTTTGATCGGGGGGAGGATTGGAATGTTTGAGCTCATATTCATGCAGAAGTCTTTTCTTGCAGGTGGCGGTTGTCAAGGAAAAGACAACGGGAAATGTGTACGCCATGAAAATTCTCAACAAATGGGAAATGTTAAAAAGAGCAGAGGTAAAATCTCCACTTCTGTTTTTCTTTTGTTTCTTTTATTTTATTTTATTAAACTGCTTGAAATTCTTTTTGAAATACATACATGTACATCTATAAAATATGTGTTTGAAAAATTGACTGGTCTTTTTCTTTTAAACGATGGAATAACTCATACATGTAGAGTGTGTTTTGTTGTTGAGGATGTTGCAATAAGCCGAAGCTAAATTGATGTGTAAGAAGATAAGAAAGACACATTTTTATGGTCATTATGATTCTTTTTTTTAATTCAGTGTGGAATTTGTTGCAGACTGCCTGTTTTCAAGAAGAAAGAGATGTGCTTGTGTTTGGGGATCGCAGATGGATTACAAATCTGCATTACGCCTTCCAGGATGACACCTATTTGGTAAGTAAACAGGAACAGACTAATGAAGTACAGGAGCATTTTGTGTGTGTGAGAAGGACAGAGGTAGAATTATTTATAGACATTAGCGTTGGTGCCATTTGTCATCATATTACCTGAAGTTGTATCCTGCTGAGATTGTGCAGGCACAAGAAAATCTTTTGGTTGTGAAAGGTTATGCCGCTGTGCACTTCCCTTGATGTAACTATAAGTGAGATAAGCTGCATGTAGAGTTAAGAATCTGTTAAAGATTTTATGCAGTCTACGCAAACTTCTGTTCACAAGGCATGCTGACCCATGTCTATTCACAAGATGGTGTCCTTGAGATTAATTAAAGTTGAGATTAATTAAAGTTAAACATACCGTTGAATTCTGGCAATACCATCTGCAGGGATGAACATTGTGATCAAGTAATCAAAAATTATAAGAAAAGATTTCGCGATAGATCCATGATCTTCAACCAATTTGGGATGTAAAAATTATCAAGGTAAAACTAGGAAAAGTCAGCACCATATGATCTCCAGGCAAGTTTTCCTCTCAACTTTCATACTTGCGTCTCTTTAAGAGAAATGTATTTCCAATATTCCAATATAATGTACCCCTTTCTGGTACTTGGATTTTTACACCCCCGGTATAGGGGTGTGTATAGGTTTCACTCGATGTGTTTGTTTGGGTGTTTGTGTGTTTGTTTGGGTGTTTGTGTGTTTGTGTTCGCATATAGATCTCAAGAATGAACGGACCGATCGTCACCAAACTTGGTGAACAGGTTCTATACATTCCTGAGACGGTCCTTACAAAAATTGGGACCAGTCAAACACACGGTTAGGGAGTTATTGGTGGATTAAGATTAAGAGTGACATATTAATGGTCAAAGGGAAATAACCTTCTCAGTTGGTGGCAGTGAGATTGGTTATTTCCCTTTGACCAACGGGGGTGTTTTTCCTACCTCGACGTACCCTTTCGCAATGGACCCTGTGTTTACGCGAATAAACATTCTGACTTCTGACTTCAGACTTCAGACTTCAGACTTCAGACTTCTGACTTCTGACTTCTGACTTCTGACTGTCTCTCTGTTTCTCTGTCTCTCTGTCTCTCTGTCTGTCTCTCTCTCTCTCTCTCTCTCTCTCTCTCTCTCCGCATGTAATAAAGTTCTGAGTTCTCTGACGGGGGTGTTTTTCCTACCTCGGAGGAATTTCTTGTTTCTTCTTCTTCTTCAGTCATGGGCTGAAATTCCCATGTTTACTCATGTTTGTGCACAAGTGGGTTTTTACATGTATGACTGTTTTTTCCCAGTATCTGGTGATGGACTACTACTGTGGGGGTGACCTGCTGACGCTGCTGAGCAAGTTTGAAGACCGGTTACCAGAGGACATGGCCAAGTTCTACATCGCGGAGATGGTGCTGGCCATCAACTCCCTGCACAGGCTCAACTATGTCCACCGCGACATCAAGCCCGACAACGTTCTGCTTGACCGCAGCGGTCACATCGTCCTCGCTGACTTCGGCTCCTGTCTCAAGCTCATGCCTGATGGAACAGTGAGTAGTGTGTGTGTGTGCGTGTGCGCGTGGAACAGTAAGTAGCCTCTTTGTGTGTGTGTGTGTGTGTGGGGGGCAGCAGGTAGCCTATGTGTGTGTGTGTGTGTGTGTGACAGAAAAGTGAGTTTATGTGTTTATGCGTGTTTATAGGCCTGTCTGGATGAGCAATGGGTGTAAACATATGTGTGCTTGTATGTGAACTGAATGAATGAAGGAAAAAGAATCAGTTTTATATTTCTGTTTTGAAATCAGTTGTAAACTGACTTTTCAAAGACTTTCTTATCAAATAGTCAGTGCCAAGTAACGGAGGAGTATTTTAAATGATTGCAAACTTGAATTGTCTACAGTAACTTCAATCATCTTTAAAAGTGTTGTAGGTTTCTCGGTGATGTGATTAACGTGTTGGTTCTTCTTGTTGTGCAGGTGCAATCATCTGTGGCTGTTGGAACGCCGGATTACATCTCGCCAGAGATTTTGAGGGTATGTACTTCCACATTTCAATCTCTATAATGTAATGAGTAGGTGTGTGTTAGTGACTGAGATCTTGAGGAGTGGAGGTTAGGGGATGTGAAGGAGGAGATAGCTTTGAACTTGTTTATGATAAGGATGTACAACTGTAAGGATTGAATGTGCTTTACCAACAATGTCATCTTAAGGAGGGGAAGTCAGGAATGGCTTAGATGAAACACACTTGTTGATAGGACCATGATTCTGAACCCCTATACTAAGCCATATATAGACCAGTGTAGGAAGAGTATAGCTTTTTTACAGTCATATCTCTAACATGAGATCCCTCCTATGAGAAGGATCTAAATTAAAGGGCTAACTTTGTCAGCCACTGACATGTTAATCACAGAATCCTTGTTCATAAGGATGGCTGCAATAAAGGGACACTTCAGCTGAAACCTTGGTTATCATGTCGTACAAAGTACCACTGTACAGCATTTTATCATTTAGAAACATTAATTCCCTAAAGTTTCAATGGAAATTGTGTCTAGTTTGACCAGGAGTTACTCACATGTGCATGAATACTTCTTGCAAGTAAAATGTAATTATGAGGAGATTCTACTTGAGATGATTACTGTTTTGACAGGCAATGGAGGATGGCCATGGAAAGTACGGCCCTGAGTGTGACTGGTGGTCGCTAGGGGTGTGCATGTACGAAATGCTGTACGGAGAAACACCCTTCTATGCTGAGTCATTGGTGGAAACCTACGGAAAGATCATGAACCATCAGGTAACTGAACTTACTTCATCCACAAGTGTTTGAAGACATGGGCTATGCATCTTAGGTTTGAAGTTGCAGAGAATTGTTTCTCGTCTGTGGCAAAAGAACTGGTCAGAGAAAAGGCATTATGTGCAGGTTGGTTTCAGCAGAGATTGAGGTCCTTTCATTTGATTTTGTGTATCTGTGTGTGCTTTCTGGACTGTTGAAAATGTTATACATTAATTGTAAATTCTTGTAATGGTGCTGTGATTTCAAATTTGGATACACACGGTTGTGAGATTCTATTCTTTGTAGATAACCACATATAAATTCTTTTACTTGATTGATTGATTTAGTGTTGTTGTGTGATTAACTAATTGATTTAATCACATATTCTTACTCCAATTCTTATGAATGCATTGACTTCAGTCCCACATGCTAGATGTCGAAAAAACCACTCAAATTACCTGCCCTTAGTAGGGTGGTAACCAAGCTAAAAGCGACGCCATAGCCGTTGCTATGGCCTGACCTTGCTCAGTTACCCATAACACCCTGCGCACCACGTGAGCGCCAGCATCCGTAATAATCATTCTCGACTTTCGACAACACACGGTGGACGTGTCGGAATTTTGTCACTCACTTTTGGCCTTCGCATGCCTGCTCGTCCGTGAGACTAGCCGGTTTCTTGTGGCCGGTCTACCTGTCCGTCTACCTTTTGGTGAGATCTTTCCTGTTTATGTTTGGTATGAATGTTGATAGCTTTGTGTTGAACACGCACGCAGAAGTTTTTCGTTCTGGGTGACTGTTTTTCGCCGGTCTTAAAATGGCCGACAACAAAGCTAAACTTGGCGCGAGACTGACTGCAAGGTGACAAGGCTCTTAGCCAGTTTAAGAGACTATACCTTAGAGTAGCCAAAGAACTTTGATTTGCCTATTATGCGGGTCGTAGATCCGTCAAACAGCACTTCTTTTGATGTTCCTATCCCTCCGAGGGCGGGTTCAGTTCTTTCACAGCTCGCTTCCCCTGTTGGGGTTAATCAGCCTTTAGGCTCCTTATAGACTTCGTCGTCGGTGCGACTGATGGGGGGGGTGGCCTTGTGGCTATTCTTTCCCCTTTCTCTGCGTAAGAGGAATCAGTCAATGTCCTCCTTTTGGGGGGACTTAACGATGTTTTGTGTCTTTTTCTCAGCTGTTCAGGCGCGATCGGCGGTTCCCGCCCTCCCGTTTGTCAGCTTCGCACTGAGGTCTAGTGCAATTGGCCAGTTCGGTTCAGTCCTTTCTGCCACTGGTAGACTGGGTTGTTCGCGAGCACTCTCTCCGTAGGGAGAGGGGGTCTGCTTCCTCTCTGTCTCTTCCCGCTCAGCTTGCTTTTAGCACTGCTGCGGTGGGAAGTCAGCTCTCTCCCCTGGTGGGAGAGGGAGAGGGGGGGCATGGTAAGTCGCAGCCTGGCCTTGGTCCATCCCTGTCCCATTGGGGGCAGGGGGCTGCTGCTTCCTCTCTGTCTCTTCCCGCTCAGCTTGCTTTTAGCACTGCTGCGGTGGGAAGTCAGCTCTCTCCCCGGGTGGGAGAGGGAGAGAGGGGGCACGGTAAGTCACGGCCTGGGCTTGTCCCACTCTGCCCTTTGCGGGCAGGGGGCTGTGTTAGCTTCCCACCCTTTCCCGCCCCCCGGGCGAGTTTGGGTGGCGGCTTTCCAGGCTATGTTACATACCCCTTCTCTGCTCCATTTGGGGCAGGGTGGGGGGGGTATCAGTGGCTCACTCTTTCCCGCCCACCGGGCGGGATCGGGTGGGGGCTGGAGCAGCGTTCCACCCTTTCCCTCCTTCTGAGTTGGACTGGGTGGGCGCTGTTGGACTGTCTTCACAGTCTGTGCCTCAATTGTCCTGGCCCGACAATCGTTCTCCTCCCCTATCGGGGTGGGTGGGCGGTGGGCTATAGGACTACGGCAGGTGGACGGAGGGGGGTCGGCCGTTGCTCGGTTCGTCTCTCTCCGTCGCTCTTACTGCTGTGACGAGCCACCCCCCTCCCCATCTGGGGCATGGAGTGGCTCAGGCCTTTCTACACAGCGGGGGTGCTATGTACGGCTTTCCAGGCTACGTTACATACTCCTTCTCTGCTCCATTTGGGACAGGTGGCTGTGTTAGCTGCCCGCGCTTGTCGCGGGTCCACCCTTTCCCTCCCTTTGGGTTGGACGGGGTGGGCGCTGTTAGACTGTCTTCACAGTCTGTGCCTCTATTGTCCTGGCCCGACAATCGTTCTCCTCCCCTATCGGGGTGGGTGGGCGGTGGGCTATAGGACTACGGCAGGTGGACGGAGGGGGGTCGGCCGTTTTTCGGTTCGTCTCTCTCCGTCGCTCTTACTGCTGTGAAGAGCCACCCCCCTCCCCATCCGGGGCATGGCGTGGCTCAGGTCTTTCTACACAGCGGGGGTGCTATGTACGGCTTTCCAGGCTACGTTACATACTCCTTCTCTGCTCCATTTGGGACAGGTGCTGTGTTAGCTGCCCGCGCTTGCCGCGGGTAGCGGTCTCGAAACAATGAGCTTGACTCTCTTTTGTTCTCGGCAGGGTGTCTCGCACAGTGGTCAGGGAACAATGAGCTTTGCTCCGTTTTGTTCTCTGCACGGGCTGTGCCGGCTGTCCACCTGGGACAGGCGGAGACAGAACATACTCTTTCTCTCCAGTCTCCCATTCTTTGTATTCACAATGGTCTGCGGGGACTCGGCTATAGTATCGCCTGGCCAGTGGTCATTGTCCTTAGCCAGCATAGGTCACCCCCACCCCCCCCCCCCCCCTCCTAGGGGTGGGTGAGTGATAGGGCTACTTGACTTCGACAGGTGGACGAGCGAGGATCGGCCGTTTACGGCCGTTTCTCTGTTTCAGTCCTTACCCCCTCTAGGGGTTACGGCTGTGCTGGACCACCCCCCTCCCCACTTGGGGTGAGTTGTGGTTCAAACCAGGTAGTCTGGTTCTTAGCACTGGGATGCTTCTCTCGCACAGCGGGTGGGGTAAGACGCGCCGGGCCCGGCTTTGTCTTGTTTCTCCACTCTCTCTCCTTCTCGGCAGAGATCTGTGCCAGTTACCAACCCCTCTTCCCCCCACCTCTTGTTCAGGTGAGCGGTTTTGGGTTGGCAGTCAGAGACTGATCACGCTTTTCATCCACACTCTTGGCGGTGTTATCGGCAGGAGTATTTAGTGCGCGACCTCCCCGGTCTCCCCTCCTTTTGTGTTTTACACAACTGGTGGTTAGGTTCGGACTCCTTGTTTGAGGAGGGGGAGTGTATAGGGTTGCCTACTGGTTGTAGGCTTCCCATACATAGAGCGGCTGCTGTTGCAGTTTACTTTGTCCCGGATAGGTTGGGGGTGTCTCTCTTCCTTCCTCTTCCGGGATGGCTTTGGGTTTTCACAGGCTTTCTCGCAATTTGTTTCATTTGCTGAGTCTGCGGTGATTGCCTACCACATGCCACACTTTTTGGCTTGATCCGCACCTTAGGATAGTGGTCTTCAGCCTACACCTTTCCCGCTGCTTCATACGCAGGGGACTGCTGGCTTCGGGGTTTCAGGCTGCTTCGTCCTCACTTTTAGTGCGGAAGAAGATAGCAGGGAATTTTCAGGCTCAGGGTCTGATCCGGACTTTTTTATTGCCAGGGGCTAGTTTCTGGCTTCGCTTACAGACCACAGGGAACATGGAGTTTTCATGATGTTACTCCTCCCTCTCCTCTCTGGAGGAGCTAGGATGGCATGGTTTGGAGTTTTCTGCTTTGGCTGAGACTCTCTTCTGTGCTTTCTTATAGGCAATCTTATCCTCCCTGAACGCTCTTTTGGGTTAGGGAGGATGCCTTGGATAAGGCTTTAGCCAGGCTGCTTGCAGCTTGGGCTAGGGTCGTCACTGAGCGGAGGAGTTTCTCGGTGACGTTTTAGGCCCACACTGTTTTTGCTTGGTGTGATCTCCTTCTTTTACAAGGGGTTTGATTTCACGCTGGTTGCAGGAAGCAAGGGTCAGGCTTTTTCGGGGGTTGTTAAAACCTACTCAATAGCTGGAATCTTTCCCTTCCTTCTTGGACCTCTGGCAGCGCGTTTATGCGCTCCCGGTTACAAAGGGGTGTTTTGGTTCAGTGTCTCCTCCCTCTCTGCGAGAGGTGGGTCGGCATGGGCTAGAGCTTTCAGCTTTGGCTGAGATTTTCCTTGGTGCTCTCACATGAGCTTTCCTTCTGCGTTTCTGCACACAGGAAAGGGCTCGGTTTCTGGGGGGTGTTGGTCTCTGGACTATCTCGGGGTCTGGTTGAGCTTTTTCAAGGTCAATCAGCTTGTCAGCTGCACTTTCTTTTGGTGTTGAACCAGGCTTTTTGCCTGGTGCTCTCAGTAACCAGGCAAAATTCCGAGCTGTCCTTATCCCAGGTTTTTTTACCTGGGCATGCTGTTCGACTTTGTCTCTTGGAAGGTTGGTTCTTCACACAAGAGAGGATAGGGAGGCTTTAAGCTCTTTTCAGTGCCAGACTGGCACGAGAGCAGGCCTCTGCGGGGTCTTTAGACCCGATTTTCGGTCGGACGGTATCGATAGCTATGCTGGCCCTCTAGTCTTTCCTCAAGTTGTTTTGGGGGTTCGGCCTCACAGGTCTGGGACATGAGGGTCCTCCTCCAGAGTGGGTTCCTCCACGCGGGAAGGTGGCTGGAATCCTTTTGGATCGCTCAGGGGTCTTTTTTCCCTAGCTTTGTTTCCCCCTGGACTTAGACCGCTTTATGGATGCGTTTTCGTCTGGATGGGGCCTGCACTGGCAATTGCAGTCTTGAGGCTGTGATGTAGACGCAACTCCTTGGGCTTCTCTTTTGCCTGGGGTTAGGAGCAGTAGCTCTTAGTCTACTAGCCTTTCTTTTTGGCTATTTACAGGCATGTCCTGTTGCATTCGGGCAATTCTTCTGTTGCTTCTTATGTGAACTAGCTGGGGTGAGCAAGTTCTCACTCCCTGTCAGACAGAGTATAAGGGATTCTGATTGGGTTTTCACACTAAATCATTTTCTCAGGGGAATATCTCCCCGGCCAGCTCTGCGATCTGGCCGACTCGCTCAACAGGTCCTCTCAGGGCTTGCACAGGGGTTGGCCCATCTGCTTACGGGTCTGGAGGCGTGCTGTTTGTGTTTTAGATCATGGGTTCTGACTCTGGTCTTTGGGCACGAAGCATATATTTCCTCCACTTTATCTGTGTATGCTCCTTTTTTGGCCTCCTTGGCCATTTGGGGATTTAGAGCGGGGGTGCAACTCCTTAGCGCCCCTCTCTCAAGCCAGGTGGTTTTTCACCTCTGTTTCAGTTTTTGGCTTTGGGCAGCTGGGCCTCTTCTTTGAGGTTCCGGCGTCTCGGCTATCTCAGCTGTTTTGAAACAAATAGGCCTCTCTTCTGTTGCTCATGGCGTTCTTGTGGGCATGATCAAAGGACCTTGTTTTACGAGGTTTAGAGGCTCCCCCTTGTTTAGCGCGTGGGACTTTGTTCTACTTACTCTGGGCCTCAGCCCTATAGGGCAGTGAGGCGCATGCGTTTTTGGGGTTTGACAGAGGATGTAGCCTTAGGGCTTTTGGTTCCGTTTGTTCACGGGTTTTGGCCAGGTTTTGGGGTTTCAGAAACCTGGTCAATATCCTCTGGTGTTTGATTCCCTCCTCTTGGGAGGATTCTCGCTCCGGGAGATTCGGATTTTCTAACTGTCTGGTTAGACTTTTTTAATCCCTTTTTTGACGTTACTGTCTTTTGGAACCACGAGCTTTAGCTCAGGTTCTTGTTTCTTTACAATGGAGCGAAAGAGACATCTTTTATTTGTCTCTCTCTAGGGGCTCTGCTACATTCATAGGACAGTCCTATGAGTGGTGCGGTTTGAACAGGGAGGGGGGGGGGGGCGTTCAGTCCTCCCTCTATTCCTTTTCAGGCGTTCGGGAGTCCAGAGTCTGGTGTTCTGCTCTGGCTGGTGGTGTTCCTCTCGCCTATGCGAGGCTTGCCAACAGCTCGGGTACAGATTTTGTGCTTCTTTTATTGCCGTGTTGCGTTCTGGTCGCCTAGGCGAAGCTTTGCAAACGGCTTACTGGAGATCAGATGATGTGTTCATCGGTTTCTATCTTCGGGATATCTCCTGCACGCGGCTAGACGGCTCCAGTTCATTGCTGGTTTTAGTTGCTGCAGGGCAGGTTCTTACAAGGACATAAGTAGGTTCCCTCCACCTTTAGGAGGAATCTGCATTCATAAGAATTGGAGTAAGAATATGTGATTAAATCGAAAATTTTTAATTAAATTTTGATTTAATATAATATACTTACCCAATTCTTATAGTTAATACCCTCCCATCCATCCCCGCTGTCTTATATCCTTGGGGTGTTTTAATAGTCTCGAATGATTATTACGGATGCTGGCGCTCACGTGGTGCGCAGGGTGTTATGGGTAACTGAGCAAGGTCAGGCCATAGCAACGGCTATGGCGTCGCTTTTAGCTTGGTTACCACCCTACTAAGGGCAGGTAATTTGAGTGGTTTTTTCGACATCTAGCATGTGGGACTGAAGTCAATGCATTCATAAGAATTGGGTAAGTATATTATATTAAATCAAAATTTAATTAAAAATTTTCGATTTGTTTATTTGCAGACACGGTTCGAGTTCCCAACAGATGTGGATGATGTTTCCCCCGAAGCCAAAGACTTGATGCGGCGGTTGATATGCAGTGCAGAGAAACGGTTCGGCAAGAACGGCCTGGACGATTTCAAGAACCATCCCTGGTTTGGCGGCATCGACTGGGACAACATCAGAGACAGTAAGAATGACAATATGGGGTTTTTCTTTTTCTTTGATATTTGTTTATACCTTTGACACTCTGAATGACTGCTTGTGAGTACAACCACCTTGCATTCATTGTATTCTCTATTTCTTGTCAGAGATACTTCTCTTCTTCTTAATAGGCCAGACGTGGCACATCTTGGCTCAAAGTTGTTCAAAAGCGTGTTTTGGGATCTTGGTATTTATAGCCGTTACAGAAATATCCAGGTGTTTATATCATACTCCACAGGCACCCAGACACTTGCCTTACTTTAGGAGCCTTAAGTAACTTACTGCAGAGAGTGAGATATTTAGTGCTACAATAGTTACTGGTTAGTGTATACTGTAGTTTTAAGCTAAAATAAATTAAAGGATGCTCTTATCTCATGTAAAAGCCTGGTGGTGAACATGAGAAGGACTGCACCTTTAACAGCTACACAGGCTGCTCACATACTTTCCTGATGTAACCCAACTCTTCATTTTTCTTTGACTGTGAGTGTTGTTTGTGCAAGCGTTGCTATGGTTTCACAGAATCACATTATTTCTCTTTTTTCAGTGATCGCTCCATTCAAGCCAGAAGTTACAGGCGCAACAGACACGTCCAACTTTGATGTTGATGACACTGAAGTAAAACACACAGTAAGTTGTGGAAAATTCTTTTTCTTTCAAGCGATAAATTGAGGGCATCTGAGGTTAAGAATAAATATGATAGCAACTGTGGAGTTTTATCCTTTATGTCATATAACATTTATTGCTTTGCTGTAAAATCGGAAAGAAAATTCAACCAGAAAAGAGGGACATCTTGAACAATAATGAAAACCTTGATAGTGTGCAACAGATGTGTTTGATGATTGTCATTTGACAAAATTTGCTCTTACAATGTGTGGCTTGCTTAGGATGTTATCATCACTGCAAAATGTCTGTGTGTTTACAGGACACAGTCCCACCCACTACCCATTCAGCTTTCAAAGGCCACCACTTGCCGTTCATTGGCTTCACCTACACCAAGGAATGGTAACTTGTGCTTTTACTTCACATTGACAAGTCTACTGTTCGTATTGCTATAAGCAAGATTTGCTGCCTGGGGTGCAGTGGGCAAGGTTAAAATCCCCTCACTGAAATACTGTTAGGCAGGATTTTGAAGTGGATTAGTGCTCTTTTGGTTTGATGGAGGAGTACACTAACTTTATAGGAATAAAAGTTGAATGTTGATAGGGCATTGATATCTTTGATGACTAAAGGTATGGCTGCATTACTGAGCAGTTTACTGTGCAATAGGCTTTTTTTGGGGGGGGGGGGGGGGGGGTGATGATGATTCTTTTTTTTCTTCCATAAATTAATTATTTGCTTAATTTACTGATTTTTTCTTGCAAAAGGATGAAGATGTTTTATTTGCTGAACTGGTTTCTCCTTTGAAACAGATTGAAAATGTTTTGTTCTCTTGCTTACAGCAAACTCTCAGATGCAGAAACGTTACAAGAGTCCTTGGACTTTGACAGCGACAAAATAGACAACCTTTCCACTGAAGTCTTGGAACGCAAAGTCAAGGCATTGGAGAAAGAGAACAGAGATCTCTCCAAAAAATTTCAAGGTATGTTGAGGCGTTTATGTGTTACAATGGAACACATAAGACGCTGCTAGTGGTATGACTTACTAGTTCTAGTTAGACTTACTTATTGCTTGCAGTATCTGCAGCTGATGAAAGTAGGGGTTGGGGAAAGAGCATAAGAATCTTCAGAAATGACTTGTCCTATTGTTTTGTTGATAAAAAGCTAGTAGAAGATGTTTTCTGGAAATAACTCTGTTGGGGTTTCATGAGATGTAGAAGAGTTGCACCCTAAAACACAATGGGGCAAACATGGGACTTAGTCAGTACAAGTGTGCAATCATGGTGATGACAGTCAAAAATGAGCTCTAATGTGCATTTTGTGTTGACAGTTATTTCTTGTTGGCGTGGTTTGTTTCTGATCCTTCAGAAGGTTAATGAACACTGACCTTCTTTTTGCAGAGTCGCAGGAATCCCTCCACCACTTGCAGCGTACACACAATGGCATCGATGCAGCAGCAGCAGCGGCCGCCGCCAGTGAGGAAACGGAACTAAAACAGCTGAAAGAGGAGGTGGCTGTGTTACACAGAGTCATAGCAGGTGAATGCATTTTATAAACTTTAAAAAAATAGAAATTCACCTCCTGTTGGAAGACTTTCGTACCCAGTAATAGAGCTTCAGGGAGATTCTGGGCAGTTTGTGGGAGTAACGGGAGTCAGTCTGTGTGAAATGACCATTGTTCGTTGTTTGAAATTTGTCTTCATTTCTTAAGTTATGTGCAATAGGAAGGATGTGTTCTCCATGAACGTGAGGCTGCTTTGTCAAAGATGATATTTGGTGTGTGAATGTGTGCGTTTTGGTGTATGTTTCTTTTGGTTATGGTCAGCAGTACATAACTCTTGAAGGATATTTTCATTGCCTACATATATTTCAAGTCGCTCATGATGCAATTTTTTATGTTGGTACAGAGTCACAGTCTGATATGAGCACTCTGGAACTTGAAATGAAGAAGGTTGTAGACCAGAAACAAGAGGTGGAAAGAAAAATGCGCAGCTCAGATGACGAGAAGGGATCATTTGAAAAGGTTTGTCCTTGCTTGTGTTGTGATCTTGGCAAGACACTGCTCATGCTTTATGACTTGAGAGAAAAAGCCAGCACAGTTCAGTATCTAACTGCTCTGATTTTGTTTCTTGTCTGCTGTTAAGAGAGCTTGTTAAGAACTGACTGAAAAAGAATTTCTGTAACTGTATCAGGAGACAATAATTCAGAAGCAGTTTGCTTGTGCACTCATTTTAACAATGTAAAATGTGTCTGTAATAACTATTGCTTGCTGAGGCATCTGGTGTGTGTCTGTGTCTGCCTTTATATGTGTGTGTGTGTGTGTTTGCTTGGCTGTCTATGTGTCTTGTGTTTGTTGGTTTCTTTCTTTTTCGTTCATGGGCTGAAACTCCCAAGTTCACTCATGCTTTTTGCATGAGTGGGGTTTTATGTGTATGACCGTTTTTACCCCACCGTTCTGTTTGTTGGTTTGAAATCATTTGTAAATGTAAACGTACGTGTTGTTACAGGAACTTGAGAGCTGGCGAGAGAAGTACAAGAACCAGGCTCGGGAACTGAAAGAAACACTAAACAAGTTGAAAGTCACCACGGAGCAGTACAATGAAGCAAATGATGGGTCAGTATAATTGTTATTGACATGTTCTAAATTCTATTTTCTATTCTGGAGAGAGATATACAGAGAGACTATTTCTTTCTTTGAAGCCTGTGACTGTCTTAATGTCTCTTTGTGATGACATTAGTAAGGTGTAAGTAACATACATTGTTTCCAAACATAGAATGTTGTTTTTGACATACATTTACTAGAACCCTGATCTCATGATCCTCAAAATTGATGAACAAGATACACAACTGACAAAAAACACAAAAGTGGTTGAATTTATCCTGAAAAACAATGAACGCGCCGACTGACGCCTAACATTTCCATGTGTTAGCTTCGACGAATAAAATTCATACGCGAAACAACAAGTTCCCGGTTCAAAAAACCAACAAACACCGAAAACTCCAAACTGTTTCCTTACCTTGCAAGTTGACACAATGATAAACAATCAAAATAGTCAATACACTTCAACTAACCTACAACTAAAACTTGTACAGAGAAAGGTTAGAGGAAAATGAAAGCAAAGCAAGAGAGACAGTGCACCAACACGTCTTCACAGGACGGAAACCATTCGTTCAGTGACGTATTCCCGCGTTCTATCTCACGTGACCCATTCCTCTCTACATTGTGGTCGATAAAACCACAATTAGACTTCACTTACTCAGGTAAGCTCGTCATAATTATGTAATGTTTTTGTAATCTTAACAATACAATCAGTGTGCGCGCCTTGTGAGCGAGGCTGGTACTACATATTGTTCATACGAAATGACAAACACAGGTTACAAGCGATAACGCGCAAAAGTACTGGTTTATTATTTTACATCTGATATTGATATCAGTAATGCATATATAGTTACAGTACTACGTATTGCGGTAAAAAACTTATGAACAGAAAGAAAAAGAGAAAAGAAAACAAATTATTAGACATGGCAAAGGTATCAAATGCATTAACAAGACACGAGAAGTAAATACAAGAAAAATAAACAATCACAAGACAGGCGAAGACAAACAGACAAGAAAGTTACAATTACCAAACACTCGTTGGTTAGTCCTTCAACAACAATAAAGAGTTACGTTCTGTACGTTCAACAACAATAAAGAATTACGTTCCGTACGTTCAACAATACCATAAGCACTAAGAATACTCAAGAAACTTAGCATACATACGTTTAAAACCAAAATGGCTACTTTCAGAAAAATACAAAAAGTTGACTCATCAGGCCAGGAATACAAAGCAAACTGTCATACCAAAAAAGTCTAACGACAACGTTCCTGCGTTAATCAAAGTCACAAACAAGATATTTACTCATCCACTTTCCCTCACTAACGTTACAAGAAATAAGCCCGTTTACAAACGATCACCACAGACCGCAAGCTCTTTTACCTAAATTCTTTTAACGTAAGGCTGAAAAAGTCAGAGAAAACGTTTCACTTCGAACTTCGTTAACCACAGAACACACAAGTTATCATTATAAACATTAGCGACTTTCTAGCGTCTACAAAACATTGCTGTACGTTCACAACACTAGAACAGTTGAACACACAATAAAGAAACACTACAACAAGTCAGACTTTCAACTCACGTTATACATAAACAACTCACAAAGTAATTACAAAATGGCGACCAAAACACAACACAAACAAGTAACAACAAAATTACCTTATGCGCTGTGTGGGTTGACCAGCAGTACCAAAACGTGTTGCCTCACAAACGAAGGGCACAAAACGATTCACACTTGAGAAACAACTGTCTCCAAGAACATTACGTTGACGTTAAAACATAAGAAACACTCCGTTGGTTCACTTGCTAACCTTCATACGTTTACAGATCAAAACCAAACGCTTCCTAAAACCCTCAGATCGACTGACGAGACAGGAGTCAAGCAGTGGTATTTATGGAAACACAAACCTAACATGGAATAGTTATTCAAAAGCAGACCTGTTTACCCTCCCGGATTGTCCGGAATTATTACGGATTTGGGGTCTAAATTCCGGTATTACGGAAATCTACCGAAAATTCCGGAAATTGCGGTCGAGAGAACCTTTTTCGTGCGTGAAAATTCGAAGTCGAAATTGTGGTAGTCACCAGGACTGTGATTTCAAGGCTGACCGAAACAGCCTTTTCTGCGCATGTGCACAGCAAGGTATTTGTCGGATTCCGCGGTTTTGAGATTGACATTGGTCCGAAGGGTAATATAGGATCTCTGTGGGGACGAAATGCCAACCAAAAAAGCGAAAGTTGTACAGAAATATCGGCAAAACTATTAAGTCAAGTGGCTGTGTCTGGTGAAGTTTAAGAAGAGCGAACCACATTCATTTTGGTGATCGACTTGAGATCAGTGCAACAACAAAGCTAACTCAGTTAGAATACGAGTGACGTCGCGGCACGTGTCCCGAGTAGGTTAGACGCAGTACACAAATGCACATGGAAACAAACAAAAACACGAAATTATGTTTGGCAAAACATGAGCCTGCTTCGCATCGAGTTTATTTGACCTAGGTCTCTACTTCCACAGAATCTCCCAGACCTGCGAACCGATCTCTCACTACGGTCTGTCACGCCAGAGACACAAGATGTAGGTCTATGGTCGCGCTCATCAGTGACTTGCGCTGTTGCCGAAATTCAAGTCTTTCTGAGTCTAAAACTGATCTCCATTAATATTTCTCCAATATAGCAAAGATCACAGTTCTTTGAATCAAAAAACTTATAACAAAATTTTTAAATGAAATAAACAAATCGGTCCTCTAAAATTAAAAGTAGCTTCTGGAGAGAGTTATTATGACTGGTTTTAATGCAGGATGTCTGATGTGACAGAATGTAAGGTGGTTTTGTTCACATGCATCTTGGCTGTAAATAGTCCAAGGGCGGAGTAGGGTGGGGGTGGGGGGGGGGTATGTTACAGGGGTTCCGGACCCCCCCCCCCCTTGCTGTCAAAAAAGCAACAAAAAACACAAAAATTCAGTCTGTGGAGAAAAAAAAATTAAAACATTTTCTGTCTGTGAAATTTTTGTTGTTGTCGGGAGCAGATATCAATGAAGATAAATTGCCATTATTTAATACTAACTTTATAAGAAATAATGAGTGGCTGCTGACACCAGTTTATCATGTTTAAAATCAAGGATAAGCCACAAATTGTTAATAAAATAGCTATAATTCTTCAGCCAGACCCCCCAACCCCTGGACCCCAGGTTGTACCCCCCCCCCCCCCCCCTAACTCTCTTGCTCCGCCCCTGAATACTGTTTTTTTGTTTGTTTGTTTTTTTAGATAAAGTAATCTTGTCTTTGTTAACTTGCATATATATCAGGTGTCTTGTGTTGTGTGTTTGTGGTGTGTGTGATCGAGCTTCTGTATGTGTACTGTTAAACATGGTTAACAATTTTGTACTTGTTTTGCATGGTAGCGCGCGAATTAACGTGTCGTTTCATCGTTTTCAAGCTGGTTTATGGTTGATAAAAAAGATTACTCAAAGATGCCTCAAATTACGGAAAAGTACCAGTTGCATTCCTGATTTTCATTTGAGGGGGTAAACAGGTCTGCATCAAAGTCAAAGGTCACCGGATTGACCAACCAACAACATTCCTAAGACAGAATCAGGTGAAACTACTATTTTACAGCCAATCAGTAACCGATCACGCACTCCGTGCATGCTCAAAACTTAAAACGGTATATTTAACAGAAAGAAGACCAAGGAACTAGCTGACATCACAAAGCTAAAAACACGTGAGTCACACGTATTCTAAAACTTGCAACGCAGATTCGCAGGGCTCACCCCAAAATCAAGACACAGAAAAGAGCACGTGAATCTCACGGTGTTCTAAAACTAAACGACGCAGTTTGTGACACTCCGACCAAAACCAGGTCACAACAACAGAACAAGGAGCACGTGAATCTCACGTAAAAATATTAACGCTCCACAAAACGGGTCACAACAAGGTGACACAATAAAAACACGGTTTACTTCTTTATACATCGTGCAATGGCTTGAGCAAACGTAATTACAACAAAAAGTAGGTGAATGCATGCCACATCGGCATGCACACTCCCACCGGAAATTATATTAATATAATTTACTTCAAAAACCTTTGTACAAACATATTCCTTATATCAAAAGAAGAATAACGCAGATTTAGACATTTCAAATTTACAACTCAAAATCATTGTGTTGCAAAACATTTACACAACAATATTATGGTTCAATCATTTTCAGTGTTTCAACACATCTCGTTTCAACTAAATGCCACTAGTCATTTACTTGACGGCATAAAAAAAACGCACCACTTAAACCATAAATGTCCGTTACATCATCTGGTATAAAAACAAACCGCAACAATCAACAACTGTCAAAATGGAACAACACTCCAAAGTTCGATGTTCTTTCAGTTTGCTTACACAGCTTTGTCTTTGTGATTTTCACGATCTACTAACACAGTCATTTTGTGAATAGGTCGCTCTAATATGCGACTATCACCAGTGGGACGGCCGTGATTGTCTAGAGCCTTTGTTCCAACATGCACTTTCACTCGTCTGACCAGTCCATCAGATCCAGGCATCACCTCGATTACACGAGCCATGCACCACTCTGATCTGCACAAGTTCTGGTCATGCAAGACAACAACATCTCCCACCTGTACGTTTGCCTGGGGACGTTGCCAGACACGACGTTTCTGCAAGAGTGAAAGGTACTGGCTCTTCCATAGCAGCCAGAATTCGTCTGCCATCCGCTGGACACAGCGCCAACGTTTCCTGGCGTACAGGTCTGGATCTTCAAACACACCAGGGGGCGGAAGGATGGCACCTGACTTCATGGTGAGGACGTGGTTGGGGGTCAAAGGGCGTGGTCCATCTGCCGATTCCAATGACTCGACAGACAGTGGTCGACTGTTCACGATGGCCATCACCTCGTATAGGAACGTACGAAGTGATGAGGTAGTGAGACGCTGGCCTGATCTTCTGAGAAGACCATTCAGGATGCTGCGTATTGTTCGTATCTGACGCTCCCAAACGCCACCCATGTGACTAGCTGCAGGGGGGTTGAACTTGAACTCACATTTGCTTTCCAGCATCTTTGATGTCAGTCGTTCAGAGTCCATCTCCTTCCATGCCAGTTTGAACTCGTTGCATGCACCTACAAAGTTCGTTCCTTTGTCACACCAAATGCGTGATATGTTTCCTCGCATGGAGACAACAATGCGTAGGGCGTTTATGAAGGAATCACTTGACATGTCATCCAGGGTTTCAATGTGGATTGCCCTAGAGGCAAAACACGTCACGATCAGTCCGTACCTTTTCACCTCCCTACGTCCATCTTTGACGTGAAATGGGCCGAAACAGTCAATGCCACAGTACGTGAACGGTGGGGATGGGTCAAGACGCTCTGGAGGGAGGTCGGCCATCTTCTGTCCAGCTGGCCCTGAGCGATGCCATCGGCAGTGAACACAGCGGCGCACCAACGAGGAGACGACGTGACGAATGCCAATGATCCAGAAACCGCTGGCTCGTACTTGGTTGATTGTGAACATTCTCCCTTGGTGGGCTATCGCAGCATGACAGTCCTGAGCCACCAGGGAAGAGAAGTGACTGTCTCGAGGTAGTAGTATGGGAAACTTGTCAGCTGAAGAGGATGATGAATTTTGAGAGCGACCGTATACTCTCAGTATTCCATCAACGTCCTTGTGAGCGTTGAGTGCCTGAAGCTGGTTACGTAAAGAAGGCGTTGGGCGTTCAAAATGTTCTTTCTGAAGACATACGATGAACTTTTTCTCAGTGACTTCAAGCACTTCAAGGGGAGATGACTGGTGCCCCTTAATGGCATTGCATTTGCGTACCAAAACAGCCATGGCTCTTATCAGAGATGTCTTGGAGGAGAATCGTTGGGCGATCTGCTCAAACGACTGAACAGACACTTCTTTAGAGGTAGTAGCCTTGCACACTTTCACCTCAACATCGTCATCTGGGATCTCGAAAAAGTCATCTGATTCCGGAAGGGACTGGCTCAAGAATGCGGGACCATGGAACCACTCTGATGTCATGAGGTCACTCACAGACAATCCCCGTGATGCATAATCAGCTGGGTTCTCCTTTGTAGAAACATGATTCCACTGACTGGCCTGTGAGAACTGACGTATTTGTTGGACTCTATTTGCGACAAAGACGTGAAAACGCTTGGACTCGTTCTTCAAATAAGCGAGTACAATCATAGAGTCAGTCCAAAAGAAATGTTCAATGCTCTCAAAGTCCAGTTCTTCTTGAAGAAATCTTGCCATCTTGACGGAAAGTACCGCTGCCGTTAGCTCCAGACGAGGGACAGTGACGTGTCGAAGCGGAGCCACTCGTGCTTTGGCGACTACAAGCATACTGTGAATGTTGCCTAGATGATTCTCAAAGCGAAGGTACGAACACTGGCCGTATCCTGCTGTAGACGCGTCTGAGAAGTGATGTAGCTCTACATTCTTCACGGTGCCAAAGTCTGTGGGCAAGTAGTTCCTGGGTACCTTGACGCAACCCAGTCGGGATAGATCCTTCAGCCACTCTTCCCAACGTTCTTGAAGCGATGGTGGCAGCGGATCGTCCCAGCCGAGCTCCTGGCGACATAGTTCCTGGAGGATCAATTTTCCAGTCAGCAAAAAGGGGGCCAGAAAACCAAGGGGGTCGTAGACTGATGCAATTGTAGAGAGAACTCCTCTTCTGTTCGAGGGACCCAGTCTGGGGTTGTCAGTGAAACCCAGCGTGTCATCATCAGTGCACCAGTGAAGGCCAAGAGTCCGCTCAATTTCTGGTGTGCTACAAGGGACTGCGAGTTCTGTGGCCTTGGTTGACGTAACTTCAGAGTCGGGGAAGTACTCTAAAAGTTCCTTTGAGTTGGAGACTATCTTGTGCAGCCTCAATTGTCCGTGTTCACAAATCTCTCTGGCCTTCATGAGCACATCTGCTGCTTCTTCAACAGAGTCTTTGGCTTGAAGTCCATCATCGACATAAAAGTCACGCTGCAGAAAGGCTGATGCCTTGGCGCTGATTTTGGCGTTGTCCTTTGCCACCTGCTTGAGGCCGAAGTTTGCACAGCCTGGTGACGATGTAGCCCCGAAGATGTGCACCTTCATGCGGTAGTCAAGCGGCTGGCCACTCGTATCACCGTCCTTCCACCAAAGGAAGCGCAGAAAGTCTCGATGGGGCTCGGAGACGTGAAACTGGTGGTACATTTTTTCCACGTCACAGGAAAATGCTATGGGACCCTTGCGGAAACGACAGAGAACGCCGGAAAGGGAGCTGATTAGGTCTGGGCCTTGTAGGAGAAGATCGTTCAAGGACGTGCCTAGGTGACGTGCACTACAGTCAAAAACCACACGAATCTTTCCTGGCTTCTTGTCGTTGTACACGCCGTGATGTGGGATATACCAGCGATTAGGGACCTCGACTTCGTTCTTGGGAATCAGTTCAGCGTCACCTCGCTCCAAAATCACGTTCATGAACTTGATATAGTCTTCACGGTACCCAGGCTTCTTCTCAAACTGGCGTTTCAGTCCCACGAGACGCTTGACTGCGGCACCTCTATTGTCAGGAAGAGACGGTTGTTCTGGACGAAAAGGCAAAGGCATCTCATAGTGACCAGCTTCGTTGACCTTCACGTTCTCCTTCACGATCTTCATGAACTTTAAATCATCTTGAGACATGGATCCTGTGTCACTATCAGCAAAGTCTCTCTCCATAACGTGTAGTAGGTCAGTACACGATACCTCATCCACCTGTATTTTGTAGACGTGAGCTGCACTTTCTTCTTTTCTTGATCCTGGCTTGACGATTACGTGCATGGACGAGCCTACACCATCAAAGGCGACGGAATGCGGTGACTTGCCGACGATGCTCCAACCTAACTTAGTCTCTACTGCAAATGGCAGTCCTTGGACAACGTTTAGGGGCATGAGGGCTTCAGCGCAGTCATAGCCGATGAGGAGGCCTGCTTCGCAATCAGGGTACAAGGGGGGCAGTTTTGGGGACAGGTGTTGGAGATGTGGGTAAACTTTGACAGTCTCTGAGGTGGGGATTTGCGTGGGGTCAACGGACAGGTAAGGTCGTGAGATGGCAGAAGGGAGCCTGACAAACTCACTGGAGGTAGGAGAGCGGACACGCAATCCAGAGTACTTCCTGCCGGAGACCACAGCATTGTCCTCAGTCAGTGTGGAGACCCTGAGTGTAGTCGGCTGCGATTTGGCTTTAACTTCTTCAGCCACTGACTGCACTACAAAAGTGGCGTTGGACATAGTGTCCAGTAGTGCGTACGTCAGCACTTCTACGTTGGGGTTAGAGTCACTGGAAACGAGAACGGGAACGATCATAGACGTGAAACCGATGCTGTTTTCCTCGCTGGCCTTAAGAGCAGACACCGTAGGGGTCGACGATGACAGTGGCTCTTGAACGTCAGCAGCAGAGGTACGGTAATTGTTCTTGTGTTCACTCGCCCCTTTGTTTTCACTCATACTGTTCTGATATTTGAAATTGTCATCGTGAAGACAAGTGGGATGAGCCTTCTTGCACTTCTTGCACGTCTGTTTCTGCTTACATTGATGGCTCTGGTGATCCTTGCTTCTCAGACATCCGTAACAGATACGGTTCTTGAACAGAAAATCTCGTATCTCAACCAGAGGCTTCTCTATGAGTTCCTTACATGTCCCAGCGTCATGGTCCGGAAGTTGACAGTGCAGACATGCGGTGACATCCTCTGTCAGGGTTGACAGGTTCGTTGTGAACTTTCTTGGTGTCCCCGATGCACTTGTCAAGCCGAAAACAGGGTCGTTAGAAATGTCTGCTTCGAGGGTAACGAACGACACGAGTTCATGGAACAGAGGATACCTCTTCTTTTCAACCTTGGTTCGAGCAACTGTTCTAGACCATCTGTGACTCATCCAGTCTGGGAGCTTTCCGACGATCTTCCGTAGGTATTGGGCATCATCCAGGATGCTCAGTCCACCAACTTCCTGGGCAGCAACGGAACATTGCTGCAAGAAATCGGCCAGACTTCTGAGTCCCTTGGGATCCTTGCTTTTGACTGGGGTCCATTCGTCCAGCTTGGTCCGGAAAGCTTGCGAAACGACGTATGAGTTGCCGAACCGATTTTCCAGCACTTCCATGGCTCTCTCGTAGGCATCACCTTCTCTCAGCAGAAAGAAGCCGGTCACGGCCTCCTTTGCTTGACCTCCGATGTACCGTTGCAGATACAATAACTTCTCACTGCTGGTTATGTTCTGTCTCTCGATGAGAAACGCAAACGACGATCTCCAAATTGGATATTGGAGAGGGTCACCAACAAAAATGCACGGCTCCTGCATCGGCAAACGGTTGATCATCAGAGCGTCTGATAGGGTTTTGGCGAGAGAGTCCATAGGAGTGTCCTGCTTGGCAGGAGTAGCAAGTGGACGTTGGTAGTACGCAGACGGGGGGTAGGAGGCAAATGGACGATCTGCATGACATTCCTTGTCAAAGTTCATGTACGCAGGGGGCCTTGCGTTTTCGTTTCCCCAAATAACTTTGGGGGTGGTCTGATGTGGGTCCAGGAATGTGGGCACGAAAGGCTCTGGTTTGGGATGTAGGTGGGTATCATAGGGGAAACAGGGTGGGGTAACTTGAAAACGTCTGTGGTCCATGCGTTGGTGACGTTCTTCTGGGAAGTAGGTGTGTCGTTCTTGCGTCTCATCACCTTCCCTTGTCTCTGGTAGGTGATAGGACCAACCTGTGTGGTCGAGATCAGGCGGGCGAGAGCCTGTGACGCTTGTCGTTGAGTGTCCAACGTTGTGCAGAGGCGGCTGACCAGCGTACGCACCGAGAGGGTGCTGCAGTGTGGTCAGCAGCGCTGTAGGCCGCATGGAGGATGTAGTTGCAGCCGTCGTGTAGTTGGGTGTGAAGGGCTCCTGACGGACGAAAGGAGCGCTCGTTCCGGCGTGATGGGGGGCGTTGACATCCTCTCTACGTTGAGGTCCGTACGCCTCGTAGGTGGCGTTGTTGGTAGTAGCGGCGCTTGTAGAGGCGCTGACTCCAACGACGAGGTCCACGACAGGTAACGCGTGCTGTCGTGGCTCAGTCGTTGTGGTTCCTGCGACGAAGTTGGTGACAGCAGCGTTGACGTTGACAGTAGAGATGTCACGGGTGCTGGCGGCTTGGCAGACAGGAACAGACGTGAAGTCCATGGCTGGCTGGTGTGTCCCTTGATCAGCAATGACGGCAGCTTGGCAGACAGGAACAGACGTGAAGTCCATGGCTGGCTGGTGTGTCCCTTGGTCGGCAATGACGGCAGCACCTGTCCCTATTCCTATCGCTGTATGCTCATTGTTTAGAGGAGGGGCTTCAAGACTGTACAGGGGAACGGAAGGACGAGGGTGGAACCTAGTGTTCAACAAATCAATTGACGGTAGATCAGAGAGATCCTGCTGAACTGATTCACCTTGTTCCAATACCTGTAACATAGCTTGTTGTTCTCTTAAACTAGTTTTTAATTCGGTGGACTGAATTTGTCTCAAAGCCTTCTTCTGTCTTAGTTCATCAAGAGCTGCTTCAGCTGCGTCGTTAGCCTGCCTTTCAGCTTCTCTAGCCTTCCTAGCTGCTGCTCTCTCAACTTGTTGTTGTTGTAAGAGATCCAGTTCATTAAACTGAGCTTCCTTTATTGCGTCACCTTCCACTTTAATGGCCAGGGATGCAGCCTCTAGTTTAAGAGCCAATTTAGTGTCTTCAGAGCTAACACTTTTAGAGCGGAGAGACTCGGCGCGAGAAGCTACTTGGCTACCTGATCTCCTGATACCTGACTTGTGGCTAGCTGACTTGTGGATGGCTGATGTAATGCTAGCTGCTTTATGGCTGGCAGTCTTACCACTGGCTGACTTGTGGGTGGATGACCCAACGCTAGGTGTAACACTGCTATGCCTGGAAGTAGGCTCTTTAGTCACCTGCACGCTAGTCGTCTGTCTGTCAAGAGCTCGATCAATGTCAAACATAATGTTCTGAACTGTTCTCTGAACATCATCCCAACTTTCCTGAATGGTTTCACCGCTACCAATACTACGAAGACCTTTCTCTATGTCACCAAGATCCTTGTACATGCTCAAAATAACCTGTTTTTGACTGGTTAACGACTCTTGATTAGGAGTTTCTTGGTCAAGCTCTGTTACTACCTCACCGATTGCTCGTTCCAAGAATGTTCGTTGTCTTGCAAAGTTTCTAGTTTTGATCTCAATCTGGTACTCTCTACCTTTTTCAGTAGGCTTAATGTCACGCCTAGGCCTTTGAGAATGTTCATCTTCATCGCCGTTAACGTCATAACCTGAAGCTTCCAATGGTTTATCTGCTGGAATCTTCTCCATTACAATGTTCGCTTATTCAAAAGCACTAAAAAACCTACATAAGGTTTATCTGGTTATAAAGTAAAATGAATCGATCTGAGGGTCGTTTGGGATAATACACAAAAGTCACAAAAAATGCGCCGGATACGGAGTAGGAAGATCTCTAACCGACAAGTTGATCTATGTCAAACTATGGTTCACTAACACAGTGACAAGTAACAATAAAGTCTTTTGCTGGTTATCAACAGCTACGTTTACGTTCATTGAGCGTCAATAACAACAGTTCTTTACATTCACTTGGCTGGACTTCAGCTAAAGTTCTGTACTGGGCAACAGCAGCTAAGTTTTTTACTGGGCGACAGCAACTAAAGTTTTTTACTGTGCGCGCCTTCGTGAGCGAGGCTGGTACTACGTATTGTTCATACGAAATGACAAACACAGGTTACAAGCGATAACGCGCAAAAGTACTGGTTTATTTGTTTTACATCTGATATTAGATATCAGTAATGCATATATATATTTACAGTACTACGTATTGCGGTAAAAAACTTATGAACAGAAAGAAAAAGAGAAAAGAAAACAAATTATTAGACATGGCAAAAGGTATCAAATGCATTAACAAGACACGAGAAGTAAATACAAGAAAAATAAACAATCACAAGACAGGCGAAGACAAACAGACAAGAAAGTTACAATTACCAAACACTCGTTGGTTAGTCCTTCAACAACAATAAAGAGTTACGTTCTGTACGTTCAACAACAATAAAGAATTACGTTCCGTACGTTCAACAATACCATAAGCACTAAGAATACTCAAGAAACTTAGCATACATACGTTTAAAACCAAAATGGTTACTTTCAGAAAAATACAAAACGTTGACTCATCAGGCCAGGAATACAAAGCAAACTGTCATACCAAAAAAGTCTAACGACAACGTTCCTGCGTTAATCAAAGTCACAAACAAGATATTTACTCATCCACTTTCCCCCACCAACGTTACAAGAAATAAGCCCGTTTACAAAACGATCACCACAGACCGCAAGCTCTTTTACAGTGGAGTCCAGCTATAACGAACCTGGGTAAAACGAAATCCCGCTTTTAACAAACTGCCATTGATTTCCCGGCAGACAGCCTTCTATTTCTTACTTGTTACTTTCGGGCTACAACGAAGCTTTTGAACTCATTTGCATAACGAATCCCTCTTATAACAAACACGTTTTCATCCCCCCAGAGCAGTTTTGTCTCTAAAAGTCACAAGGCTACAACGAACGGTGCAAGGTCTCGGCCAACCAAGACTATGGCATACTCGTGGCAAAGCCGCGGAATGGTACCGTAAACCAAGAATAGTGACGAAATTACGTCACGGGTCGAAAGTCTTTGACGTCAATGCCTCCCTGTAGTCTTTAGTTTCTCTCGCGCGGTGTGTGTGTGTGTGTGTGTGTGTGTGTGTGTGTGTGTTCATTTTGTGCACATGTGTTAGTGTTACTGTTTGTGTGTGTGTGTGTGTGTGTGTGTGTGTGTGTTTGTGTGTGTGTGTGTGCGCGTGCATGAGTCTGTACTCGTGTGTGTGTGTGTTTGTGTGTGTGTAAGAAAGAAAGAGAGAGAGAGGGAGGGAGAGAGAGAGAGAGTGTGTGTGTGTGTGTGTGTGTGTGTGAATGTCTGAAGAGTACTCGGGTCCAGCGCGAGCGTTTTTAAAAGACACTGACCTTCTTCCCAGGGGTCAATGACCCAGTTTTAGCTATGAGGTGGTTCCCCTGTCATATGAGAGTGGAAACATTTCCTGCACAGGGGTCAGTGACAGTTTAATCTATGGGGCGGTCTCTTTGATGTCTCAGCTGAAACATGCATTATCACAAGTTGTTTGACTGGTACTCAGGCGGTCTCTTTGATTTTATTTCTATTTTGATACACTCCTGGAAAAAAAGTGCCCCCTTAATGACCCGGAAAATACCGTACATGCTTTTACACGACTTTTTAAATTTTACTTCTAAAATTACAGTAAAGTGAACATTTGAACTATGCCTCTCTATGGATTATATTATGAAGCATGCAGAGATTGTACTCTCCAAGGAAAGATCGATGGGACGATCATTTGAAGGTGAGTGGGAAAACTTGTCTTGAGGCCATTTAGGGTTGAAAACTCTACAGCGAATTACTGATATAACGAACTAAAATGTATCTCCCTTGAGATTCGTTGTACCCGGACTCCACTGTACCTAAATTCTTTTAACGTAAGGCTGAAAAAATCAGAGAAAACATTTCACTTCGAACTTCGTTAACCACAGAACACACAAGTTATCATTATAAACATTAGCGACTTTCTAGCGTCTACAAAACATTGCTGTACGTTCACAACACCAGAACAGTTGAACACACAATAAAGAAACACTACAACAAGTCAGACTTTCAACTCACGTTGTACATAAACAACTCACAAAGTAATTACAAAATGGCGACCAAAACACAACACAAACAAGTAACAACAAAATTACCTTATGCGCTGTGTGGGTTGACCAGCAGTACCAAAACGTGTTGCCTCACAAACGAAGGGCACAAAACGATTCACACTTGAGAAACAACTGTCTCCAAGAACATTACGTTGACGTTAAAACATAAGAAACACTCCGTTGGTTCACTTGATAACCTTCATACGTTTACAGATCAAAACCAAACGCTTCCTAAAACCCTCAGATCGACTGACGAGACAGGAGTCAAGCAGTGGTATTTATGGAAACAAAAACCTAACATGGAATAGTTATTCAAAAGTCAAAGGTCACCGGATTGACCAACCAACAACATTCCTAAGACAGAATCAGGTGAAACTACTATTTTACAGCCAATCAGTAACCGATCACGCACTCCGTGCATGCTCAAAACTTAAAACGGTATATTTAACAGAAAGAAGACCAAGGAACTAGCTGACATCACAAAGCTAAAAACACGTGAGTCACACGTATTCTAAAACTTGCAACGCAGATTCGCAGGGCTCACCCCAAAATCAAGACACTGAAAAGAGCACGTGAATCTCACGGTGTTCTAAAACTAAACGACGCAGTTTGTGACGCTCCGACCAAAACCAGGTCACAACAACTGAACAAGGAGCACGTGAATCTCACGTAAAAATATTAACGCTCCACAAAACGGGTCACAACAAGGTAACACAATAAAAACACGGTTTACTTCTTTATACATCGTGCAATGGCTTGAGCAAACGTAATAACAAAAAGTAGGTGAATGCATGCCACATCGGCATGCACAATCAGTGCATTCTGATTTATCTAGCAGAATTGTTCAGCGCCTTAAAACGGCATAGGCTCAATGTGTACTTGTTTGTCCATGCAGGAAACTGAAAATGCAGTCCAAGGTCAAAGAGCTAACGAGGGAAAGCAGGAACAAGGATGAAGAAGTAGAAGATATGAAACGCAAGCTGGATACCATGAAGGCAGACAAACGAAAAACAGAGAAGACCACCAGTGAGGTATGTTTGGTTTGAAGCGCAATAGGAAGGAGTGTTTAGGAAACATAGAGTTGCAGCCAAAATGGTTTATTCAACTTTAATGGACATTTGTTAATGCAAGCAGGGCAGAAGAAACTTTAGGTAAATGCACTTCAGAAAGCTGCAGGGAGAGAAAAATCTTCCATTACTGTTAATTCAGATCAAGAAATTGTTGTTTGATGCTGTTTCTTTTTTTTTTTATACATCTTTGTATGTAATTTCTACTATGTGAGTAAATAACAACTTGCACCTGCTTCAAACTGTGTTTTTCAGCGTGAAGGTGTGCCTAAGATCTTGATCAGCTGCAAAACAAATATTTTGTACCTCTCGAAGCATAAGTTGTTTGTCTTGGTATTCCGTGAGTAAATGTTGACTTGTCAAATATTAACGTTGGTGCGCAGCTTCAAAATCAACTGGATGAAGCCAAATCCACAGCAAGCAAAGAGACGCGTGTACGAGAAAGGGCAGAACATTACGCCAAAGACCTGGAGTTGGAGATCGAGAAGTTGAAACGAAAACTCATGGGACGCTCCGACTCCACAGCTACTTCTGAACTCACAGAAGAAATTGCTTGGTATGTTTTCTGCTAGACTACTCTATTATTAATTTTGGAGTGATGTGTTACTATTTTCTCGGTAAAAAGGTTTGACAGAATTGTCTCCATTTCAGAGCTTTCGGCACTCTGAAGGTTGTCTGGCCTATGGCTTGGGAGGGGTTTCTTTGTTGATAAAAGGATGCAGGACTACACTTGCACCATAAACATTGCGTACCGTGCCATTAATCTATAGTATTACTATGAAGAGCAGGCATGAGCAAGATCGGTCGCCCACTTGCCACAGGCGACCAGAAATGAGTGTGGGCGAGTAGAAAGTCTTATAATGATCGCCCGCTTGGCAAGTGAACATTTTGGGTCTGTGGTATTATTATTTTCCGAGCGACGATTGTCTGTTGTGAAGCACCAAAAAATGGGTAAACTCAAACAAAAAGGTCGAAGACACCAAGGGGGGACACGCTATGCACCAGCTAACGCAAGACCAGCGTGCTCGTGTCGCTCAACTGATCCGATCGGTACAGGCACTTGCAAAAAACTTGCTCGTCTTTCACCACGTTAGAATGGATGAAATCGTTTTGTTCTTTGGTAACTCATTTTTGTGGGCGAGTGAATTTGTTTGTGGGCTAGTCAATTTTGAAATTAACTAGCCCACAAGGCGAGTGAAAATTTTGGAACTTGCTCATGCCTGGAAGAGTATTGCTGCTCCAGACATACATCTCATTCTTGTACCTTTGCTAGGCCAGATGAGTTCATATTAGCTCAGGCATTTTACATTCTGTTCATTCCCGTCAGTTTCCCCCGAAAGCGGCGTATGGCTGCCTGAATGGCGGGGTAAAAACGGTCATACACGTAAAATCCCACTCGTGCAAAAAGCATGAGTGAACGTGGGAGTTTCAGCCCATGAACGAAGAAGAAGAAGAAGAAGATTCCCGTCAGTTTAGTTGTGCCATCTCTTTTCATTGCTTGCACCACCTCGCCCATGAGATGAAGGAGAGTGTGTGCACAGATAGGTTTCTGATGATTGTCCTAATGTCTTGGTTTCTCTGCAGGCTGAAGAAGGAGATGGAGAAGAAGGATGCGGAGCATGACAAGGCCATGGACACCCTGATGGCCCGCCACGCCACAGAGCTGGGAGAACTCAAGTGCAAGGTGCAGGAGGCGGAGAACAAGCTGACGGAGAGCCAGGCCGAGATGGAGAAGCTCCGCAAGCAGCTGTCAGCACAGCCCGAGGCCAGCAGTCTCCGGGAGCAGGTGTCACAGCTACAGTCGCAGCTGACCTCCTCCGGTCAGCGCTTCAGAGACTTGCAGGAAGAGGTGGAGAGGTTGCGTGAAGAGAACTCGTCGGTGAGTTGCTTATCACCTGAGGGTTGGTGTAAAGAGAGAGGGTGCATATTCTTGCGTTGATTTTAATTCGGTGATGTTTATTGAGAAACAAGCAAAACATAATAATGTGATTTGTTCATCACCTGAGCGTTGGTGTAGAGCGATGGTGCATATTCCTGCATTGACTGGAATTCTGTGTTACGAACAGTCAGTAACTTCACCTTGACAAAGCACTATACACTGGTTAAACCTTTTGTTTGGTCCTTGATCTGATGGAAGTAGAAAACCAAGTGTTGGTTACAACTCAACAGTTCTTTGAAAACACACCGTCACAAACTTTGAAAAACAAAATCAAGGACTTTGATGATAAAGGGACTGTTGAGGATAAAATAAGTTTAAAAAATGAAGGGTTTTCCCCCCCTGTTTTTCTGTGTTTACAGGTTCATTTGATTGCCAGTGAATGTACTGTTTTCTTATGAGTTTTTCATCCAGAGATCATTAGACTGAGCCTGAAAGTTATATTTGCATTTGTTCTTGATGTTTACTTTTCTATCCTCAGCAAACGAACCGCATGGAAAGCTTGATGAGGGAAAGGACGCAGATGGAAGAGGAGATGAGAGACATCTATGACAAGAGGGAGTCCGTCGCACAATGGGAAGCACAGATCTCAGAAATCATCAAATGGTATGCTGAATGGATGTGGTCTACATTTGTGTGTGTGCTTTTACATTTCTAATCCAAAAGTTTGAGTGCGTGGCCGAAGAGGTAATAAAGGCTTTAGTCTAAACAGAAACATATGACTTTTTTACCCTGATGCTAAGCCAACTATGTTCCATTTTGTGAGGATACTGGTGCATTAACCCAAAATTGCTCGCTAGATAATCCACATGCAGATGCCGTAACAGCTTCATGGATCGTCTGCAAAATTGTTTTCATGGCTTGAGCAGATGAGAGCAAGCTTTATTAAATCGTTAAGTTTACGATCATGGGAACTGCAAATGAGACAGCATGATTTTGTACGGGAGGCAAGAATTAAGGTGCATTTTTGGTGAAGGCTGTGGTCTTCCTGGCTGCAAAGTATACTAATGGGCATGATGACTGATTGCAGGGTGAGCGACGAGAAGGATGCTCGGGGCTACCTGCAGGCGCTGGCCACCAAGATGACGGAGGAGCTGGAGAACCTCAAGGTCATTGGGCCCGGAGACGATGGGGTGAGGCTCTCTCATCATGCACACTGCAACAGACAGACACAGAATACAGAATATTTTATTACCCAAGTTTGGGAATTTGTTTTGACAATTGCGGTTATTACTCCATTCACTCCAGCCAAGCACACCCGACATACGCAGCTATAAAATAATTCCACGACATCAAACGTGCAGGCAGGCAAGCACTAAAACTCATACACATGCAGGCACATGCAGGCACACACACCCACCCATGCACACACCCTGCAAGTGCGCAATAATTAAGTCAGAGGAGGCACTCCAGATTTTACCTGCCTAGGCTGTTTAACCATGGATCTGATACTTTTAAAACATAAACTTAAATGTCAATTTCTGGAATTAATGGACATTTGTGTGTAGTAATAGTTCCAATCCCTTTCGTACAACTATGATTTGTTCAGAAAGGAAACCTGTTGGCCAGACTGAAAGCTTAAAAAATTCCCTGTGTATGTTGTCAAAAAAAATTCATGACTGAGCGCAACTGCTTAAAACTTGTATGTATTCATGTGTTGCATAGAGCCGGCCTCGATGGCGCAACAGGCGGTCGCAGCGTCTGGATAAGATGGAGCTGCTCAACCTGCAGTCCAACCTCCAGTCCGAGATCCAGGCCAAGACACAGGTCACCAACGAGCTCTCCAAGGTCAAGCAGGAGTGTGTCACCCTTGAATCGTAAGTGTTACCATTCATGTGTGTGTGGTTTTGGGGTTGAGGTGTGTGTGTGTAGGTTTGTGTGTGTGTATGATTGTGTGAGTGACTTCGTGTGTGTGTGACTTTGTGTGTGTGTGTGACTGTGTTTTCTAGATATACTGAAAAAGAGGTAACTAGGTCTTACCTACTCAACTCACAGTGTTTGATTCATTGTTAACACTGTAATCTGGAGCGTTGAAAATAAATGAGATGCACATACTAAGTTCATGTTTTGTTTTCAGAAAAATACAAGAAAAGGACGCAGAGATCAAGACGTTGAGGAAAGACATGGATGATCTTCGTAATGATTACATTCAGCTTAAGGGACAGAAAAAGGGTGATTGTAAGTATCATCAGGAGCGGAGAAGAGACTGTAACTGTTAACAGTGTTGTTCTCAGGCCTCGGTCTTTATTTAACGCATTATTCTGACCCCTCAACTGCCGACCATCCAATTGTTTTGACATGTTCTAGGAGGTGTTCTGATCAAACAACATTTAAGCTATGGCATTTGGACCTATACATATT
The DNA here is from genome assembly GCF_037325665.1 of Littorina saxatilis. NCBI lineage: Eukaryota > Metazoa > Mollusca > Gastropoda > Littorinimorpha > Littorinidae > Littorina > Littorina saxatilis. The sequence continues at coordinate 15,767,781 of NC_090261.1, forward strand.
TTCAATCCAAGTCCCACTGACTGGGAGCAACACTGAGTTCATCATACTCTGAATCTGTTGACATTTTTAGAGCAGTACGTGAGTTTTTTGCAAATACTTTAAGCATTCTTTTCCAGCAGCAAAGAGCGAAGAAGGAAGGGCATAGGAAGTTATGAACCAGTAATCATAATGATACATTTTTAGCTCATTTTTGTCAGTCTCGCCATGACTTTTATTGAAAGCGCGGTCACTGGAGTGTCAGTATCTGAAACTGCTGCTTTTCTCAACAGATTGCACGCACACACAGACATTCAGTGATTCACACAGGCACTCACACACACACACACACACACACACACACACACACACACACACACACACACACACACACACACACACACAGTCACACTCACACACACACACACACACACACACACCACACACACACACACACACACACACACACACACACAGAGACATACACACACATACACACACACAGACTCACACTCAGTCTCACACACACACACACACACACACACGCACACACACACATGCGCACAGACATGTTTAAACACAGGAAGAGGTGTGAGTATTGTAAGAGCTTTAGTACTGTCCTAAAAATACTCACGTATCCATTGGTGTTTGTCTTGATTTTTCAGATATAGGTAACGCAGACAATGAATCCATCATGCAGTACCTCAACGACAGATATTCTCTGTTTCCTGATGTAAGTATTTATATTTGTCTTTTGTATGTGTAGATAGCAAAAACTACTACATTTTGTTTCAATGTATATTGCTTTTTAAAGGCACAGTAAGCCTCCCGTAAACCATCACAGAGCTCCCCTAGCGTCTACATATAGTACAAGCATACTTCCATTTGAACGCTCACCGAACGGGAACATCCTGGCTGCTTTCTGTCGAGCGTGAGAAATTTTCAAAGAATTTATTTTCGTGGACTTGGCCTCAACAGCAATGGCGCCTCGTTTTGGTGCTGGACGGCTGTTATGAATACCGGAATTCACGCCCGGACAGTAAGCCTCCCGTAAACCATCACAGATACTGTCAGGCTTTTACACACAGTACAAACACCCTTCCATTTGAACGCTCACCAAACGGGAACATCCTAGGTGCCCTACGTAAAGAGCGAGCAATTTTTGACTCACATGCGAAGCAAAAGTGAGTCTATGTACTCACCCGAGTCGTCCGTCCGTCCGTCCGGCCGGCCGGCCGTCCGGCCGTCCGGAAAACTTTAACGTTGAATATTTCTTGGACACTATTCAGTCTATCAGTACCAAATTTGGCAAGATGGTGTATGATGACAAGGCCCCAAAAAACATACATAGCATCTTGACCTTGCTTCAAGGTCAAGGTCGCAGGGGCCATAAATGTTGTCTAAAAAACAGCTATTTTTCACATTTTTCCCATTTTCTCTGAAGTTTTTGAGATTGAATACCTCACCTATATATGATATATAGGGCAAAGTAAGCCCCATCTTTTGATACCAGTTTGGTTTACCTTGCTTCAAGGTCAAGGTCACAGGAGCTCTTCAAAGTTGGATTGTATACATATTTTGAAGTGACCTTGACCCTGAACTATGGAAGATAACTGTTTCAAACTTAAAAATTATGTGGGGCACATGTTATGCTTTCATCATGAGACACATTTGGTCCCATATGATCAAGGTCAAGGTCACTTTGACCCTTATGAAATGTGACCAAAATAAGGTAGTGAACCACTAAAAGTGACCATATCTCATGGTAGAAAGAGCCAATAAGCACCATTGTACTTCCTATGTCTTGAATTAACAGCTTTGTGTTGCATGACCTTGGATGACCTTGACCTTGGGTCACATGTATTTTGGTAGGAAAAATGTGTAAAGCAGAAGGTCAAGCATGTGAGTCGTATGGGCTTTGCCCTTCTTGTTAAAGAATTAATTTTGCAGATTGTCTCGAACACTTTTTGGACCCATCCTGAACTCAGGTCAAACATGAGTTACTTCCCTTCGGGTCTCATTCTATCGATGTAAACTGGCGATAGCCGTGGATCGATGATTATCAAAAAAAATTTGGATCGTGGTGCGTTTTTGCGCTAGACCTAACTTTTAAAATCTAAATAATAAATTGACAGCTTGTTACACAAACATTCTTTAATCATAAAAGAATTCTTTTTTCATCAAGACAAGATCAGTACAATTCGAAGTTGTGAAAGTTTGAAAAAAGAAAAGCCCGGAAGCAGGGTCACGCAAGGGTCGTAGCAGACGACGCCGGTTTATCAGTGCATATCGCCGTTCCTCTCAACAGTCAAAAGCCATCGCTAGAGTTCTTGTGAACCACAGCCGTTTGTTTCGTGCATAAAAACGTGCTATTGTAAATAGTCGCATTCAAATAACTAACTGACGACTACATTGTGAAAAAGGGAAACTGGATCACACGGGTTCACGATGGCTCAGGGGTAAGATAAACCACGCAAAAATAAATTCTTTGAAAATTGTTCGCTCTTTACGGAGGGCACCTAGGATGTTCTCAATCGGTGAGTGTTTAAATGAAAGGGTGTTTGTACTGTGTGTAAAAGTCTGACCGTATCTGTGATGGTTTACGGGAGGCTTACTGTGCCTTTAAGCATACTAAAATTACTTTTCAGACACATGGCCCTTGACTCCCAAGCTTTGTTATCTTTGAGTGTCTCCAGTCATTGTGTGACAGTTTTGAAAGAAGAATTTTCTCTATCAGCTTGAGTGATTACATGGGATGTGTCAGATAATTCTGGTTCTGATCAGTGAGTTTCACAGTCGTTTTATAGTTTAAGATCCCCTGTAAGATTTTAGATATCACTGTAGGATTTGTGTGGGTACTGAATGCAGTCTCTCTTACCTCTGACTTTTTTCCCCCCAGCAACTCTCCATCGACAGTGAACGAGATGAAGACAGTGAGGACACAGCCTCACGGACAGACTCTCTCATAGACTCTCGCACAGACCTCAACCAAGGTGACACCACCGATTCGCCAGTGCGGCCCTTCATTACACCGTACGAGCAAGTGTACGAGCCACCCTGGGGCCCTGGCAAGGGCCCCGGCAAGGCCAGTCCCAGCCCCCAGCGACAGATGGCCCCCCATTCCCCCCACTCCCCCAACTCCCCCCGCGCCTCCCAGCGCCCCCACCAGTTCATCGTCAAGTCTTTCCAGTCTCCGTACAAGTGCAATCTCTGCAGCTCCCTTTTGGTCGGCCTGCAGCGACAGGGAATCACCTGTGAAAGTGAGATATGCTTCTTTTTGAATAATACAAAAAAAGTATTAAATAGGAACAAGATACTGAAGGTGAGAAGAACAAGAACAAGATAGCATTGAAAATGTACTCACCAGAAACATGGAAAATAAAGAAGGAACAAGAACTGGTTTCGGCGGTATGTCTTCATCAGCAAAAAAATACTAAAAAGTATTAGTTGGTGGAACGTTTGATTATAGACCAAAAGAAATCATAAGAAATCATGGACAATTCTCTTCTTTTTAGCTGCTGTATGTATCTGTCTGTTTGCTGCAGCTCTTGTGTCAGTCAAGTGACTTTGCAAATCCTAGCTCCAGTTACTTACTTACTTACTGCCTTTCACGCCTGGTGGCGTGTAGGGCAGCGACAAAGGACCTCCACTTTTGTCTGTCTCTTGCAAGCCTTTCCAGGGTCGCCCAGGAGTGGTTGAGGTCCTTTGATTCCCCCTCCACTGTTCGTCTCCAAGTCTGCTTGGGTCTTCCCCGCTTCCTCTTTCCTTCTGGGGTCCATCGAAGTGCCACCTTCGGAATGGAGTCGTTTTCCATTCGTAGTACATGGCCAATCCATCTCCATCTTCTCTGGGTTATGAGTGTCTCCATTTCTTCCATGTTGCATCGTTGGAGAAGGTCGTTGTTGGAGATCTTTCTGGGCCAGAATATTCTCAAGATCTTTCTGAGGCAGGTGGTGTGGAATGACGACAGTTTTGCTGCATCCGACTTCGTCATGCGCCAGCATTCCGACCCATACATGAGGGTAGACATCACACAGCTTCTGTATAGCTTGAGTTTTGTGTGAGTGCTGTACTGGGCTGATTTCCATATGTTGTTCATGGTCCGCATGACATTTCTTGCCTTGTTCAGTCTGCTTTTGATGTCCTTCTCGGCGCCTCCGTCCTTTCGGATGATGCTGCCCAGGTAAGTAAACTGTTCTGTTTGCGGTAAGTCGGCGCCATAGGCTTTCACTGGGGTAGGTCTTTCGGCGTTGAGTAGCATGGTCTCGGTCTTCTTTTGGCTGACACTAAGTCCAATTTGGCCTCCAAACATACACAATCGGTCGGTCTTCTCTTGGATGTGTTTATGTGTATGTGATAGCAGTGCCAAGTCATCTGCAAAGTCCAGGTCGTCTAAGAAGGAGAAGAGAGTCCATCGTATTCCTCTCTGAGCGTCTTTCGTGGTGTTCCTCATCACCCAGTCGATGGCAAGGTTGAATAAAACCGATGACATCACACAACCTTGCCTGACCCCTGTTTTCACTTGGAAACTGATGTTGTTGTCTCCGACCGTGCAAGAATAGTTCTGGTAAAAACTCCTGACCAGTTGCACCATTTTCTGGGGTATTCTATAGTGCCTGAGAATCTTCCATAGGCTGTCCCTGTGAACGCTGTCAAATGCTTTCTGGAAATCCACAAAGTTGATGTATAGTTGCCTTTGCCACTCTGTGCACTGCTCAATGATGTTTCTGAGTGCAAAAATCTGATCCATGCATCCTCTGTTTTTTCTGAATCCAGCTTGTTCTTTTCTCAGTGTCTTGTCCACGCTGTCTGAAATCCTCTGTATGATGATTTTGGCGAGGATCTTGCTTGGTACAGATAGTAATGTAATGCCCCGCCAGTTATTACAGTCGTTCAGTGCACCTTTCTTAGGCAGTTTGATGATAATGCCTTTTGTCCACTCGCTGGGGACTTCTTCCTTCTTCCAGATCTCTTCAAACAGTGGTTGTAATATTGCTGCTGATGTCTCTGGGTCAGTCTTGAAAAGCTCTGCATTCAAGCAGTCTCCTCCTGGCGCTTTGTTGTTTTTCAGGGTCTTAATTGCTCTGATTATTTCTTCCTTCGTGGGCGGCTCTGTGTTAGTCCCGCAACTTTTTTCTTGATGAGTTATGAATGGGTGCAACAATCTTGAATAGCAAACATGAAGTAGATCATCCTAAACTTACTGGGTGCAGTGTTTTGACTCCTGCTCTGGTGAGACTGAGAAAGAAAGAGAGAGACGGATAAATAATCACAGCAAGAAAGATGTGATGTGTTCAGGAGAAAGTTGTGAGTGCTTGGAATAGTTTACAGAGGGAATATGAATGTCTGTGATGAAGATTCGAGAAATAGTTTCTTTTGAAATAGGCTGGCGCTTTTTCATTTCTTCTCAGAACTGACAGTTGGTGTTTTTGTGTGTAAGTTTATGGGGGTTATATTGTTTTTCTTTTGCTGAAGCTGGGTTGCTTTTGTAATTCATAAAGACATAATTATGTTGTGACTGTGTTTCAGACTGTGGGTATACCTGCCATACCTCCTGCATGGAGAAAGTGCCACAACAATGTCCCGTACCTCCTGACCTCAGTGAGTACATGCTGCTCTCACAGTACAGTTTCTACACACGTCATTTCCTTCATTGGAGATGATGTTGCCCTAGTTTAATGATGATAATAATAATAAGGGTATTTTTAGGGTGAAAATCCTAAAATAGTTCTAAGCGCCTTACAATCAATCTTAAATTTAATAATCTTAATTACAGCAACAATACACATTTTAAAAAAAAGAAAGAAAAAAAGTAGAGTTTCATCGTCCATCTTTCACATATTTTTGTACGGGGGGTATTTCATATGTGGTACTGCTTTAGTTGGAAAAGAAGCTACTTAGTAACTAAAGGAGTGCTGTTTGGCTCAATATAAAAAGCTTCAGATGAAAAACCCAAGCCCCTTACCAAAGAATTCTTTGGCTTCTTTGAGCATAAGTCTGAGCTTTGTTGTGTGCTGTGGCTCTATTTTGTGTGTGTATAAAATCTGCTGGGGTTGTATTTGGTGTAGTGATCAAATAAAATCAGTATCATAGAGTAAGTCTTGGTCACTGTTGGGTGCCCAACATGGTTCAGAAGATAGCCCCACATGTGATGTATTCATTGTTTCTTTAGGGTGACCAACTATCAGAATCTGTTCTGTTGCTTTTAAATCATTTGTCATATGTTATTAATGTATTTTTCTTTGTCCTTCAGCAAAGCGACCACCTTTAGGAGCAGATCTGAACAAAGGCGGTGGTACAATGTTCGAAGCCTTTGTCAGGGTAAGACAGTGTTCTTTTTCCTGACATGTAAAGAAAAGCTACACGTGTGCTGCACACTGAATAATGAGAATCTGAGGATGATGTCAATAAACTTGCATGATGATGATTTTTGTTCTTTTTGTTATTAGTTAATCATTTTGAGATTGGTTTGAGCGTATTTTGGTCAAATTGGCACTTTTCGGACTTGAAATAAGTACATAAGTGAAGATGAAAACTCTTTTAGACAGGTATGTGAGTTTAAAGGCTGCGAGTTTGGCCTGTTTCTTTACATGAGTCATAATTGTGGATATGTTTTTCAGGTGCCAAGAAATGGCGGCATCAAGAAAGGTTGGGTGCGGGAGTACATGGTCATCTGTGATTTCAAATTATTTTTTTACGAAGTTCCTGCAGACAAAACCTACCCTAGTCAAGTTGTTCAGCAAGTGATTGACATGAGGTGAGTGACTCTCAGCTTTTCTTCATTGTATTAGTAGCAGGTTATGATTAGTATATTTCGGATCTATTGTAAATTGGTATTGTGTCATTAACTTGCAGTAATACACTTGATTCAGCTTTATGCGTTATCCATCTGTTGGGCTGTTACGAAATGCAACATCTTTTGAAAAAGAGAGTCTGTGAATATCTCTCGTTCTTGTGACCAAGTAATTGCTAACACTTAACTTTTTTTTAAACTTTATTGGCAGATTTGGAATAATTTTATATTTTCAAGAATGAAAAATTGACCCATGACTACTGAGCTTATTACACAATCTTTGATTGTTGCAGGGATGAGGAGTTCTCAGCAGACGCAGTCTCGCCTAGTGATGTCATCCATGCAAACAAAAAAGATATACCATGTATATTCAGGGTAAGTACTGAACTTGTCAAATCCAGGTGCACGGAGCCCCTGGGGCTTTTAGTCATATCTCAGGCAGCTATCCGTTAAAAGAACTACCAAGTTTCATTGACTTGCACCCAAAGAGTCAAGAACTGCAATTTTTTTACGAATTGATTTCGTACTCGGACTTGGCTGGTCTTGACCTATTTTTGGATCTAAATTTAGATCAGGTAGATCACCACATCATGCACAAAAAGACACGTCACTAGCAAACTATGTCAGACGTCATCATGAGTTTGTGTAAAACAAAATCGAGGCCGGAATCACTCAGTTGAATCGAACTCCGACCAAACACCACGTAATAACTAGGTTAATTTATGCACTCGCGTGAACAAGAAACTGTCGAGCTTCACAGATGTCGTCGTTGGGTAGTTTTGGGTTTGTTTTACTACCATAGGAGGATTTTTGAACTGTAAATGCACTCAGCTGCAACAAAAACGCAAAACGAAGGCTGTGAGCTGCACTGTGCCTTTAAAATATGTACCTATAATTGTTCTGCACAAAGAGTGTGAGGTTGAGTTAATACAATAACAGTAGAAACTGGTGTAATGTAGCATCGTCTCCAGGGTTGTGTGAGCAAGAGTTGGATCATGCTGCCTGAAAACACATGCCTACGTTTAGTTTTTGCGTGCGTTTTCGACATTAGGCTAACATTTCCTGACCAATGATTACCACAAAGAAGGCACAAAGAAACCGGATATGAAAATTATGTGACAAAATAGGTCTGATGAAAAGCAGGAAGGAGATAGGTGTGCTTGAAGCTAGAGTGATGGGTGTGTTTGTGTTTCAGGTGACGTCGTCAGAGCTCAACCCTCCAGGCACAAAACACATCATCCTCTTACTGGCTGAGGGGGAGAAGGAGAAAGACAAATGGCTGAAAGTCTTGAACGAACTTCACAAACTCCTGCGCAGCAGGAATCTCCCTAGTAAAGCTGTAAGTCGAATCTGTCGAGTCCTCACAACATTTTTGTATGTCGTTTTTCTTTATTTCATATGAAACGAGTGACTACATGTGAGATGCTGATGTTGAATAACGAAAATGTACACAGTGGAGAGTGTACATAAACACAGTAAAGAATACCGGTATGGACAGTCTTCTAATAAAAAAAAACAGAGAGAGAGAGAGAGAGAGAGAGAAACATTGAAACATTGAAACATTGAAACATTGAACTTTATTACAGGAAAGATAGCATTAGGTCCGTAGGACCTTTCTTACAGCTAGTCCTGATCTAAGCAAAATGGTTATAATCGAAATGGGAATACATAGGAACAAACTTTTTATGATGAAACGCAGACACACGCAATAATAGTAATATAAGAATAAGATCATTTTTTATCGACATGTGATATACAGATATACAACCATACATTATCAGAACACACACACACACATATATATACACGCACACGCACACGCACACGCACACACACACAGAAGATCAACTAACTTATAAGGCAAGCCAACATAACACGACACACTAACCAAATAAAGGATCAGGTAGCAAAGTTTAAAAAAAAAATAAAAAAAAAAAATAAAAAAACCGTTCATGACCTAATATATACCATCTTAGATTATGAAGGAATCACCATGCCAATATAAAATGCAGTAATACAATCTTAGATACTAGAAGGAGTAATACACGAGAATGTATCCTTATCACACCAAGTTGACGCAAGACACATACATGCACATTTTCAGAAGGATAAAAGGCACACATACGTTTGAGCAACCAGGCACATTACATTAAAGTGATGTTTGAATGTATTTTTGCAGATGTGTTTTGAATGTTTTAAGGTTACTGGTCGATTTTAAGCATGTAGGTAGGGAGTTCCAGACATAAGCTCCCGAGTATGAAAGACTAGTTTTAAATATGTCAATGCGTGGCTTCGGGCAGGCCAGATTATGCTTGAAAGTGGAATACCGAGAAGGTGTTGATTGAAACAAGTGAGTTAGATATTCGGGTGCTTGGTCATGTAGGATCTTGTGCATGAAAACTGATTTATTAAATAAAAGCTGTTGTTTAAGTTGAGGTATATTGAGGGCTGTCAGTTTTGCGTCAGTAGTTAGTGATGGGTCAGGCAGAATGAGTTTAGCTGACCTACGATGACGAGAATTTATAGTTTTGAATAATGCATCACTACAGCCATCCCAGATGACAGAGGCATAATCAATGTGAGGTTTGATGTGGGCGTTGTAGAACATTTTTCGGGCGTCTAAAGTTATGACTGACTGAAGTTTTGAAAGTAGGAATAAATTTCTTGAAACGCGTTTACACAGATGTACAATGTGGGAATGCCACCTAAGCTTATCATCGATAATCACGCCTAGCAGTTTGTGTTCGCTAACCTTTTCTATTGAGTTTCCGTTGATGGTGAGATCTAGTGAGAGGGGGGACAACTGATGCTTCTGGCGCGTTGTAATTACCATTGATTTAGATTTCAGAGGGTTTAGGACCATGTTGTTTTCAGAGCACCATTGTGAGATGTCTCTAAGGGTGTGCTGAAGAGATTGTTGAATATTTTCAAGACGTCTATTTTGTGTCCGTAGTGTTGTGTCATCAGCGAGCATGTGGCATTCTACTGAGTTGTCAGAGAAGTGAAGTGGAAGGTCATTAACGTAAATACAGAAAAGAATAGGACCTAAGACAGAGCCCTGGGGTACTCCATATAACACGGACTCCTCTCTTGAGTACGCACCATGTACATAGACTTGTTGCGATCGGTTTTCAAGGAAAGACTGAAAGAAAGACAGAGAGTCAGATCCATTGAGATATAGTGATAATTTGTTGAGGAGAATTTTATGATCAACGAGGTCAAAGGCCTTAGAAAAATCTAAGTATACGACCCCAGAGAGCTGGGAGGAATTTATGGCTGACAGACATTTGTCTGTCAAAAGCGAGAGCGCAGTAGAACATGAGTGGTTACTGCGGAAACCAGACTGCAAGGGGTGGAAAAGGGCCAAACGGTCCATGTATTTTGTGAGATTAATGTGAATATGTCTTTCAAGAAGCTTTGATAGTACTGAGAGTAAGGAAATAGGGCGGTAGTTGCTAATATCAGAAGTGTTTTTGGATTTGGGGAGAGGAATAACTTTAGCTTTCTTTAGTGCTTGCGGAAAGGTGTTGCGCTGTATGCAGAGATTAAAGATATATGTGAGAGAGTCAACTGTGTAAGGAAGGGAGAGTTTTAATAAGTGGTTGCTGATTTCATCAGGTCCTGAAGATTTTTTGTTCTGAAGTTGTGAAATTAGTCGTCCTAATTCGTGCACTGCAATGGGTGGGATTTGAAAGGGTGCTTTATTCGCCGTCTTTTGTTTGCAGTAGAGGGATAGATTGTCAGAGTTGTTGGGAGAGGCATTGTCAGGGTTGCTAAGAGAGGTAGCTACAGACGAAAAGTGAGAGTTAAAGATGTCTGGCGTTAAGTGACGGGGGATCTGGGTGGAGTTAGAGGTGGAACCTCTGATGAGTGAATTTAGTGCACGCCAGATCTGCGAGATATCCCGGTTATTCTCAACGAGTTTATTAAAGTAAGCTTTCTTTGAGTCACGAACCATGTTTTTTAACCTATTTCTAGCTGTTTTATAATCTTGGAACTGTTTAGCTTTTTTTAACAGGTCACGCTGATCCATGGCTTCAGTTATTTTATTGGACATCCAGGGTGGAAGTTTAGGATGTTTTACTCTCATTTTCTTTATAGGTGCGTGCTTGTTTATTATAGGTAGTAGGGTGTCATACCAACATTCTAATGCTTGATCAGGGACCGTGTGGTTGAAAACTTGGTCAAATCGTGCTACGTTGAGATCGGACAGGAAGGAATCACGATCAAAATTTTTAAAGGATCGAAAAGATATGACTGTGTGACCTTTATGATTTGATTTTGGCATTTTAGTGGTTTTAGTACAGAATATTGGAGAATGATCACTAATGCTAAGATCTGCGAGTGAAGCATTTAGTACTGAGGAGTGGTTGTTTGAGTAGATGTGATCAAGCAAAGTAGATGAAGTTTCTGTGACTCTAGTAGGTAAAGTTATAAGCTGCTTGAAACCTAGTGATGATACAATCCCATCCCATCGAGGCTGAGGTTTTAATAAGTCAATATTAAAATCCCCGAGTAACAGGATGTCTGCGTGAGGTTTGCATTTATACACTGTATCTATCATCTCGATAAGGTCATCGTACCAGTCACCAATGGCAGAAGGGTTTCTGTAAAGAAAACAAACAAGAGTAGAAGGGGCTGTTTCCTTTAGTTTAAACTCTAGCCACATGCATTCAATGTCTTTGTGTTCTAAGTCAGGTCTTCTACGCGTGTATTGAACAATGGAAGAGTGGATGTAAGCAGCGATGCCATTTTCACCCGTACGACGGGAATCACGACGTATGACGTCATACTCAGGGATACGGATGCGGGTATCGGGGATGCTGTCGTGTAAGCGTGATTCGGTGATGCCGTATAAGTGGTACACGGGGGTTGCGCTGTGTAGAAAATTGCATATGTCTTGTACTTTGGCATCTAGATGGTAAACATTTAAATGACCAACATGCAGCATTATCAAACACAAGAAGAAGGAATACACGAAAACTTCAAACAAAGAATTAAAGCAAATAAGCAAGAACAACTCAAGAAATACGGCAGCAGCTAATTAAAATCACTAGCAATGGCTGTCGGTAAAAACATAATAAAACATTCAGCGTGCAAGTGTAACTAATAAAGGCACTTTGATCGCTATGGTCACACGGTCACACGGGTCCGACCAAGTCAATTAAAACACAATGGTCACTCAAAGTCAGTGGGTCCGATCAAGTCAAAATAAAACACAATGGTTACCATCAGTGTTCACGAGGAGAACTGAATTACCATGTAATATAGTCCATTGTGGAGTTCAAAATAGATACCGGTAAGCACATGAGGCAGACGAACAATATCCTTAAAATAAGTTCACTCCAGAAATTAAACTTGCAATTTTCACGAAGGAAGACAATTTAGTCACTAGGAATTACGCACGGCCAAGGTACGTACGAACAGACACACATTCATGATGAACTGCTATTTCGTAAACACTCATACATAGACACACACAAACACACACACACGCACACACATACACGCACAACACCCACAATTAACATAACGCTTGTGCCCTCAGTAAGGACATCAGCATGGGAAGGAGAGCGGGACCATTGAATGACGGATGGGGAGGAGTGGGGTAATAATCTCTTCTGGGTGGAGACTGGGCAATGGGGTAACCAGCAGAGATCGGCCAATCAGGCTGATTGCGGCCGGACTGGAGACGGTCACGTGGATTGGAAGAGCCCCGCTGTGGCGATGGCTGGAGGCGGTTGACCTGATTGGGGCGAGAGGACCAGGTAGAGTGGTTACCGGGGAGGAGATGGTCACGAAGGTAGGGAGGGTTGACCTGAGTGGGGCGAGAAGACCAGGCAGAGTGGTTGCCGGGGAGGAGATGGTCACGTGGGTTGGGAGGGTTGACCTGGTTGGGGTGAGAGGACCAGGCCGAGCGGTCTCTGGGAGGACCGGCTGACCGGCCAGGCGAGTCTGTACTGCCCAGCGGGACACTTGTTGGGGTGGGGAGTAGAGGGTTACCACGCTTGGGACGGCTATCGTGTACTGCTTGAGCATAGGAAGGTCGGACTGGGGAGTTGTTGTTATGGAGACCGGAGGGCTGGCCAGACCTGTCATTACGGTCGGTGGTGTGAGGAGAAGGAACAGCAGCCTGGATGTTCATGGTCAACTTTGCCAGACCATGGGGAGTACTGGGGTGAAGATTGTCGTGGTACAACGCCTTTTTAGGCAGGTCCTTGGCAGTGCGGAAGGTGCAGGTGTTGTCGATGAGATCAACGCCCTCACTCTCACACATCTCCGCAAGATGCATGTTGGATTCGACCACTGTTTTGCACAGGGAATCACTCTTGCGGAGAGGGGGGAGAATGGAGGAAAAGGCTAGGCGGGCGTTGGGAAAAACTTTTCTAAGCCACTTTTTTAGTTCCAACCACCTGCTGCCGGTGACAACGTCGGTGAGGCAGGTGTTCACGCCTACGTGGACTACGATCTGCTGCACTTCTTTGTTGACTGGGATGTAGCGCAGCCAGTGCAGCAGATCGTCGACCGTGATGCCCGACACGCTGATCTTCTGGCCCTGGTTGTATGGGAACACTAGGTCAGGCCGAATGAAGCGGTACACTGAGTCTCCTAGCAGGACATGGGTTTTTCCGGTCTGAACCCGCGCGTCAGACAGCTCAGTACGGGGGTCACGGGTGGAGCTGGCTTCACTTGGGTTATCTGTGGGGCTTTGAGGGGAACGATTTGCGGGTGATGAGAGAGAGTGACTAGAGTGCGCATGGGGTGAGAGAGGTTGGGCTGGGGGCGGTGGGGGTGAGTTCAAGAGTGGGGGATGGGCGGTCTGACTGGCCACTGTTTTCCCTTGTTTAGCAGCACCAGCAGTTGACTTGTTGAGTTTCTTATGCAGATCAGAGATCTGCGACTGTAAGTCTTTGTTTTTTGACTTCAGGCTTTTGTTGTCACTTTCGACTGCCTCGACCCTACTGGTTAGGGACCGGACAGTTTCCTCGAGCTTGGTGCATTTTGTCTTGAAGTGAAGTTTTAAGGAATTGGTCACTTGGGCTTTCGCGTCCCCCAGCAGGCCAACGATAGTGTTGTTGGACTGTGCTTGGTGAGCTTGCAGACTGCCGACGCTGCGGTGTAGGGTCTTTAGGCCCTGCTTGGCCTGGGACAGCGTCAGCGGACTGGAACGTGGCGCGGCTCTGACAGCGCGGCGATGTTTGCGACGAGCGGGAGAAGGGGCGTAGGCATGACCGGACTCGAGGTCAGACCACTCCTCGTCGTCACCGCTACACTCCGAGTCACGGGCAGGAGGGTCAGTGACGTCACTGACTGGCAGGGGGGAGAGGGAGCCAGCAGATGAGGAGGCAGGGGCACTAGCGGTGGGAGCGAGTGTGGAAGTAGTAGTGATGTTGGGAGGGGTGTGTGTGGAAGTAGTAGAGACGTGGGTGGCTGGGGTAAGGATGATGGTGGTGGATATGGGGGGGAAGGATAGAGTGACAGTAGGGGGCGTGAAAGATGATGGGGTGGTTGAGGCAGGTGGGGAAGATGGGGTGGGAGAGATAGGACTGGGTTGCACCGTGCTATCTAACTCCCGATCTGTGCTGATAGGCGCAGAGCCGTAAATCTGGACAGGCAGGGGAGGCGTGTCAGGGCTGACCGGCACTTCCTGCTCAGTGGCTCTGGAACGCAGGCGCTCAGAGCGACGACTCATGGAGTCCGAAGGAGGTTTAGCTGACGTAGATTTGGGAGCCGGAAGTGTCAGCATGAACGACGAGCGACGGGTGTCGTCGGATGAGAGCTCAGTTGGTGCAGATGGGGGCGGGGCCAGAAGCGCTGTTAGTGTGGAGGGTTGTCTGAGCAGCGGGTTGTCGGTGGTGCTGTCGAACAGGGCGCTGAGGCAGGCGATCATGGCGTCGTATTCCTGACGCTTCCACGTCTGACACTGCTTGCCTTGTACCATGACGGTGCCCGTGGTATAGTACAGCGTGATAGTGATGCATTTCTTCACCTTTTTGCCGTTATCATCCAGTTCTCTGCGTAGTTGGATGATAGAGGTAAAGAGCTGTTGAGGTAGTTGGGTGGGGATGTTGTCGATGTTGGAGAAGGTTTCATGCGAGACGTCAATCTCCTTTACCGTCAGTCTGCCATCCAGCCGTATCTGCTGTCGATCGAGCCAGGTGACAGTGTCCCCGTGGATGGTCCGATCAACAGCGTATCGCCTGTACAGGAGGCAGCGCGTGGTGGGGACCAGGTCACTGGGGACCCAGAATGAGAGCTGCTTGGGGTCGAGTTTTACGTCGAGCAGCGGGTCCCACTTAAACGTGAGGGTGTTCAAGTCCATTGTGTGTTTTGTCAGAGGAGGGCAGAGTTGTTGATGTTGTAGGCTGAAGATGTAGCAGTAGCACACACATAGACGCACGCACACATGGCCTTGTGCGTTGGAGGAAAAGTTACGTCATTGTAGAGTCTCTAGTGGCCAGATTGCCGACTGATGACGTAGAGGATATCGGCTGGGACCGCAGGGCTGGCTGCCCAGCGATCAGTAATCACGCCACAGCTGGGGAGATGATCACTGGAGCATGACGACACTGAGCACGAAAAATCCCCTCCTCAGAGGAAGTAAGAACGATTGTACAGCCAGCGCTAAGCTGGCTGACCACAGAGCACACCACAAGTCAGTTGCGTCATGCTGACACACACACTGGGCAGACTGTCTAGACCCGAGGAAAGCTGCTCAGACAGTACTCTCAGATAAACTCCACTACACGCGTGGCGAGCCAGCGCCACGATGCTGCATTACGTCACACCGCCCGGTCCGATCGGGCATCACACAAAGAGAATACACATCGTGATGAAGATAATTAATGAAATCCTCACATTCAAAGCACAAGATTACTCCCTGTCGATTAAGCAATTCCTTATGGTCACTTTCGTATACTTTTAAACACAAAAACACAACTGTAGCGCAAAGCAGATGTTTGAAAAGCCGGAGCACATGAAGCGTGCCTCCTTCTCCCAAGATCGAGAGAGAGAGAGAGAGAGAGAGAGAGAGAGAGAGAGAGAGAGAGAGAGAGAGAGAGAGAGAGTGTGAGAGAGTGTGTGTGTGTAGCCTGACCTTCTGCGTTGGCAAATCATTTCAAACCTCTTGCAGGCAACGGACATATACTGTTCCTACATTTTCTTTAATATCTCGGTTAAGCATGAGTTACGGTGTCAGATTTTTTGTTCACACAGCTGGTTTTCACACATTTACCGCCCTATGCGCTTAGATAAGGTTAATTCTCCATAATAAAGAAGATATTTGTAAACAAACATTTCAATGGGGATCTTGTTCAAAGAAAAGGGCGGAGTCAACACTCTCCGACGTCACAGATTTACACCATGCGTTCCAAAAATAGCAAAACACGTGGCATGCGGCAATTTGGTTCCAGAGCATGCTGTCTCAGGTGCATGTGTATTTGTTACATCGGATATGAAGAAAGAAATGCAACTAACCTTTACCACCAGTTGTGGCCTTGATAGGGTATTCCTGTGGGGTTGGGATAAAGCTCTCTCACGAGTTTAAGCACACAGTCTGGCATCATTTCTCGGTTAATGTTTACCCGTGTGCTGTCTTTTTCGCCAAGTACAATGCACAATTCCAAGCACCGCGTCGGTCTAGCATGGACCAATACTTCTTGTAGAGTACTTGTCTAATGCTGGAATTCCTGCGGTGTGGCAATTGGCCTGTACCTAGCCACCTCTGGCGATGATTTGTCACACAAGGGCTGCAAAAGCAAAAGGCACACTGGCCTACCCCAGAGGAGAGCCCTGCACTAGGACCGTGTCTCCGGTTTCACCATCGCCTCCAGGATCAGATAACCACGTCTGCTCCCTAACGGTACACACACACGAGAGACAGCCTCTGTATCAAGGTCACACGATGATGGCCCAGCACCTCTTGGTACACAAGTCGAATCTTTTATTACACACCTTCGAGTTTCAAATGGGCACTGATTCTCAGTAAATAGTCTCCTTATTGTGTTCTTCTGGTCACTGTTAATGTTGAGAAGTGTTAAATCAAATTTCGCCATTTATTTCCATAGACAGAAAGAGATGTCAGTGCAATACAGCTTACAGACCGCAGCCTAGCCCTTACTAAGTTACTATCACCGTCGGATGTTGGAATGTGAAACACTGAGGTCTTCCCGCCTGCATCTGTCGACAACACTGATTGTGTTAGAGGCTCTCGCTGGGTGGAATAACAGACCTTGTCCCAAAGTATGCGTATACACTACGCAGATCATCACCGTTGACTTCGTCTACATGGTCCCGCTAACTATAATTACTGTCCCTGACAGTGCCTCACAGGATGGCCATGTTTACTTTGAAAACAGGAAGGGGAAATCTAAACTCGGTTTGTTCTAAGTGGACATGGGAAACAACGGGACGCGGATCTTGGGTCGCCCATGGCATCACAAATGGAAGAATCCAGGGTATGCAAATGGTCTTCTGCAGTTTATTCCAAGGTGGTAGGGGGTTGAAAGGGGGAACGAACGGGAGGGGGGAGGGGACAGTGGTCGGTGGAGCTACTATAGACTGCAGCAATGGACTGGTGCTGTGAAATCATCACCCACACATTTCGAGGTACCCTCCCCCCTCACCATTCGGTTCACAAGCCTGTTTTTGTCCTTGGTCAGTTTGAAAATGATTGGTTTGTTCAAGTATTTCGCCAAAAAAACGCGCCAAGATGTCCCTCCTTATCCTTGGCACAAAGGGTCAAAAATCCAAAACATAAGCCCTTAAAAAAATAAGGCCTTATTTTTGAAAATATGCCCATATTTTTGAAAATAAGCCCTTATTTCTAAAATAAGGCCTTATTTTCCATTATTAAGGCCTTAAATCTTTAAGCCCTTAAAAAAATATGGGCATAAAAAAATAAGCCCTTATTTGAAAATAAGGCCTTACGAGAAATAAGGCCTTATTTCTGTAAGGCCTTAATAAAAATAAGGGCATAAAAAATAAGGGCATAAAAAAATATGGGCATAAAAAAATAAGGGCATAAAAAAATAAGGCCTTATTTTTTTGACCAATCATGAAGCTGAATAGAATTCGGCTGCGCCGCTCATGCGCAGAGATCTCATAAGAAACATGGCGAATGGGGGGTTCAGAGATCGTGATGAATTTTTGAGAAGAATTTGTGCTGAAATTGCAAATTGCGAGAGAATTGGGGTTTTGGCGAGTTTGTGCGCGCTTTCGAATGCGTGAAGCCATGCTGTATCCGCTCGATGTTATGACGGATGTTTTGAACGAGAGGCGAGTTTGTGCGCGCTTTCGAATGTCCGGATGCGCAGTAGCGATGCGCAGAAAAATATGGGCATATTTTTTTAAGGGCTTATTTTTTTAAGGTCATAACAGAAATAAGGCCTTATTTCAGTAAGGCCTTAACAGAAATAAGGCCTTATTTCATTATGCCCTTATTTCCTTATGGCTGTAAATATTTAAGGCCTTATTTCTAAAATAAGGCCTTATTTATAGAAATAAGGGCTTATTTTCAAAAATATGGGCATATTTTTTTAAGGGCTTATTCTTTGGATTTTTGACCCTTTGTGCCAAGGATACCTCCTCATTTTAGTGGTGTTTGACGCTTGCCCCACTCACTTAGTCAGAGTCTGATGCAAAAATTGACTCGAGAATTCTGTTCATTGACGTTGTGACGTACTAAACTTGTTTATTGTTCGCGGTTTTGGCTGATTCTGTGTTGTTTTTCTGCAATATCAGCGAAAATACCATAAGCAGTGACTGAGTTACAGCAACCAAGACTAAGTTTCATTTTGTCCGTTTGACTAGCCTGACATCTACAGCCTTGACATTGTTATTCTGTTTTTGTCTGTGTGACTGATTTCTTTGACACAAAGGTTCTCTGTGTGAAAGTTCGATTGTATTGTAAATATAAACAAGATACGCAATCAACATGCAAGATATCACAAATGTTCAGAAACGAAAATATGTCAAAAACTCTGAAGAAGCTGTTAAAAGAAGAAATGCTGCTTGCACAGACAGAAAGCCAGATGGTAAAATTCAGTTTAGAGGTGAGAGAGAGGAAATTGATCTTATTTACGCCCAAGTTCAAAAGGTTAAAACATTTTTGGGAGAAGGTCTTGGCATAGTAAGGTAGGACATTACACACTTTCTCCTTCCATCTGGCCTGTTCGTGTTTACATCGCGTGCCACGCGTTGTGCTATTTTTGCTAAGCCCCGCCCATTTTTCTGTTGCATGATGGGAGAGGCCGGATTGGCCGTGATGTGTTTAAGAGTACTAAGCAACCAAATTCTTTTTTTGGTGAGTTAATGGTTTTAGAGGGTTTAAAGGAATTTAGGGAGGGGAGGGGGGTGCATGCAGAAGCTCCTGACCCGTGTAATATTTTGTAAGCTTGAAAAAGGCTTTTCAGGGGGCATGTTTATGTCACCATTATAACGATGTTTATTTTTTTGCAGGTGTACAGTGCCCAAGAAGTATGTGATAATTCCCTGACCCTTGTCAAGAGCACTCATTCTGCCGTGATATTGGGTAAGATATTGTGACTACACTGGAATTCAGTGAAACTTTTTTCTTATTACCTAGATGTGTTAGATGTAGACTTTCTGTTTTATTGGATGAAAATGAAAGGGAAGTCATCATCAAATTGTTTGTCACATTAATTGTGTTATGATATTGCTGAGTTAAAAGGCAAGCGAGTGGGTACACCAGCAATAGGATAAAAGTGTCCCTTATCGAGGACACATAACAAAGATCTTCAGCCTGGCTGTGTTATGTGCAGAGTGAGAATTTTTGTGTTCTAAACTAATGTCACAGAATGTCATGGGTGTCACATAAGAATTAACGTTAAAGTAGCATGTGTGATAGTGAAACAGTTTTGGTAATACAGGTGACTGCTGTTTCACACATGAATTTGAATTTGTTACGGAGCTTTGGAAAGAAAAGTCTGGATGACTTAAAATCCATTTGTACTGTTTGTATTTCTGTGTTGTGAACTGTTTTTATGTTTCTGTCCTTGCAGATTCCACAAGAATAGTACTAGGCACAGAAGACGGTCTTCATGTAGTAGATCTCAGCAAAGACCGTAAGTACACCTTTTGCCCTTGTGTATTTGACCACTCACATCAGGACAAGATTTTGTTGAGTGGATCAGTTTCCTCTTTTGAAGTTTAAGAATGAGGATGGATGAAGGTATGTCAGGTTTTGCGCAGGAAAAGATACAGTTTGTATCTTGGCTTTGTTTTTGTGTCTGTGTGAGGAAGGGGGTGGGGGAGGGAAGTAGAGTTCAGCGTTGGAGGAAAAGACTATGGATCATTTGTCCCCCTCAACCAAATTCAGATGGAACATACTCAAAGTCTTTACCTGTTATAAATCTGTTTTGCTTCTTGCAGAATATCTTCGGATTGGCGACAGAAATGAGAGGAAACAAGTGTACATGATGGACTTGGTGCTAGGACCACAGTTGCTGGTCTATATTTATGGTAAGTAGCCGTTGTGATTACTTTTTTATGTAAGTTATGAAATGTGTGAAATTTAACAGTAGAGCCTCGCTTTTTTTGGGTTTAGTTCTCTTTAGTTCAGGTGACCCTCGAAGCTGAGAAAGCCGTTATATTTGTGAAACATAGCACGGAAGGTTGTAACACAGCTCTTTTTGTTTCTGACTTGCCAAAATCAGATTGCAGAGAGTGCTTGTTACTGTTAACGTGTTCTGCTGAAAAAATTAGGCAATGTATGCAAGATATGGTTTTGTTGGTTTGTTCCTTGCATATTAAAGACAACTTGAGGAAGTTCTTTTTACTTTTAACAGCTTTGATAAGTGAAATTATACAGAGAATACCTTTGTTGGTGAAGGGCAAACACTGTATAATGTTCGCATACCAAGACACTTTCACCATCTTTCTTTCGTTTTGTGTGCAACAGTGTAGAGTTTTGGTTCATGTAAAAACGACCCCCTCTTGTTGCAGGCAAGCAACATCACATCAAACTGCTGCACGTCTCAGCGCTGGATGGCGGGGACTCTGAGCCAGTGAAGATCACGGAGACCAAGGGCTGCAGCATGTTCTGCACAGGCACGGTACAGCAGCAGGGCGGCAGCAACACGGCTAGCGCTGTCACTGCGGTTGGCGGGGGCAACGGGGGCATCATGCACTGTCTGTGTGTGGCCATCAAGCGCACTGTGCAGGTCTACGAGCTCATCAAGACCAGGCAGCGAGTTCACAAGGTGAGTCGGGACTGCACCGTTTCATTACCGTATTTGACGGATTACAAGACGCACCGTTTTATAAGCCGCACCCCCGACTTTTTAACAAAAAATTGGGACGAGCCACGTATAGGCCGCGTCACTATATTAGCCGCCGTCGAAAAAAAATATAATCAGATCGTGTCAATCAATCAAAACAACCAGGCAAACGAAAGTACGGTATTTGGCGAAATCGGCTCCGAGAATAAACAAGTGAAACAAAGAAGAAAAGTGAAAAAGTTTGAAGAAAAATATCACACACACAATTTGTAACCAACACACACATGTAGTCCCGCCCGGAATAAGCTTTTTTGGGATGATTTACGACTTTTGCGCACATTTCGAGCAGACGAAAACACAACATGGCGGCTCTCGCTCCTCCAACTATCGCGAGACACAAAAAAACGAAATCTCGCGCGCGCGAGATCCTGATACATCCGGTGTTTCTCTGTACGCTATCTTGTCACGACGACTTGTTGACAAACGAAGATTCGCGAAAGAAAGAGAAAAGCGCCGAGTCTTGAGTAGAGAGCTAATAAAGTACCGGTAATCGAGCGAAATGGAAATCTGCGGCGACTTCCATTAGGTGAATGCTATTCAAGTTTAGGTAACGTTTTAGCCGCATCTTTTTATAAGCCGCTATGCGTTTTTTGTTTTTTTAAAAAGTCGCGGCTTGTAGTCCGTCAAATACGGTATGTCTCAAAAGAGTCTTTCTCTTGTATCGCTTTTGGTATTTTTACACACCACACATGGCATCATGTGAACTTGTCCATGTTTTTGGTGCTGTACACTTACCACTGAGAAAGAAAAATACCATACAATTTCAGATTCATCACTTGCTAGGGAATATGATGGACGGGTATTTCTTGTTGGTTTGTCCTGAGTGCACACTGCTAGCATTTTACTATTTACCTGAAAGCATGCAACAAGTGCATGGGCATAGAGTACAGTTCTAGACAGGTGTGTTAGCACAGCCTGTTTACTGCTGATAGCTTTGAGATTGCATTATTTGCGATAAGCTAATGTTGTTTTGTGTGTGTGTTTTGCCCAGATCAAGGACATCCAGGTGCCGGGCACAGTGCAGTGTATTGAGATGATGAGCGACAGGCTGTGTGTGGGCTACCCCTCGTCTTTCGCCATCTACAGTGTACAGGGGGATGCTGCTCCTATGTGTAAGTGTTACCATATTCACCGGGAGTGTAGCTGCATATAAAAACTTTGATAACTTCAGGTAAAACAATAGCACAGAAGACTAAGTGGTGTTCCGTCGCAGATGGAAACTAAAAGTCTTTTGCATGCATAGATGGGAAACAAGTACAGCAGTGTAAACAGAGCATTACACAGATGAAAGGTGAAATGAATAGTGTGAAGGGTTCATCAATGATGAACATGGGAGGTGACAACGGTGTCAATATAAGACATCAAAGTTGAGTTCAAGTTAGCATAGCTTTTTCTGCTTTCATTGTTTGAAATTCCTGCATGTACTCATATTTTGTGTTTTTTGTGTGTGCATTAGTGAGCTTTCTCCTTAGGCAGTGGTACTCTGTTTTTGGGGGGAGTTAGCACGGCTGAGAGTTATTATTGTGACCTGAAACAGGGCGAAGTGACTGTGACTTGTGATGATGTTTCAGCCTTGGTGAACACGGATGACCCGAGTCTCAAGTTCCTGACGCAGAACCCAGTGGACGCCATGCTGGCCATCGAGCTGTCCTCCAGCGAGTTCATGCTGCTGTTCAACGGTACAAACAGCCACACTCGACTTGCAATAGATGAATTTCGAAAATAGCTGTTGGGTTTGTATGGGTTGTGAAAGAGTGAATACCCTTGCTTTTAGGGGGACAAACATTGCAGGGGCCAATCACTAGCGAAGGGTGTATTTCTGAAACGTGAACAAGTAGCACGTGTTGCCCCAAAACAAGCAAGGGTATTTCCTTTTTTACAACAACCCATACAAATCTGACAGAGTTATTTAAGAACCTCGTCTATTTCTCTTCAAGATTTAGGGATATGGGTTTCTTTTGTGGCAGATTTGATTAAAACCGGGGGCTGCCAGGGGATTGTGCGGGATGTTTCTTATTTACTCGTGATGTTGTTTGACCTCGCGTTGTGTTTTGTTTTGAGTGTAAGAATATTTCCCGTTTCCCTCTCTTATCCCCGATGCAGTAGACTCTAGTTTTCAGCTATCATACGGCCAACGGCCTCTCTCTTGCAACGAATGTAGCCCACACCGTGGTTGTACAGTTTAAAACATCATTTTTATTCTACAAGTGCATGAAATCAAAACATCGTCACTTTCACGCAGACTCGTCACTTCACAACTATCTCTGTCGTGTCTCGGTACTGTCGCTGACTGTCGTTTACACAAGGGGGGTGATTATCAGGTTCCCGATTGACAAGGAACTTATTCAGACTTAAAGTCTTTATATTAACAGAACTCCCGATTAACAAGGAGCTATTTAGTGCATGAGATACTATCACTATCAGATTCCCGATTGGCAAGGAATTTATACAAACGTTATAACAAAACTCCCGATTGACAAGGAGCTATTTAGTGCATGAGATACTATCAGATTCCCGATTGGCAAGGAATTTATACAAGCGTTATAACAGAACTCCCGATTGACAAGGAGCTATTTAGTGTAGACTGCAAGGTTCCTAGTTCACAAGGAATGATTAACAACAGATCTAAGCAATAAATCCTTACGGTTAGAAATGAAGGCCGGCTTCCGATTAACGAAGAAGTCGGCTAAGGTTTACTTTTCCCGGTTAACAAGGAATTTAGTTAAAGTTAAATGACTCCCGATTAACAAAGAGTCTGAAGTTAAGGTTAGGTGACTCCCGATTAACAAAGAGTGCCGCGCACTTGAAATCCAAAACATTATATAGACCTCAAATCTTTGGACTATTTCGCATAATCATGCGCTACAGTGAACTCTGACCCTGAATCACTTACTTCCGGCAAATAATCCGGTTCTTCTTCAATTTATACTACTCTATTTTCCGCTAACCGTCGTTAAACAACCATGTCCGTAAGGGACTATTATCCTAAAGAAACTTATCATTTTATCAAACAACTCCCGCACATCGAGACTAACAGATCAGCAGCTGGTCGTCTGCAACAAAGTCACGTCTGCTTGAAGCGTCAGTGCTAAGCTGTTCTAAAAGCTAGCATCGTGCGTCGTAAATTACGTCACATAAAAGATGGCGTCAAGTGCATGCGTACCAATGAAGTCACTCAAACACGCGCACGCACACTGAATATTATTACGTGGGCTGTAAGGCTATTCCCTCACAATCCCCACCACTCAAATTCAATGTCATTTTGTTAACAACAATTAATTGAATAAAATTGCAAGAGATCATCTGGAACACATACTAAATATTTCTTACTAGTGCCCTCGAAAGGTCCTCGGGCAAACTCATCATTATCCATGCGATAATTATTGTCTCTTTGGTTGAACTGACTTCAACCACAAGCTATCCAACCTGACCAGCGCTAAAGCTAAATGCATTATTGTCCGTGATGGCCGGTCAAGAGTATCGAAACTCGTAGTTCGCCGAATGCATGGCGACGTCGACGACCCACAGAAGGTTAGAGGTGAGTGATGATGGCTGCATTGATGACCCACAGAAGGTTAGAGGTGAGTGATGACCGCGGCATTGATGACCCACAGATGGTTAGAGGTGAGTAATGATGGCGGCATTGCTGACCCACAGAAGGTTAGAGGTGAGTGATGATGGCTGCATTGATGACCCACAGAAGGTTAGAGGTGAGTGATGATGGCTGCATTGCTGACCCACAGAAGGTTAGAGGTGAGTGATGATAGCGGCATTGCTGACCCACAGAAGGTTAGAGGTGAGTGATGATGGCTGCATTGATGACCCACAGAAGGTTACGGACTTGCTGTGACACCGGTTTTGCAGGGGAGGGTGTCGCATTACCCATCCACCGGGAGCCAATGACGTTATGCGACTAATGTTCTTTGTAGTTAGACAGCGGGGTGGTTAGCAGGCATCTTCTTCTTCTTTCAACCAGTTGGCAGGGTATCAGGTTAGCAGGTTATTATGAAATCCATCCCCTTACCCCTTTCTTTACCATTCCCTAGGCCTTCTCCACCCCTCTGTACTGTTTAAGGTCATCCTTATGCACCCACACAGAGGGACACCCCTCTTTATACTGCAAGAGCACGGAACTGTAACCCTTCACTGCCATAACCTGGTAGGGACCCGTCCACCCGGTGCCTAACTTCTGATTGGCCTTGGGGGGGTACCACCTCCACACCAGGGACCCTACATCGTAGTTCCTTCTTTTACAGTTCCTGTCATAGGACTTTTTCTGCCTACTGGCGCTACTCTTCACGTTCTCTCGAACGAACTCAAAAGCCCGCTCCAACCCTTCCCGTAACCACTCCACATATTGGCTAGGGCAATCCCTCTTCGTTTCCCCCGGGGCCGGACCCACGACCATCCCGATAGGAAGAGTGACCTCACGCCCAAACATTAGCAGGTTAGGGGAACACTTAGTGGACTGCTGCTGGGAAGCCCTATAGGCCATAAGAACGAAAGGTATGTGATCGTCCCAGTCACTCCGTTGCTCATTAACCAATATGGCTAACAGCTGTTGTAACGTCTGGTTAAACCTTTCTACAAGCCCGTCGCTTTGCGGTCGGTAAGGCGTAGTCCTTGTCTTGTCAATGTCCAGTAAGTCACACATGCATCCAAACAGCACACTCTCAAATTCCCTCCCTTGGTCTGTATGGATGGAATTAGGTACGCCGAACCGGCTTATGAACTCTGTGACCAGCTTATCGGCCACTGCCTGGGCCGTATGATTCTCTAGGGGGTAGGCCTCCACCCACTTGGTAAAGTAGTCTGTCACTACCATGATATACTCGTTACCGTGATTGCTCATCGGCAAAGGGCCTACAATATCAATGGCTATTTTGTCCATAGGGGATCCCACGTTTACGTGTTGTAATGGTTCTTTCCCCCTCCCAGGACCAGGTTTCTTTCTCGCGCAAGGGATGCATTCCGCACACCATCTCGCAACATCACTATGCATCCCTGGCCAATAGGCCACTTGTTTGACTCTAGACAACGTTTTGTCACGTCCAAAATGACTAGACGATCTAACGTCATGTGTCATTTTCATAATGCGGTAACGCACTGCTGAAGGTGCTACTAGCACCGTGCGAGGTTCACCAGTACCCACGGCCGCAATCCGTCGGTAAAGTATTCCCTCTATCACCCTCAAGTTATCCCACAAGTTCAACAACGACTTGACCGCCTGACTATACTGAGATGCTTCGTTCCCGCGTGGCCTTTCAACTCCGCTATTGATCAACTCGATGACCACCCGCGTCACCGGGTCCTCTGTTTGCCACTGTCTTATCTCCTCCGTTGTCCAACTATCGGACCAATCGCTTCGTAGCCCCTCTAAACATTCCAAATGATCTGACTCACTTCTCTCGGCTGCCCCGTCCGCCGCAGCGGAGTAGGCGCCCTCCCCGGACTCAATCTCTCTCACGAGATCATGTGTGCCGGGTACCTCACTATGGGTTCGGGACCCCTCAGGCGACCCGATAGTACCCGTAGCTACCCCCGTTCCTGCTTCCCCTTCCGAGTGAACAGAAACGTCACCCTGCGGACACGAACCTTCTCCTAGACTCTTCTCTAGAGATTCCCCTGTGCCCACAAAGTACCCAGGTGGAAGGCAAAACTCGCTAGGTGCCAAAACAAACTCATCCTCGTCCCACGAAGCAGATTTACTCTGAGAGCTTCCCTGACCATCCCGCTTTTCCTTTCCTTCCCCTGTTTTAAGTTGAGAGCGAGTAACCATTTGGTGTTTAACGGGAGGCGATTCCTCACGTCCTTTTTCTGCGACGAATACCCCAGTTACGTCCCTTGCTTCATGCTGGGCAGATTTACTCTGAGTAACCTGATTTCCGTCTATGCCTGTTCTTTGAACAACCTCGGCAGGGGTTGCGGCGTTTGACCCGCTTTCTCCCTCCTTTGCATCTTGTTTCACTACATGCACATGCGTGCTCTCGCCTACGCACTCTGAACAGTTGTCTCGTTTGCATGCACGATAAGGCTTGCGTGACATTGCGTCTGAATTGCCGTGTAGTGTGCCTTTGCGATATTCCATGTCAAAATCATATGAGTCTAGCGTAGCTATCCATCTGGCGACCATACCCTCTGGGTTCTTAAAATTCCTAAGCCACCGTAATGAACTGTGGTCGGTTCGTACGAGGAATTTCCTCCCTGCCAAGTAATGGCGAAAGTGTTTCACGAACGTGACCACTGCGTATAGCTCGCGATACGTGACGCAGTACCTACGCCTACTGGGACATAGAGTTTTGCTAGCATAGGCAATCACCTTCTCTTCCCCGTCCTGTACCTGGCTAAGCACTGCCCCCACTGACCATCCCGATGCGTCGGTGTCTAACACAAACGTTCCCTCTCTACGAGGATAAGCCAACACTGGGGCCATGATCAATGCTTCCTTAAGCTGCTCGAATGCCCTCTGGCAGTCGTCACCCCATACAAAGATAGCTCGCTTCTTGGTCAAACTCGTGAGAGGCACTGCCTTATCGGCAAAGTCTCTAATGAACTTCCTGT
The DNA here is from genome assembly GCF_037325665.1 of Littorina saxatilis. Taxonomy (NCBI): domain Eukaryota; kingdom Metazoa; phylum Mollusca; class Gastropoda; order Littorinimorpha; family Littorinidae; genus Littorina; species Littorina saxatilis. The sequence continues at coordinate 15,795,411 of NC_090261.1, forward strand.
AATACGAGGCTAGCCCCAAGAAACTTCTAACCTCCGTCACCGTAGTGGGAGTAGGCCAATCTCTGACTGCCTCTATCTTTGCTTCGTCACACTTTATCCCTTCTTCAGAGATCACATGCCCGAGAAAGGACACTTCCTTTTGATACAACTGACATTTAGCAGCCTTCAACCTCAAGTTCGCCCCCTGGAATCTCTGAAATACCCTCCTTAGATTTTCCAGGTGATCTTCCTCGCTCTTTCCCATAACCACAATGTCATCCACGTATACCAACACCCTGTCGAAACCCACTCCTTGGAGCGTCAACTCCATGAGTCTCTGAAAGGTCGAGCAGCTGTTGCACAACCCAAAAGGCAACACCTTGAACTGGTAATGACCCACATGCGTACTGAAAGCTGTCTTTTCCTTGTCACTATCCTTCATTTCAACTTGGAAATAGCCCTGTGCCATGTCTAAGGTAGAAAACCATTTGCTACCCGCCAAGAGATCGAGTGACTCGTCTATTCTAGGCAGAGGATAAGCGTCCTTCTTTGTCAACGCATTGAGCTTTCTGAAATCAACACAGAAACGTACGCTACCGTCTTTCTTCTTCACTAGAACCACGGGGGCAGCCCAAGGGCTTTCACTTGGCTCTATCACATCCGCTTCACACATTTTCCTCACCTCTTCCTCGATCACCTCTCTCTGCGCTATGGGGGGTCTACGAGGGGGGATTTTGACTGGTCTGTTTCCTTCCACGTTGATTTCGTGCTTGGTCCTTCCGGACCGTCCTAACTGCCCTGTGGTCTCGTAAAAGACTTCTCGAAACTCACTCACTAAACCCAGTAACTTTTCTTTGGTTGGGGCGCTCACTCCCCTGTCTACCTTTCCCATCATGTCTGTCAATGGCGCTGATAGCCCCACGCTATCTTTCTCTCCCCGACTATCGTGACTCTTTTTCTCAATTTCCCTGTTTTCCACCTGCTCTACTGCTTGGATGGAGGCTACGATCATTCCCCCTTCTAGATGCATCTCATGTTCAGAAAAGTTCGAAATCGGAACGTAAATTCCCTCGCTCCCGACAGATACCATCGCCCTAGGCACCTCCATACCCGGGTGCTTGTTAGCCTGACGTAGGGGTTCTATGAGTCCCTCCCGTTTTCCTGTCCAATCTCCCGTTACCATGGCCCTGACCAACCTTTCGCTATTGGGGGGTATGTTCACTGATTCCGTGACCCTAACCCTAGCGCACGTCTGACTCGCTTCACTGATCATCTGCACCGCCCGGCCGTGAATATGCAAGGTACCCTTACCAAAATCAAGAGAGGTAGCATTCTTTTTCAGAAAATCCATCCCCAGTATGCCCTGAGCCCCTTTGATTTCTCCCACGACCATCTGGGTCCTGAACTTTTGCCCATCGATGCTCATAGAGAATCGGCCTTTTCCCTGAACTCCCAAAGGATCGCCGTTTGCCATGCTCAAACGATTGCTAACTGGGTTGAGCTTGGGTCTCCTATCTCCCATAGCTTCAAAAACTTCTGCCGAGAGAATAGTCATGCCTGCCCCTGTATCGACCAACATCTCTATCTTTTGCATGCCCACTTCGACCGGTATTAGCCAACAGGCACCTGCAGCTATGCTTACTCTCACGGGTGGTTGTTCTTTACTACCTTGATTGGCCTTTGCGTCTTCACGGTGGGCTGTGTTCTTGGCCTCGAACGCAACCCCATCTAGTTTAACGGCGCTGACTGAGCGTTCCCCATTGGCTGTGCCCATCCCCCTTGTCTTTCCTTCTTTCTAGGACACTGACGAGCGAAATGTTGGGGATCACCGCAAACAAAACAGCTACCCGTCTCGGGCTTTCATGCCCTGCCTCTCGACAACTCCTCTATTTTCTTTTCTAACATGTCCATTTTTCTACTCATGTCTTCTTCGTTTGCGTTTTCCTCTTTCTTTCCATCCCCTCCTCCTACGTATCGGATCGCTGACCCAGCGTCCTCGGGCTTTTTCAACGTCTTTTCGGGAAACCCGTTATTCTTGAAAGCTACGTATTCCCCGGCTAGCGACACTGCTTCGTCTAGGGTACTGGGGTGTCCGAACTGCACCCTCTCTCTGAGAGCCTCTTCCGACAATCCACCAATAAACTGTTCTATCAGTATGAGTTCCCTTGCCCCAGTTTCCATGTCCCTATAAGCCCTGGTAGCCAAGCGACAGAGTGCAAACCCATACTCCTCAACTGTTTCCTGCTTTCTACGTCTTCTGTTGCGAAACTCGCACCTGTACGACATCACTCTCTCTTTAGGACTGAACCTCTTTGCCAGCGCGCTGGTCAACGCAACGAAATCTCTCTTTTCTTCCTGTTGCAAATACCCCAACACCTGCTGAGCAGCCCCTCTAAGACTCAACGACAATTGAATCCCCTTTTCTTCTTCTGTCCACTCATTCCAAGTCGACACCCCATCAAAATGTTCTAGGTAGTCATTCAAATCAATTGAGGTACCATCGTACTTATCAGCTTGAATCGATTTCCTGCTGGCATGTTGGTAGGGTTTTTCCCTCTCTATGAATAGACCTGGGCGACGTGTTCCCTCATCTACCCTATGATTGGCTGACCCTTGACCCCAATCTGCATAAGCTTTCACGTGACCGTTCTCGGCCCGTTCGCTCTCAACCTCGTACCCTGAGTCAAAAGACATGTGCATTTCGCCTTTCTGTTCATTCTCTGGATATTGTGATGGATACCTATATCTTCGTGGTGTTTCTGACCACCTAGTCTGACCTCCCCGAAGGTAACTGTCTTCCATTTCTATTTCTCTTTCTTCTCTCCTTGCCATCGAACCCTTAGCCGTAAGAAAACTTGGTGAGAGAGCGCTCACGACTTGCCCTAGTCTTGACAAAATACCCATCTTTCTTTTGTTCAAAACAATTCAATCTTTGCGAAATCTTCGCCGAACTTCCACTAACATGAACTATATCAACTTCATAAATGGGAATGTAACAGAACTTATTTCATAATAAGCCAACACATTTCAAATCCTGTCTGAACCTACGTCATACAAAATAGCAACAATCCCGCTTCAAATCATCGTACACACGTATAGCAACAATGTAGCAAATACAATGAAAAAATGTTTCTTTCTTACCTTGTTTTTCGACGTCCTTCGAAAACAAACACAGTTGGAGGTGTTTCCTCTCTTTTCTTTCTCTTTTTTTTTTTTTTTTTCACTTTCTCAACCACGGTCTGGGCTACCGTTAAATTTACTTCACTAGATCTATTAACTTGTTAAAATCCTGGTGCACGGTCACCATTTAATGTGGCAGATTTGATTAAAACCGGGGGCTGCCAGGGGATTGTGCGGGATGTTTCTTATTTACTCGTGATGTTGTTTGACCTCGCGTTGTGTTTTGTTTTGAGTGTAAGAATATTTCCCGTTTCCCTCTCTTATCCCCGATGCAGTAGACTCTAGTTTTCAGCTCTCATACGGCCAACGGCCTCTCTCTTGCGAACGAATGTAGCCCACACCGTGGTTGTACAGTTTAAAACATCATTATATTTAGTCAAGTTTTGACTAAATATTTTAACATCGAGGGGGAATCGAAACGAGGGTATGGTGTATGTGCGTGTGTGTGTGTGTGTGTGTGTGTGTGTGTCTGTCTGTGTGTGTGTGTGTGTGTGTGTGTAGAGCGATTCAGACTAAACTACTGGACCGATCTTTATGAAATTTGACATGAGAGTTCCTGGGTATGAAATCCCCGAACGTTTTTTTCATTTTTTTGATAAATGTCTTTGATGACGTCATATCCGGCTTTTCGTGAAAGTTGAGGCGGCACTGTCACGCCCTCATTTTTCAACCAAATTGGTTCAAATTTTGGTCAAGTAATCTTCGACGAAGCCCGGGGTTCGGTATTGCATTTCAGCTTGGTGGCTTAAAAATTAATTAATGACTTTGGTCATTAAAAATCTGAAAATTGTAAAAAAAAATAAAAATTTATAAAACGATCCAAATTTACGTTTATCTTATTCTCCATCATTTGCTGATTCCAAAAACATATAAATATGTTATATTTGGATTAAAAACAAGCTCTGAAAATTAAATATATAAAAATTATTATCAAAATTAAATTGTCCAAATCAATTTAAGAACACTTTCATCTTATTCCTTGTCGGTTCCTGATTCCAAAAACATATAGATATGATATGTTTGGATTAAAAACACGCTCAGAAAGTTAAAACAAAGAGAGGTACAGAAAAGCGTGCTATCCTTCTTAGCGCGACTACTACCCCGCTCTTCTTGTCAATTTCACTGCCTTTGCCGTGAGCGGTGGACTGACGATGCTACGAGTATACGGTCTTGCTGAAAAATGGCAGCTACTTGACTAAATATTGTATTTTCGCCTTACGCGACTTGTTTTTATTCTACAAGTGCATGAAATCAAAACATCGTCACTTTCACGCAGACTCGTCACTTCACAACTATCTCTGTCGTGTCTCAGTACTGTCGCTGACTGTCGTTTACACAAGGGGGGTGATTATCAGGTTCCCGATTGACAAGGAACTTATTCAGACTTAAAGTCTTTATATTAACAGAACTCCCGATTAACAAGGAGCTATTTAGTGCATGAGATACTATCACTATCAGATTCCCGATTGGCAAGGAATTTATACAAACGTTATAACAAAACTCCCGATTGACAAGGAGCTATTTAGTGCATGAGATACTATCAGATTCCCGATTGGCAAGGAATTTATACAAGCGTTATAACAGAACTCCCGATTGACAAGGAGCTATTTAGTGTAGACTGCAAGGTTCCTAGTTCACAAGGAATGATTAACAACAGATCTAAGCAATAAATCCTTACGGTTAGAAATGAAGGCCGGCTTCCGATTAACGAAGAAGTCGGCTAAGGTTTACTTTTCCCGGTTAACAAGGAATTTAGTTAAAGTTAAATGACTCCCGATTAACAAAGAGTCTGAAGTTAAGGTTAGGTGACTCCCGATTAACAAAGAGTGCCGCGCACTTGAAATCCAAAACATTATATAGACCTCAAATCTTTGGACTATTTCGCATAATCATGCGCTACAGTGAACTCTGACCCTGAATCACTTACTTCCGGCAAATAATCCGGTTCTTCTTCAATTTATACTACTCTATTTTCCGCTAACCGTCGTTAAACAACCATGTCCGTAAGGGACTATTATCCTAAAGAAACTTATCATTTTATCAAACAACTCCCGCACATCGAGACTAACAGATCAGCAGCTGGTCGTCTGCAACAAAGTCACGTCTGCTTGAAGCGTCAGTGCTAAGCTGTTCTAAAAGCTAGCATCGTGCGTCGTAAATTACGTCACATAAAAGATGGCGTCAAGTGCATGCGTACCAATGAAGTCACTCAAACACGCGCACGCACACTGAATATTATTACGTGGGCTGTAAGGCTATTCCTTCACACTTGCTTAGCATCGTAGATATGGTTGCTTTGGGATTGTTGAAAAGTTTAGTTCTGGGAGAAAGAAAAGGTTTGTATATTGTTTTGCCATTGTCGGGTCAGTATGATCAGCTATTTCTGTTCATGATCAGTTTGATCAGTTAATGATCTTCAAGAATAGCTTTGGTAAGGTTTTGTAGAGAGATCAAAGAACTGCCTTTGTTTACATTTTGAGGAAGAAAGAAGATGTGACAGAAACTCTTGTGGGGTCTAAAGTTGTTTGATCGGAAGGAAATTCCTTCAGATTCGATGCTTTGCTTGTTTATGTCAGGAGGAATCACTGTAAGGAACTCTGTTGTTGATCAGAGTAAAAGGTGTTCTCAAAGTTATTATCTTGCCCTCTGTGTTTTTGATGAAATATGTTTGACATTGCTTTGTTTCAGCGGTGGGGCTGTATGTAAATAGATCAGGGGAACGTAGCAGAACACAGGAAATACTGTGGCCATCACAACCTCTTGCTCTCAGTGAGTTACAGTTCTCTTTTTATTGCTATTTTTAGGTGGAGCTGTGTGTGTGTGTGCGTTTGTGTGTGCGTTCGTGAGTGCGCGTACATGTGTTTAAGCTAAATAGCAGTCGATTTGAACCACCTTTGCTCATTTTAGCATGATTGTGTTTGCAAAGAAAAACAGATGTCATGTTTTGACATCTTTAACATAATTACCAGGGCTGTATCCTTTCAAACGGGGGCGAATATTTTGCAAGATTTCATTTTGTTTCTTCAGTCAAATTAATGATGTGGTCATAACGATCATGGCTTTGGAGGGCTGTCACTTAGTCTTTGAAAATGCATATGTGTGTACGACTATGAGTGTTTGTGTAAAGATGGAGCGTGGGGAGTATGCACGTGCGTAAATGTGTTAAACCTGATGAAAAATGCACAGCATTATACCAACAAGTCTTGCTCTGTGTGGATTAGGAGAGCGTAAATGTCAGTGTTGATGTCACTTTATACCTTTTATGCCTGAGTGTTGAGTTCTTTTTGGATATGAAATAAGTGAGTCATGGTGATACAGTGTGTGATCTTGTTGCAGGTTACTCTTACCCCTACCTGGTTTGCTACGCAGAGAACTCAACCTTTGTGTTCAACGTGGTCACTGCCGAGTGGCTACAGACCTTGTGCTTGAAAAAGGTAGGAGGGAACTTGATAGAAGGTTCTCTGTATTGCTATCCAGATGTTTGATTTGAAAATACCTGCCAACACCTCGTTTGAAGAATTTTAGCTTCATGTTCATTTCCGGAAAGCGTAATTGTTTAAAGTTCACTGGTGTGTAATATATGGGGGTTGAACAGTTTTATTTGGGATGTCTCCTTTAGTTTGTTTCCATGTTGCAAAGGATTTTAAAGTTAACCTTAACTGTTTTGATGTTCAAGCATTGTTTTGACGTTGTGTTGAATATACTGTTCTTTTTCTTTCAGACAAAACCATTGTGCAAGGACGGGTCATTATGTCTCTTGAGCTCATTCGACACACACCATATCGTTTATCTCAAGAACCTTCTGTCAGGTACCTGCCTTTGTATCCCCTCATGTCCTTTTTAAGGAATTCATGTGTTGATGAACTTCTCTCTCTCTCTCGAGTTGAGGTCACAGGCGTGTTGACAAACAGTTACAGAATTTTAGTTTAGGTTGGAACTCACTTTTCTGTGGACACAGAATTTCCACCCAAATAAGTTGTAAAAGAGCCTCTTATTTGAACGGTCCGATGATAATAGGGTTAGATGATAATTTTGTTGGATTTATTAAAAAAACCATTTGATTTATTGGATAAGAAGTCAGACCTGTTTACCCCCCGCATTGAGCGGAGTTTTCTCCGCATTTTTTTTTTTACTCCGCAACTCCGCAGCTCAAAGTGAGACTCCGCATTTCGAATTCCCCAACTCCGTTTTTAGCCAAGTACCGATCGTTCAGTGCATAAGCCTAACTTGAGTCGGTCGCAAACAAAGGCTCAACTTTTCGCAGCGCGGTCTAACAATAGCTCCAATCAGATCTCTGCCCGCACGCTGCGGCTGGCATGTCAGTTTCGAATCAACTGCCAGCGGGCAGCTGGTACGTTGAACGCATTATCGTAGCCTCGTTTTCAAAATCTTTCTCTTTTTCAAAGATGGCGTCTTCAGGAAAGCGCGTTTGCGAGACTGACGACAGTCTCGTTGAGGAAATACCAGCAAAACATGTAATGAAAAAAAACCCGTGCTTCTGCTGTCCATTCACAGAAATATAAAAAGAACTATCACGACAAGCGTCAAGAAAGGGAGAATTGTTCGTCCACTGCTCCTTGTGCAAATGGGACTTTTCCTGCCAGCACGGTGGTCTGTTCGACTGCACTTGCCACGTGCAGTCAGCATCCCATAAACAGTCTGCTAGTGCACCTGACGACAAAAAGAAACAAACGGGAATAGGCTCTTTCTTTGTGAAGTCGCAGGACAGCCATAGCGATTCATTGGAAACTAGCACAGTGAGGGCAGAAGCCATGGTGAAGGCCTTCGGATGCATATTTCCAGACTCCAAAATTGCACAAAGTAAGTTATGATATGTATTTTAAAACTGAAAAGTGCCTATTACAAGTCCCTGTCAACTCAAGCTAGATCTGAAGAAAACTGATGAAAAAGTTATCTTCTCATCAAACACTTAACAGCAGTGAATACAGGTCAGAAAATACTCTTTTTTTTATTTCTTACAGTTTGCACAGCAATATATTTACTCTGTGGTGTTATACATATATGTAAACTCCACTTTGAATCCCCAAAACTCCACATTCAGCATGGCCTTGCTCCACTTGCCTCATTTCAGGGTAAACAGGTCTGAGAAGTTGTTGGGTTTATAAAAGTGGAACAGTTTAGCAACCAGCATTTTATAATATGTGACTGTTATTTCTTTTACAGATGATGATGGGCTGGCAGTGTCGGAAATCTTCCGCAACAGAAGCAGTCGGAACAAGCGGCGTTTCTCTTTCAAGAGCAGGGAGGATGAACGCTCCAGTAACAAGTATGTAGCATTTTGCAGTCTTCTCCTTTATAAAAAGTTAGCAATCACGAGTAGAAAAACTTCACTTTCCTTATGATATGTAATATACTTGTATATATATATATAAGTCCAGAAAACAGCATGTTGAATTTAATCTTTGACATGTTACATTGTAATACGCATGGGATGTCCATCATCTCCTCAGCTCCTAGTCTTGTCATGGGCCTCGACCAAAGATGTTGGAATGATTGTCAAAGTGCATTTGTCTATTTTCTTGTATAACACTGACAACTCTCCTTTGACTGATAGCGTTAACTTCTCATTGGATATAAAACCTTATCTTGTGATATTTTTTGTTTGTTATGTGAGAATCATGAGTGACCCTGTCATACAACCCACAACTTTTGGAAAAAGTGAACTTTTATTACTCAGGAAAAACAAAGACAACATGACCCAAGCTACCTTTTTCATACCTGTACAGAATCCATTAATTTATTGATTGATTTTGTTGTCGGGTAGGGTCACTTGTCTTTGTATATATGTGATATGTGTCCTAAATTAATCAAATCTTTTTGTTGATGTATCTGCTACCTGTTTATTGTGTTAATCAGAAATGCTGTATGTGAAACTTGAACAGTCCATTCCTCGTATATATCATGCACATTGTTTGAAAACCAGAAATGCATTTTGTGAAACAATTCAGTCATACCATACACATCTTTTGCTTCATAATCATGAGTGCATTTTGTCACTCTGTTCAAGCATCATCGTTATCGTTTGCATGACTTAGTGTATCGATTAGTGTGTCTTGTCCTTTTGAAAGTAGATCTTCACCGTCACTTCCACCATGTGGTCTCTTGCTTCTCTAAACCGTTTCTAGGTGATCTTTAGGGTGTGTCCTTACACACGTACAACATTTCTTGCCATGAGGATCAGCATTTTATGATCTGAGCTGATTTAAGAAGGAAAGATGTCAGGTTGCTGCAGAGATTTAAAAACAAATTAAGAACTCAGTACAAGACCACACAAAAAAGCAAGCAAAGAGCAAAATTGAAGTAGATTGTAAGCAAGAGTAGAGGATATATGATAATTCCCCTGCACAAACAGAACAGAAAAAAGTACCAGTTCCAAAGTTGAAAGGGTCAACAAGTCACAGTTAGTATGCTCATTGCAAGAAAAAGAAAATCACATGCACAGAGATTGCAGCAAAACATGATGCCGGTATATCCTGACATTACCACGGTATCCTCCTTCTCCCGCTAGACACTTCACCTAGCCAGTAGACCCTCCCAGTACAGTGGAACCCCCCTTTTAAGACCCCCCAATTTAAGACTTCCTCCATTTTAAGACCCTGTGTTCTTGGACTTTCTGTTCATAACCTCTGTAAATGTACCCCCGTTTTAAGACTCCCTCCTTTTTAAGACCTGATTTTCTCAGATTTTAGAAGGTCTTAAAAGAGGGGTTCCACTGTAGTCACAACACGTATTGGGTGGAGGCACCACTCCCACGTTAGAGTGTGTTGTTTTGACCTGTCACACGGAGGGAGAACGAAGGACGACTAAACCTAACTGTTGTATATATTGCCTACCCCCACCAGGCCAGAGAGACGCAGTCGAGATATCTCAGCACCGCTAACATTCAGCCATGTAGCCCACGTGGGGCCTGATATGATCTTGCCCACTGTCCCTGTGGGCACTGCAGCGTAAGCCTGTGTTACCTGTCCGTCCTTTGCGCACATTGTGTAGTGCCGTGCTACTGCTAGCCTGCCTTGCCTTGCCTGCCTGCCCCACGGGTATTATAATGGAGAGATCGCTCACTCTGGCCTCAATTTTGAGCTCCCTTCAACGTCTAAGTCAAGCTGCATTGAACACCTGATAATTCACGTAATTTGAAAAGCATTATAAGCATTGTGCCAGGTATAACATGTTTCCAGCTTGTCCAATTTTTTGCCCCTGCACTATGTGATCAAATCGTGCCAAAAATTGGACATGGTGTAAGGATGTGTTGTACCGCCCAAGCCCGCATTGTTTAAGAATTCTTTATGTCAGATTTTGATGACTTTGAAGCCCAAGGGTTAGCCGAAACTACAATTTGTGGCTTCAAATTGCAGAGAGTAAAGAGAGAGTGAGCGATCTGTCTTGTATAGTATCTCTGCCTGCCCTTCATCCCACCCTCACCCTTCACATTTGTAGTGGTGTTTTTTCTCTATTTTTATATTGTGCATAGCAGTCACCTTATTTACAAGTTGTGTGTGTGCTTTACTCGGCTTTGGTACATTTTGTTGCATAGTTTTATCATTTCCAAAAGGTGTAAATATATTCATACAAAGTAACAGCTTTGTCGAATGTGTGTTTGAACTCGTGAAGGTTTTTTCAAAAACTTTTTTTAAATCTTTTATTGTCTTGGAATTTGGCATTTACTTTATATCATTTGACCCAGATCTTTTTTTGTTGTTGCAACTTCGATCATTCTTTGGTGTAAAGCGTTGGTAGAATAACAGATATTAACAAGTCGCGTAAGGCGAAATTACTACATTTAGTCAAGCTGTGGAACTCACAGAATGAAACTGAACGCACTGCATTTTTTCACAATGACCGTTGTCCGCCGCTTGTGCATAACGGAGTGAAACTGACGAGCCTGTTCAGCGCGGTAGTGGTTTCGCTGTGCTGCATAGCACGCTTTTCTGTACCTCTCTTCGTTTTAACTTTCTGAGCGTGTTTTTAATCCAAACATATCATATCTATATGTTTTTGGAATCAGGAACCGACAAGGAATAAGATGAAATTGTTTTTAAATCGATTTCGGAAATTTAATTTTGATCATAGTTTTTATATTTTTAATTTTCAGAGCTTGTTTTTAATCCAAATATAACATATGTATATGTTTTTGGAATCAGGAAATGATGTAGAATAAGATGAACGTAAATTTGGATCGTGTTATATGAAAAAAAAATGTATTACAATTTTGAGATTTTTAATGGCCAAAGTCATTAATTAATTTTTAAGCCACCAAGCTGAAATGCAATACCAAAGTCCGGCCTTCGTCGAAGATTGCTTTTCAAAAATTTTAATCAATTTGATTGAAAAATGAGGGTGTGACAGTGCCGCCTCAACTTTTACCAAAAAACGGATATGACGTCATCAAAAGTATTTATCGAAAAAAAATTTTTTTTTTCATAAAGATCGGTCCAGTAGTTTGGTCTGAATCGACCTACACACACACACGCACAGACACACACACACACACATACACCACGACCCTCGTCTCGATTCCCCCTCTATGTTAAAACCTTTAGTCAAAACTTGACTAAATGTAAAAAGACCAAATGGAAAAACACTTTTTGCCTTTTGGAGTTTCCAATTCTCAATATTTTGCCCACAAAAAGGAAGAACTGATGCAGTTCTTGAACAGTTGCATAGAGAAGAGCTTAGCTTGAGACTGATTTGAGTGTCGCACTTTTGAGGCTTCTGAGCACGAACAGGGATAACAAAACAGAACACGGACTTCAACCCTTCTAGATAGCTTTGCATGCTTGAATTGTGTCCTCATAGATAGCATTGCATGCATGAATTGAGTCCTCGTAGATATCATTGTATGCATGAATTGAGTCCAGTCATAGAGAGATTGCATGCTCATAGATAGCATTGCATGCATGAATTGAGTCCTCATAGATAGCATTGTATGCATGAATTGAGTCCTCATAGATAGCATGCACTCTTCTCTTGCTTTAACGTCAGTAGTGTTTTCATTTCTGTGATTGAAAAAGTTCTTTTGCAGCATTTTCTCTCAAGATTCTGGTGGTTGTGTAGATGCTTTAGGCGTTGTCTGAAGCATATCCATCGGAGGTTGTTACTTGATGCCTGCTTGCAGAATCATTCTTGAATCTCTCTTTCTTCCCTTTTTAGGAAAGGAGACAAATCTTTTAAAGTTAAACCAGGACCTGTGTAAGAACTATGTGTCAAATTTTATTTCTTTAAGGCACTGTTTATGTGTTGTTGCCTTGGTTATATTTATATTGTCGCACTTATTTGTTCACACAAAAAAATTCATATTTAGTCAGAACAGTTTTGTCCAGATTTATGTTTTTGACGATTGGTCACATTTGCATGATGTTCTTTTTCACTTTTATCAGTACTTTTTGATGGTATCTGTTCCTTCATGAAAATAAATTGTATCACATTATACAGTATATTTTGTTGTCCAGAGCTCTCCAGGGAAAAAACAAACCAACTCAAACACACTGATACATAATGCTTAAACAAAGAATTAATGAGATGAATTAGAATACATTGTAACAAAGAAGCTGGTGAGTAGCAATGTCACAAGATTGAATTAGACTCAGACAGGAATCACAGAATTACGGAAAACATTGTTAAAGAAATTTATTTAAAATAGCGCTGATTTTAATTGATTAACTTTGGTTGATGCACCAGACTTATAATGCACCAGTGGTTAAAAAAAAAGCACATGAATAATAAACTAATTAAGCTAAAAATTACAAAGAGCGCAACCCCTGGTAACAGTTTTTTTATGAATTAAATGAAAAGAGAGAGGTTCTGAAATATCCACTTGTTGTAGCTCTCTGCTTGGATGTGGCCTGAGTTCACTTCATTTGGGCCACAGCCATGAGAAAAGACCTCTAGAAAGGTGGTGTATATATCCTGTCGGACCTGCAAGTTTTTGGTCACTTCTTTTTTGGCTCTGGGTCTAAGGTTTGGCTCATCTTGAAGTTTCTTCAAAGACTATCGAACGTTTGCAACTGAGAAATGTTTACAGCGCTGGAGTCTGTTCTCACTTTTTGTCTTTTTGCATTCTTTTATCTTTTATTTGTTTTTTTATCTGTCTTTTGCTGACTCCGTTCAGCTTCATTTTTCTGCGTCTGCGACGCCACTTTTATCCAGTTGAAGGAATGATTTCTTTTGAGGCAGGATCTTTCAAGTGCATTTGGTGCATTCTTCTGTTGTCTTGACCTTGATTTCACATTCCTACTGTACAGGATTGCAAATGTGGCTGAAAATGAAGGCGTTTGTTTTTGCACTTAACTTTTTTCCAAATGTCATGCAAGAAGTATTCTTCTGGTAGTTTTCCTCACAAGAAAGTGAAAATGTTGGATGCTTTTCGCATTTTGATTTGTATATGCTGTATATTATTTTTGTTTGTAAATATCCTTTCCCTCCCGTGCATTCCCCCACTCTTGCCAAAGCAGTTTGGTATTATATGGTGCTTTCATTGCTGGCTTTAAAAAAAAAGTGCCATACTTTTCTTAGCCTATAAACTGCTCACCTTTGGCTTTTTTGCATGAAAACGTGATTTTATCACTTGCTTTGTTTCAAATTTGACTATTAAACTATTAAAAAGGTTAGGGGAGGGGGCAGTTATTATTTTTTGCATGGTTTGATTTTTTTTAAGCTGGGCTCTGACAAAATGGAATCATGGAAGCATAAATTCAGATGCTTTACAATCGCCAACATTACATGCAGGCTTTTTTTTAACGTTATACCATCGAAGGGTTCATTTTTATGGTTTTGGTGTTATGATTTATTTTTTATTTGTTTGATTAATAGACTTTTATTTATTACTTTACATCTGTTCATTACCTGTATTCGTAAAGTTGCTTATGTTGTTTTTGAATGGATTTGCTTTTTCTTTGATGGTGTTTATCCATTGTCTTTGTGAACAAGTTTTGTTTTAGTGTGAGTATTAGAAGAGAGGCCAGTTGTTTGTTTACCACTTTTAAATACCTTCCTTTTTAAGTGTATGGATTTATATATTTGCCAGATATGAATTATGAGCTCTTTTGAATGATCTGAAAGTTTACACTGGACGGAAAATAACCAAGTTCTTATTGAAGTCAAGAGGATATAGATATGACAATGAAGATCAGAAGCATTCAGACTATTGAATGAAGAAAACATGCTTATCATATGGATTCGATTGAGATATAAGGGACAAATTGTCTCACAATTTAAAGTATTGCTTTTTATTGCCTGTTAAGACATTAAGTATAAGGAATTGGATCTAGTTCAAATATTGCAAGACAAAACTGTCTGATATTGGATATTCATAGTATTTATTGTTTAAAGTGAATCAATACTATATTAGGGAAGAAGCACAGAAAGCACTTTTCTGAAATTCAGGTATAAATTTGCTAAGGCCAAAAAAAAAGTTGTATGTTTCTGGTAACATGGCTACAAAAAATAGGGTAGGTAGGTAGGGATTTTATATTTTTTAAATTTTTATTTTTTGTGGTCAGGGTAGAAAATAACTATACAGTGACGCAAAGAGACTGGACTTACTATACAAAGAGAAAGACAACACATTTCAAAACAAATGAGACAAAAGGGATGCGGGGTTATCCCCCTTGTGTCGTCTGCCGTCTGTTACTTTCGTTTTGACGCTTTTTTTGTTGTACAAATGCAATAAAAAAAAAGTCTAGGGTCGGCGGGAAAAAACTAGGTAGGGTCGGGTGACCAGAAACATACAACTTTTTTGGGGGGCCTAAAAAGGAATAACAGTCTTATTACATTTACTGTTGAATTATGTTATTATGATTATTATATTGCAGGAGTGACAGGCGGTCTCGCGTGATATCGTCCCCTTCGAACTTCAGTCACATCGCACACATGGGGCCTGACCAGGGCATGCAGGTCCTCATAGACTTGCCAAAGGTAGGCAGCAGGAAAAATGGGGGGGGGGGGGGGGGGGAGAGGGGGCAGGGGGCAGGCAGGCAGGCAGGCAGGATAGAAAGAGCCGTTTGTGTGTGTCAGCTCAGTCAGCAATAACAATTGCAGAAACTTTATTGTCCATTTAAATAAATACATTAACATGGACAATTTGATGCACATACAACTGTCTCTCAGTCAAACCTTTTTCTTTTAAAGAAATATTCACAGTATAACAAATTTCGGGGTTGGGAGAGAAGGGAGGGGGGGGGGGGGAACCCCATTTTGGAGGGGTGCGGTGGCAGCTTAAGATTTGCAGGTATATTTGATCACATTAGCACCAGAAAGACGTTATCATTGACAGTGACATGAATGACATTTGCTTTCAGCAACGGGAAGAGAGCGAGCAGATGCAGCGAGTGAAGAGCATGTTCCAGCCACAGCTCCGGTCCATACACGAACAGCAGATGAGGGGCGCTCGCCCGACCAGCTCACACTACAATGGTATGAACCACATGGCCACGTCTTCTTCTTGTTAAACCTCCACTTTACTATCCTCAAGGCAGCGCAGGGTTTTAACTATATTCTACATTTTAATTGTGGGGGTAATCTGTCTGCTGTTGATATTAGCCTGGATGTTCAAACGGCAGTGAGAGGAACATTTTCTGTGCTCTTCTTTCATTAGTCTTCCAAGTTTGGTTATGAAAAGAAAAGAAAAAAACTGCCTGCCTTTCTAATGCTGGAGGTTTAACTGATTGATGCGTTGTGTGGTAGACATAAAACAAACAAATCTTTTGCAAGGTGTGTGATTGTGAATGAATAATGCTGTTCTGAGTGTGAGAAATACTACCTGATTTTGACCTAGTTTGGAATTGCAAGTTTGAGTGTGTGTGTCAGTTATGCATGTAAATTTGAAAACTTGCGGATGATTCTTCATGCTATTGCTGCTGTTAATTTTGCTGGCAGCTTTTTTGACAAAGCGATTGCTTTATTTGCCATTCTCTCAGCATACTTTTTGTTGGTTTGATTTGACCCTGAAACTAACTGAAGCTTTACTTCTGCATTTTCTGGCCATACTACCACGCATGAAGAATGAACCCTCGTTGACACAGTTGTCTGGCCACTACTAGGTCATGTCAGCAGAAAACAGTACGGAGAAGAAGGGGGAAAAGGCAAACAAGAAAAGCAAACAGAAGTGAAGAAATAAGCAGAGAAGGATTGGAGGCTTTGAAGAACATGGACTCCCCCTTTCAGATCACACGATTTAAGAGATTTTCCTGTTTTAGGACCATACTTTGTACAAATTTAAAGACTGCAGCATTATGAGAGGAACTATGTTTTCCTGCGCACTGGTCAAGCAGAAAACCCCAAAGCAACAGTGGTCAGATAAGATTTGATGCTTTCTTTGACATGTTTGGTGCCAAATACCAGGCATTTTAAAAGGGCAGACACCACAGTGAAAAAGGTGATTTTTTTGTTCCATGGTCATTCCCATTTTCTTTCTGATTCTGCATTTTGAACCTCTTCTGGTTACTCTGATGTATTTATTTTAGATCAGAATGAATCATAAACGGTCAAAACGGGTAAATAAACAATGTATGTGTATGCAATTATGTATTAAAAAACACAAAATAGCTAACAAAATGAGCATGTTTCGGAGTTGACTGTGAGTTAAAAAACATCGTCAAGCGTGGTCACGTTTGTATGACTGGGAGGAGTTGTCTTTTCTTTGCGAAGTTGGTGGATGACACACAACGGGAATTTCCGTTTACGGATTTCGCGCCGTTTGTAACAGCAACTGTGAAAGACATTCCAATGAGCCGAAGAGAACCGATGAAGATTCCGGAAGATTCCGTATGAACAGTTTTCGGTACTGACCAATCGAATCGCGGATATTAAACTTCGTTTATGCTCGGTCTAGGTTCGGTTCAATTCGGCCTTCCCAGAATGCAGTATTCTTGATTTCCGCAAGAGCTTGCCAAAGGCGATGTGTAAGTACCTTCGGCTGCGATTTTTCTTGGATATCTTTCTTAAAACTTCAGTTGGTCACAAGTTTTGCCCCGAGTTCAGTGCTAGACATGCAAATGAGAAGAAAATCGGGTAGATTCAGGTCAGTTACAGAGGCTCGCGTGACAGAAGTTTAAACAGAAAGTCCGAATCGATAGCGTCGTCTGCTATTGCTACGAACGAATCGGAAGAACAAGTGCGTGCATTTTACTTCTTCGAGAAGGGAAATTGGCAGGAAACTATGCTTCTTCACTTGAGATGGGATGGAGCAAGAAATCACCATCGGTGGTGTACGTGTGAAGCATGTTTCCATGAGTGTTTTGAACCAGGACTTATTTTAGAGTTGCGGAGCGGACTGCCGCGACGGTAGATACGGACTACACGGAGTTCGCCATCTCTGACAACGAGAAGGCAGGCCTTATGGTAATCTTTTCTCCGGAAAAAAAAGCAAAGCAAATAAACCGCTTACAAGAAGAACAATCAATACGAAAATGACTTTGTTCAGCCATGGTGCAACACCAGGCATCTCCGGGGAAGTCTGGTGCAGTTGAATACTAGCGCAAGGAGAGCAGGGAAGATGCCAAGCAGCAAATGAGCTGGTTCGGTATGTATTTGTTTTCTTCTTTTAAAAATATATATTAGTAAATACAATTTGTTGGTTATGTGTGCGGCTCTGTGTTTGTGTTTGTGTGTGTGTGTGTGTGATTGTTGTGCTGAAGTACAGAATCAAAGTAACAACATCCTGATGCAAAGAAACTGAATAGGATGCACAGTCTGTTATGGGTTGCTACTGTGAAGCTTGGTGGTCACCAGGTTTGTCAGTGTTGGGGCAAAACATCTGTTCTTTGCTCATTTATTTTCTCAAGTATAATAGCTTCCTCCTGTGATCACAGGTGTTTTTTTTATAGCATAAACAAACATGCATTCGCATGTCCCAGTGAGTGAACATTGCAGACCATAATTACACCCCCGGTATAGGGGTGTCAGGGTTCGTACAGAGTCCTTGAACCCTGGAAAACTCCTTGAAAATTGGAAAACCTTTTCCAGGCCTTGAAAAGTGCTTGAAAATAGAGTTTTGTTAAATAGTCATTGAAAAGTACTTGATTTTTCCAAATTGTTGTCTATACATTTCGTCAGCAGCTTGTCTTATTTTAAAAAAAATGCAACCCCCTTTTTTTTCGTCAAATACAGTACACATTTTGGGAGAATAAAAGATCGAGTGAAAACGAAAGCAGATGAACTATTACTAGTCACCCGTAGTTGCTTCCCTTCCCGGAAGTTGGCAAGGGAAACAACTACGGAATGACTAATAGAAATTCACCAGAAACTTGATGACTTGAAAAACTGAAGGTAAGCTTGGTGCTTTGCATTAATTTGGGGAAAATCATGTCCTTGAAAAGCATTTATTTGGTCCTGGAAATGTCCTTGAAAACTCCTTGAATTGTATCAGCTCTGCCCTGCAGGAACCCTGGTGTGTGTATAGGTTTCACTCGTTTATTACGGTTTCTGCATGCAATGGATGTGCAATTGCTGTAAACCAGACCGTTCACTAGCTCTCAACCACCTCAGCACCATTCACATGTTTTTTCAACAGCTATTCATCACTGCTTGACTGTCAGCACTTACATACGCATGCGCACAAATAGCATCTTATTACATAACAATACCTTTTTTAAATGGGGGGGTGGGGGTTATATATGTGAATAGCAGTATTTGGGTTTTTCTTAGACATATTAATTTAGAATTTATATTTGTCTCTACAGATGCAGAGGTGGAAGCTGGAGAGGAGCTTCCGAAGTGCCCATGGCATTGCAAGGCAATTCACAGAAATCAACCCAAATATTGTTGTATAAAAAATAAAGGACACTGTTAAACGACTCACTGACTATTCAATTCAAGTCCAAAAGAGGTCCAAGACAAGCGGCTCGACTGGTAACAAGTTGGGAATTATGAATGGGCATACTTTATGCAGCGTGCGCATTACTGATGAGAGTTGATCATTGCGACCTCGGAACAGGTTATTTGGTGCTTGCGGAACACTGTTTTTTTTTCTTTTTTTGTTTGTTGAATTTAGTTTTTGTTTTTCTTATGGAATCAAGCAAGAATTGATTTCAGAGTCAGCGTTGTTTTGTTACATGTAGGTAAATTTTTGTGTACAATAATTCAATTTTCTTCACGTTTTGTGCATTTTCTCAAAACTACATTTATGTCACTTCAAAAGCCTGAGCCATGTTTTCTAATAAACTTCCGTTGTTGAAACTTTGCATACATCTTAAGTAATATATTTTCTCAAAAATGTTCAGAACGTATTGTGGAATTTGTGTGTGTGTGAGAAGTTATATAATTTTTTGTGATGTTTTTTCATAAAATTCAACATCACTCATTTTTATCACTAATATCTTTTTTAAGAATTGACAGATCAAAAATATTCTCTGAACAAATTTTTGGCATTGTATTAAAGTACACATAACAAGCTTCAAAACAAAATTCCATGCAGTTTTATAAAAGCCTTACTATTTTGAAAATGTGCTGTTTGGCGGCCATCTTGGATTGCTACCATGGCAACCGACTGTACAATTTTATTTTTTTTACTATTTTCTAAGGAGATAGACTGAATACTTTAATTCTAAAAAAAAATTAGACTCGAGAGTTATTAAACACAAAAAATCACTCTGAACACTGGTGTCTCCCCTTAACCGGAAGATAGGATTTCGAGTACACTGGTCAAACCCAAAGCAACAGTGGCCACATAAGATGTGACTGCTCAGATTAGATTTGACTGGTCTGCTAAGAACGTACTGGTCAGATAAGTTTTGAAGCTTTCTTTTACATGATTGCTGCCCGCTGCCAGGCATGTGTTAACGGTAGACTCACCAGTAGGTGGTGTTGCTAGGCAACGCAGGAAGTGGCGGGGAGCGGGAGGGCAGCGGCGGCGGGCGACCTGGTATGGCTGGGCGTGGCATGGCGCGCTCCCTGCCGCCCGGGACCACACAGCCTGGGGCTGGGGCCAGCTACGATGCCCAACAGGACCCCTACGAAAAGGACATGTCTGCGCAGATCTTTGAGGTGGGTCATCACCACCAGGGTGTCGGGAGGGTTAGATCTCTGCTGGGCAAATACACTCATACAATGAAATCACTTCACACCCAACTCTCCATCATGTTACGCAGTATAGTCGTTCACGGTTAACTGGGAATTCTCTCTGCAGTAGGTTCTCAGTGAGCCCTGATTGTGCAAATTCTACAGAGAATTTCAATCAGTTGATTTCATGCTGCTTCTTTGCTAGTATTTCATAGTCCAGGAGATTTTAATGTCAGATTTCAGAGAATTGAAGCACATTTTAGGTTTTTACTTTTGCTGTTTTTACGCAGTTATAGTTTCTCTGTAGTGTTAGGTTCTTTCTTTCGTTTTGTCTCTTACTTCTTTTTTTTCTTACTCTCCTTCTTCACAGTTTATTTTATTTCTTTGATTGCATTATAATGCTCTTGTTTAAAAGAAATAAAAGATTTTGAGCATTGTGTTAGAACATCAGCATCATCAGTGCATGGAGATATCTCAGTAAGACTTCTATGTTTCCTGGATCTTGCATTTTAGTATTCAATCAAGGCAAGAGACATTTGATTGCAAATGTTATGCAGTGGAAACAGGAAAAGAATACCATTTATCATCTTCAGAGTCCCATGATGAATTTAAAATCTCCATGAGAAGAAGTTCATCTTGTATATTTTGTATATATGTGCATCATATTACTTCTAATGGACATTGATTGTAGGAAACTTGATGTGTGATTAAACAAGTTTTGGGCCCTAAAGCTTCAAGATAAAGATCCACAGCTTATGAAATAATTCTGTTAGTGAAGAATGGCAGCTGTGTCATTCTTGATTGGTAGACTTCAGGCATTGTTTCTTGATGTAGATATATGAAGGTTTTGAGGTGCTAATGAAAATGGGTAAGACGCTATGTAAACATGACATTTGTACATACTTTTTGCACACACAGTTTGTTTCATGTTGGCCACGCATACAAATAATTGACACTTGTACAAGATGTAGCATACAACTTTCATCTTACTCTGTGTTACAAACATGTTTTCTTGAGTTGTGATTCATGCTCTGTACTGGACTCCTCTTCCAGATGGTTAATTCTGCGCAAGGCACGTACAATTCTAGCGGCAGCTCATGGTCCCTACCCTCTTTTGACGACTCAAACACATAGCTAGACTTCCGGTAGACCCTCTTTTATTACACCTCAGTGTTGTCCTCCTGCCATCATAGCATGTCTGTGTGTGTGTGTTTGTGTGTGTGTATTCATACCTTGTGGGCATTTTTCGTACCCCCTTTTACCCCTGGCTGTTTAATTTGTACTTCCCTTCGCTTCTGTTTTTGTGGCAAGCATGGCCCTCCAAGCCCGTAAGAGCTGGTCAGTATGATTTTGTTTTCGAGAGAAAAACAAATATTTGGTCTTTGCACAAGTCTCATCAGACCCCCTCCCCCCTCCACACTCTTCCGTGTTCACCAGTTTCACTGTTTGGATATGCCATTGATACGTTGTTAGTAATGAACGCATGAAAGCACTGGAAATGTGACACTGCTGAGTAATGTTATATATTTCATACGTGTGAAAGTATTCATTTGTTAGCTGTTGTTAGTACAATGTATTCACTTTTTACCTCGGACACTGGTGAAGAAATAGGCTAATCACAGCATAAAACAGTAGGAATAGCTTGTGGGCTAGAATGTTATTTTCATGCCTCATGAAATCTCATACTTAGTTGAGAGAAACAATGTTAAGAATCATTGCTGTTCTGTATTTTGTTGTTGGGAAAACACATGGTTTATTTGTTAAAGGTGCCTGCTTTCCTGTGTAAATAATCATGTAAACCACCACAGATCTGTCCAGACTTTTACATTGGACAAGCCATAAGGGCATCTTTCCACTTGGATTCATTTAACAACAAAAATGAACAGCCTGGCTGCTTGTACAGAGTTGGGTTGAATTAATTTAGCTGATTGAAGTAAGTGTAACCTAAATATTAATCCAGAAAGAAAAAAAAATTCCGTTCTGTGTTGAAAGCAGCTGAGCTGTAGAGTTTTGGTAATTGTCCAGTGGAAGGATGCTTTTGTCCAACGTAAAATCCTGTACAGATCTTTTGTGATTTACATGATTTGTACACTGAAGGAAGGTCTTTTAATGTATCATGGTCAGTATGCTGTAGCCAGCCAACTGTTTTAGCAAGACTGTTCACACCAACATCGTCTTTCATGAAGCAGTTGTCTCATTTCTGTTATTGAAAAGTGAACACTTATTGCCTTTTCATTAGTCATTTTGTGCATCTGTGATTTTATCCTTTCCAACGTGAATGAGAACAGCACTGTAGTTTTGTGGCAGTGTTTTTCTCAAAGGGAGTAGGTTTGCTTTGTGAGTGTGAGGTGGGGCTTATGCAGGTTGTTCCATGGGTACATAAAGGTGCAGAATGATACTAGTATGGGATACATGAGAATGATACTAGTATGGGATATCAGAGAATGATACTAGCTATGGGATACCTTAGAATGATACTAGATACAAAGACACAACTAACCTGCATGGTTGTTGAACAGCCCATTTCAATACTGGCTGTAGTTTCAAAAGCAAAAAAGGCTTAAAAAGGTACTGTCCTCCTCAAGTATCCTTCCTTGCTTATCACCACAGATTTGTCTATGCTTTCATGGAGAATAAGAGCATCCTTTTGCTTAAACACATACCAACGATTAATAGCATGGCTGCATCATGTGCAAAGTGAGCAACGTTTTGTTGAATTAATAGCTAGATTTAGAGACAAGAACAAAGCCCACCACTTTCTCTTCACCACCTCATTTTCTCTTGCCCGCTGGGATGCGCGCGCACAACGAAACTCAACAGTGCGTGTTAAAAATTGTCGCGGTTTAGACTGACGCCAGCAGAGAAGTTCTGTTCGCAGAAGAAGCGCGATGTGCGATGTGTGTTATGTGCGATTAATTTGCAACCCGAAGCTCTACTCATACAATTTATAACTGTTCAAAGTGAGACAGTTCACAAATTAAGGTCTGCCCTATAAATATAAGTATTCTATTTATATTAGGGAAGAAATAGAACTCTAAAGTCGTGAAGCGGCAACCGGCTCCGGGCCGCCATCTTTGATTTTCTCAAGCGCAACCTTGGCAAATGTATGCTACAGAAATGCAGTGAAAGATCGACTTTAGCGTCCACTCCAGACCTTAAAGTAGGAAGATATGAACAGTTAAAATAACGATCAGGTAACCTATATCCAATAGATTAAAGGTTTCCATACAGAAATAACCAAAACATGATTACAAAGTCAACAAAAGTAGATTCGTAGAATCGCCCAAATCAACGAAAGTCGTTTGTGTTTTTGGTGTGAACTTCGTTTCACCGCCAACCGGAAATGACATGTACGCAACATTTGGTATATAGCACTTCCTTATATGGCACGAAACGAATGTGGTTGGTTGAAAAAAGCCTGTACTAAATAAGCCTAATATATTAGATTGACAGAGGTGTCACTTGCAACATTTATTTGACAACTTAATGCCCACAGAAAGCAGCCAGATTGTTGATCGTTACCATGTGTTTGAAATAGAAGAAAGCTCTTATTCCTTGTAAAAGCGTGAACACAGTTGTGATGGTGAGCATGATGAATTCCATGAGAAGGAACGTACCTTTAACATTTTGTATGGTTTCGCTTAATTCTCTTTTGTTGAAGCATGATTTTTCTTGAGTTTAGCCTGGCAGTTTTTAGTGACACAGTTCGGTGTTGTGGTTACATCTGAAAGTGTTCCCCCCCCCCTCCGTTCATCATGCCTTGTTGGAAACGAATTTGTGCATTATTTTTGTTTTTGGCAGCAACAAGAGATGCATGTGTAGTAGTCGGTAACAAAGCATAACTTGATGTTGTTGTTTATTTACATGTAAGATAGTCTAGTATACGTTGCTGTGTATCTTGTGTTGATTGAAAGGTACCACGTACATGTAACATGATCATGGTCACTGCCTCAGATCTGTCCAGACTTTCACATGGAATATCTCAACAATATCTTCATTTTGATACATACCAGCAGTTAATACAGTGGAATGGGAATGTTTTTGTTGAATTATGAATTACTTTGGTAGATTGACATTGATGTTCCCAATATTGGCGTTAACCGGTAATTACCGGTATTTTACCGATTCAAATGAGAAAATACCGGAACAAAATTGGTTGCCGGTATGACCTACCGGTTGATTTTTAGAACTACCGGGTTTTTTTCGATGGTAAAACTACAAAACCAGTGTTCTGAGTTGGACTCTTACTGGTTCCAATGAGCAGCCTACTGCTTTTAAAATTTTTTTTTTTAACTGTTTGCACTATAAAAGTTTGCATACCGGTTTGAAAAAATACTGGCGCCATTACTGGTTCCTCACAAAATGATAAAAGAAAAAAAACCTGTAGAGGAAGCGGCCATACTTTTAATTTTTGGTATGTGCTTAAAGTTGAAGGATGATCTTTTCCTGTGTAAAAGCCTGAACAGATGTGTGGTGATGAATATGATCGCCAACACAAGGAAGAATTTACTTTAAAATGATACAATTGATAGGCCAGAATGATAAGCGTACTGCACCATAGAAAATAATGTTGAAGAGAACATTCACTGGCATGCTTCACTCTCAGTTCATCAGGGTTTTCTGAGACTTCTCTAAAACAAAATGTTGCACAGATGCATTTAATGAGCTGATAACGATGTGCAATAGTTACTAAGTTACTGCGGGTTTAAAACGGAAGTCATTATCAGAAACTATTTTTGTTTTTAGTAACATTTTTCAGACTGAATATGGTGAATGATGTAGGGATCGATAAAGGGTCCAATCAGGAGTTGTTTCTTTGGATCTAATCATTAATAGGGAGCTATTTTATGTATAATTTGATGGAAAAGGAAGAACTCGAAAGAGTTTATGTGTGTGAATGTGGGTGGTTGGGTGGGTGCGCGTGCATGTGTGAGTGCGTGCGTGCTTGTGTGTATTTCAAAGATGTTTTTGATCTGAAGCTGAAGATTGTTCTTTTCTTTTCTGGTGACTTCTGCTATCGGTTTAAAGTAGCGTGTTTCAAAGTCATTTTCATCCAGTATTTGTATGTATACAGGTATGCTTTTTCTTTAATCAACTGGAAAAAGACCATTAAACTAGCTGATACACCTTAGATGAGAAGTTCATAAAAGATAGCTAATTAGTTAATTTGGAGAAAAGTGAATAATACAGCTGAGAAGTGCCAGGTTAAAAGTTGCTAAGGATGAACAGTTGCCACCAACCGATGTCTAATGTGGTCGAATTGTACTTACAGGACAGCCCCGAGTCCCCTAACTGGCGACGGTCCATGGGTTCGACAGCCAGCAGCACCCCACCTGCCTCCAACCGACACAGTCTGGCTGACGACAAAGAGCACACCACCGACAACTCTGACAACTCTTCCAACTGTTGACAAGTCTTTCGTCTCTAGACCTTACCACCGACAACTCTGACAACTCTTCCAACTGTTGACAAGTCTTTCGTCTCTAGACCTTTAGTTTCTCATCGGCCAGTTGGCCTCGCGCCTTCACTAAACTTTTGCCTGTCGAGCGCAGGTGTTGTTGTCGCCCTTCAGAACTGACTCCATGCAGCCTGCGTTGTGAAGATGACACTGTTGGGAGTTTCACCCTGAAATCATCCTGCTGTTCTTTACCACCCAGCCCCTGTTTTCTGAAAAGAATGTTGTGTGAGAACAAGACTGTGACACATGCTGATTACGGTGGAGTTTGTTAAACTTCAGCCTTTGAAAAGACATCAGTGGGACTGTCAGCTTTCCACGTGCTTGCATGCTGCAGGAATAACCAACCCCTCTCCCCCCACTCCCTAACACACACATTGTTACTGTTAGTGTCAGGAGGCAGACGGGCCGAAATCGTTGCTGGATACACAAATTGTATGCTCTTGTTTTCTCCACGTTTGACTGTTCCTTACACCTTTTTCCAATTTAATCGTGCTTGAACCACCATACATGTCATTGGTTTTCTTTGGCGCGACTGTTTGAATGATGAAACTGCTACATAAAGTTTTAGTTGTGTGTGAGTGCAATGCTTGAATGTGGTGTGGTTGGAGTATAGTGTGCGCATCTGTGTGTTTGAATATTGAGTGTAAACTAGCCTGGAAAAGTGGAATCATTCCTGGAAATATGTGTGATTGGGAAAGAAGTAATTGGAAGAAATGGGTAAAGCGAAAGAAAATTACTACTTATTTCCTTCTAAAATAAAGGAGGATGTGTGAACATGTGTGTGCGTCTGTGCGTGTGCATCTTCTTGAATGTTTTCAGAATGAACTTCATCTTCTTGTAATGCTGTTTGATCTTATGCTTATTAAAAAAAAAGGCATATCTAATGTTTATACATATGTACAACCAACTTCTGTTGGGAGAAGTATATTTTTTGTTAGTGTAGTAACGATTTTGGATGTCAAGATTGTTGGTTGGTTTGGTTTTTGCTGTTTCTCGTGTGCCTTTCGTTCTGTGAAAGTGTGCGTCTGTTTTAACTCTCAGTTTACCTCCAAGTTTGTGTGATACACTTTTTGTTCAGTGAACTTCTTTCAGTTTTCATCAAAGGTGTGAGTGTATGTGATGATCAGTGTTATGCCCAGCAGTTTTTGCCCGCTCTGGTTTTGTATTTTTGTTTTCAGATTCTTTAATAAATTTTCTTTTGAGAAAGACCTTTTAGTATATTGACATGAATGCTCTCAGATATTAGTTGCAAAATCTGATGGGAGGAGTACATTTTTATAAGCATCAAACTTCACAGGGGGAAAAAAGACAATTCTTTTTTTTCAACTTATACAGGCATTTTGAAGCATAGTTCTGAATGTACATCATTCAAAAAGGGTCCCGTTTACTCTTTGGACACAAAAATATGTGCAAGGGGGGCAACTCTGCTGTAGAAGTCTCTTTTAGTTGTACATTGATACCTGTGACAAAGGACACCCTTGGGACCAACCAAAAGTGTCCCTACATTGCAGGTGTCCTCTCATGACAGGTATGTTTTGCTAAAGTTAATGAACAACGGAAGGTGTCCTCTCCTGGGAAGGGCCTGACATCACAGGCACCACTGTAGACGTTTGTGTGTTTTTCAGTTGTACAGGGTGACTGTGATTTTGTTGTGAGCGTGACTGTCTTGTATCAGACGACGACCATTGACTGCCCGCCCTGCGAGTTGAAAAGAGAAAGGAGGGTCATAGTTGGCGGGCTGTCGCTGTAGCTCGGAAGAAAACGCAGTGTTGGTGAACATGCCTCACACCACTTGACCTTCTTGCTTCTCTGTTGTTGTTTTTATCAAGTGTATTTATTGGCTGTTGTTGTGTTTTTGGTTTTAAAGACAGTACGTAGCCTTTGTTGTACAATTTCGTTGATGTGTACATACGATGGACTCAGCCGATTAAGTTAATAGCAGTAACCTTGTTCCTCACTTGTGTTTCAGCAAATACCCCCGCTTCCCCCTTCTCCCCCTGAAGGTCCACATTTTTACTGAGCTGTGAAAGCTGTGCTAAACTGTACATGAAAGAAGGTAGAGAGAAAGAAAGGCTCACACATATATCTCGGCTGTAAACTGAATCTTGCAAACCATGAGGAAAAGAGCGAGTGTGTGTGTGTTCATTGATGATATGGCAGTGATGAGAGAGAATCTGATATGGTTGTTGTTTTACATGGGGATTTTAGTGCAGTGAACTGTTCTTACACAGCAGTCGTGGTATTCATTTTTTGCCATTAGCTTTGTCCTTGTAGCTTCAGTGTACATAGGAACCCTTTATGGCATACTTCTGTAATGTAGCAGTGCTTTCTTCACCTGTACCGTTTTGAATTGTAGTGGCCGCTGTTCTGACTAGATGGACAGGGAGACTTGGTACCATGACATCATCGCTACAGTTGAAATCATTGCAACGCCCAACTTTCATCAAAGGTACCTTCCTGTTGGTGTAAACCATCATGTAAACCACCATAGATGTGTCCAAGTTTTTACATGAGGTTGAAGAATGCTTCCATTTGGACACTTACCAAAATCAACACTAATCACACTTCCTGTGCAGAGTTAGGAGACCAATTCCCACTACAGCCTTGCTATTGTAGTTTGGTATGTGTCCAAGTGGAATGATGCTCTTACCCCGTATAAAAGCTAGCACGGAGCTATGTTGATTGACACAAGATTTACACGAGAAGGAGTGTACTACTACCGTGTCACTGGAACACAGTGTTATCATCAACAGCTTTATCATAAACAGTGTGCACATAGAGGCGACACATTTTTACTGCTACAAGTGGATGTCTTTTAAAAGTTATCATTTTAAAGCTTTTTTGGTAGGGTGGGTATCAGCTGTGATGATGGGTTTTGATAAGTGCTTGTTTGCGTGAAGGATAGAAATTGTATGAAGAATGGGGTGCACCGTTGAAATGCATGCTTGTTTATTAAAACACAACAGGATAGGCTAGGCTGTCAAGTTGTTTGAAGAACCCATAATTAGATATTGGACCCTTGGAATTGTGCAAGGACACTTTTGCAGATCAGAGTAATAATCATGATTTCTGAAACGTAATGACCTCTATTGGACAGATTTTGTCCGTAGATGGCCTCTTGTGATGGGAAGTTCATAGCCAAGACTATGAAGAAACAAACAGTAAAGGTGAAAACAGAGAAATTTGGCCAAAAAGCTGCAAGCCAGTTGGATTAGTGTTTTTAGTTTTGCCAGACGCTACTTGTCTGTATGACAGGTTTTTTTTTAAGCCTGAAGCACTTGTATGAATGTCTGTGTTGTGTAGACAATTCAGGTGCGGAAGATGCTTAAGTTAGTCAGTGAGGGGCAAGAACAGAACAATAAAGAAAGATTTGAAGTGTTCTTATTTTAATATTGTGCCAAAGGCTGTTCTACTCAGCATTTATTTGCACCTGAATGTATAAGTTATGCTTGACTTTCTTCCTTGAAATATGTCGGTAAAGACGATTTTAGGTGTTTTGGTTTTTGAGTTTGTGCAATTTTTTTGTAAAGAGGAATTGGCATTTGATGAATTAACGATTTGTTTCGATACTATTCTCTAAACCTCAACACATTTGTGCTTTGTCCTTGCCTTCTGCTGAAAACATGAATGTGCTTAAAAGTGCAGCTGCATCGTCCAGCCCGAGTTTACATTGTGTACGCATGCACACACATGCACACACGCACGCTTTTCATTCCATACTAAAAATGCTGCTTTTCCTCTCTCACTGATGAAGGTGCTTCATTTGATCCTGCTAGGGAGATGTGTTTCTGTTTGTCATGCTCTTTGTGATTGGTGTTGTCTGATGGGTGCACAGTTGGATTGTTTCGCTGCGGTGTATGAGTTGCTGTGTACATAACGCTGATGTCTGTCGGGCACTGCGTGTTGAAACTGATTCCAAGGAAAGCGTGATCTCCGAGCTTCCCGTAGCAAGATGTGTGTGACATCCATGCAAGGTTATGATGAAAAGGGGATTGTTTAGCCTTGACTGGAAACAAGGCTGTGTTAATTATTTTGTACTGTTTGCAGAGAAAACGGATGAAAATCAGTAAAATATATTTAGAACTAACAGATGGTTGTACTTAAAAGATTTATTTCTTGAGAGTTTCTTTGTTTCTTTTACAAGCTTTCCATGTATTTAGATTGGCTTGCAGACATTTTTTATGCAGTACGCAGTATATGCTTCAATTCTGTGTAGTTTGTACTTTTTTCTGGTAACCGACAAGGTAGAGAGAAAAAATGTAAGCAGAAGATTTTAGCCAAAATAAGATCAAGATAATGATAGCCGATTGTCAAAAATTTATTTGCCCGTTTCAGTTCGATCAGCAAACGCATCAGGCTAAGCCATATAAATGTAACACTACCAGTAGACTGCACCAGGTATTTAACAGCTTAGAGCGCACTTCATGAATGCTACCCATGGATACTTACTGCCTGAAGCTTAGCACCTGGTATACCCAACTTAACTGCCAGTAACAGAAAAATGGAATTTGATATTCTGTTCATGTAAGGATACACTTCTCAGGGCCTCCTTGTTTGTTACTGGTAACAGATTGTTCTTTTGTTGTAGCTAGCTTATTCTGGTTTATGACTGTGCGTGTTTTAGCGTGTTTAGATGCACAAAGGTGTTTCTTTGCTTTTTGTTGGGCACATGGAAGCTTTGTACTGCTCAGGCATGGGAATTGTCCGCCGAACGGCGGATAATTGTCCGCCGAACGGCGGATTTCCGCCGAAATTTTTGTTTGTTCCGCCGGAAAAGCAAAAGTGTCCGCCGAAAAAATAAAGGGGGGAGGCACACAAAAAAAGCACCTGTTACTTTTGCCTTAGCGCAAAAGCCCGCGAAAACTTTGTTCACGCACTGCTACCGCCCGCCTCAGTTACTTGAACTTTGAGTGAAACAGCTCGCTGTTGATTCGCAGGCACGCGACAGCATTGAACGCAGTGTACCAGTGAAAATGTCGATCGCGCGTGTTGTAAAACGTGGTCAAAGATTCGATGACACTGGATGCGCGAACAAATGGAAATGGGAGTGGGTGTCGGCTGTTGTGGAAGTGAATAGAGACAAACAGTGCGTCGGCACCTGTTTTAGAAAAATTGATGTCCGTGGTTCAGCATGGTGCATCGTCTGCAACACCTAACTGTTACTGACCATCTCCGCAGGAAGAAGCACATTGAAACGTGCTCTTCTCTGAAGGACAATCAACGTTTGCCAGGTGGGTTTTTTTCTGCTCAAGTAAGGCACAGTGCTCCTGAATTGTTTGATTTTCCTTCGATTTTATACCGCAGAAGAAGAACAGATTTTGGCTCAAGTCAAGTGAAGAACACCGCTCTAGATCTTAACTTTGCGCATCTGTTTCAGTTTTTCTCCATTCGAATGTCACTGTGCTGATCGTATTCGTAATCTTCGAACTATATTTACCAAATTTAAGCAAGGGTTGGAGCTGGGCTGGTACCCAAACCGCTAACCCACAAATAGAAGAAAAATCTATGCGTTGAGCCTTATTTTCTTTTTCTTTTTTTTTAATACTTTTTTTTAAAACTCCTTGTAAGAGATCATGGGAAAGTAACTTAAGTAGGCAATTCTTATTGGTGAGCCTTTGTAACTTTTATGTTTGAAAGTAAACCAGATTGTGTTACAAGTTACATTTTCCTGTTTGTCTCAACAGATCAATTTTTTAACAAATTTCAACCATATAATACATGTATATATTTATTTTCTTCAAAAAATCAAAAATTGGTACTAAAAACTCTGATTCTAAAAACAGAATTTAATGGCAAACTTGGAGCTCAGATGACACCAGATTGCACCATCTGGGTTCTTTAGAGAAAACAAATTCCAGGGGGGCATGCCCCCGGACCCCCCTCGCTTCGCGTCTTCAATTAAAAATTTTCAGCCTTTTTTTACAATTTTCAATTCCCATGCCTGACTGCTGTAATGTTCATATCACAAGGGTTATAAGAGGAGCGGGAGGGAAATGCTGAGATGTCGGGATGACTGAGAGTAAGGTTATAAAAAATGTTCATTTACATGTAACTTGAAATATCATTTGAACAGACATTTCAGAGGTAGGTGTTAGCCAGTGTTATAATTTTCAGTCATTCCTTCAGACGAAAAATTCTATCTTGTTTGCGAAATGTTGGTATGGTGTGTTTGATTGTCTTTGAAAGTTTGAATGACAGATGGATTCTTGTAAGCTATTCCAGGTGTCATAAAGGGTAGTTCTCTTGAATGAGTGAATGTTCCCTGTTGAGGTACAGGTGAGTTTGAAACAATTCAATTCTTGGAGAAAAGAATTTTGGCATGTAGATTTTGTGATGAAGGGAATTTGGGGACAAAACTGTTCGGCTCATGAACTCCACTTGATCTATAACCCTTGTAGGAAGCACAAGCAAAACAAAACAAATCACATTTATCAAACTATTGAAAGTTCATATCACAAAGCCTGGCTTCTTCAGCATTGGTGTACAACCGGTTTTTTTAATCTCACAATTTTTAGATGTAACACGGGGGGGGATAACTATCATGTTTGCAAGATGCTTTTAAAAAGTATTTTTGTGCTTGTGCTGTTTGGTCACTGACTGATGTTTTAATATTTTAATATTTAAAATACTTGGTGCAAGCACAACTTTTCTGCATTGTTCATAGTGGTAACTTTTGTCCCAGTTGTATTTTCACACTTCTGTCAGTGATAAAACTCTTGCTGAACATCACGCAGACTTTAACAACACTATCTCGTTTCATGGTATTTGGGAATAAAGACACTTCTTATTCTCAAACAGCATAAGCTTATCTCACATTATGGTGTCATCAAAACCTACAGACAGCATAAGCTTATCTCACATTATGGTGTCATCAAAACCTACAGACAGCATAAGCTTATCTCACATTATGGTGTCATCAAAACATATAAACAGCATAAGCTTATCTCACATTATGGTGTAATCAAAACCTACAAACAGTAACACACTGAACTTTGTTATTGAGGATTTTTTGACAACTACTACGACTACTAAACTGTGCAATGATTATTGTTGACTTTATATTAGTAAGGTTTCCATTTGTATTTCTTGGTAATATTTGAATATGGGAATAATAGCAACACTTTGTATAAACTGTATATTGTAACAATGCTGTCTTTTTGTTTCTTGCTGTGCATTAGTGTTTATTATTTGCCGGTTTCTCCTCTTCTTATTCAGTTGAAGGAACTCGTCTTTGTATGCTAGCCAAGTCTGTATAGTTTGTTTTTTCGCGAAATTGCTCGTTGAACAAAGTCTACGTGATTAATGTATAGTTTACATAACTGCTGTTTTTTCTTGTGAACAGCATACATTGTACAGTCATTTTGTATGTCACAATGAGAAAAAAATTGTAATAAACCTGTGTACAACCATCACAAATTCTGAGTGAATCTTACTGCTGATGTGGTTGTGTGTGTGTGTGTGGGTGTGCACACCAATTAGACACAATTAGTTGAACCACTTCACAAAAATGAAGTGTGTGTTTAACGTAGGCACCTTTCATACTCTCAAACACATACTCGCACGTGCCCGTCCAAACACACAGATGCACACACGCACGCACAGAATGTATGTTCACTTTTCCCCCCAGATAACTGCTAAATGAACCATACATTTCAATTAAACAAAGAATCCAAACAGCACAGACATGAACACATTTAATGGCTTTAAATTTTAAACTTTTCTTCAGTGATGTATTCAGAAGTATTTTACTCGCATTCATTTATTAACATTTAAAAAATCATAACTTTTAGGAAGACAGCTACTCTGTGTGGAATCAATGTTGCCTACCATTGGGTTGTTCTCCAGAGCTGTGTACCAGGGGAAACCATGTTACCAAGTTGACATTTCCTTACTTAAATGCGACATTTTAACCATACATTCTTTCTTTATTTGGTGTTTAACGTCGTTTTCAACCACGAAGGTTATATCGCGACGGGGAGATGGGATAGAGCCACTTGTTAATTGTTTCTTGTTCACAAAAGCACTTATCAAAAAATTTCTCCAGGGGCTTGCAACGTAGTACAATATATGACCTTACTGGGAGAATGCAAGTTTCCAGTACAAAGGACTTAACATTTCTTACATACTGCTTGACTAAAATCTTTACAAACATTGACTATATTCTATACAAGAAACACTTAACAAGGGTAAAAGGAGAAACAGAATCCGTTAGTCGCCTCTTACGACATGCTGGGGAGCATCGGGTAAATTCTTCCCCCTAACCCGCGGGGGGTATTTTACCAATACAAATTATTTCAATAATAAATACTAGTTCAATATTTATCCTTGGCCTGGAGAGAAAGAATTAAAAATACTTGCCAATTGTGTTGGTCTACGTTCAGTAAATTACAAGGGTTTAAAAGTACGTCAACTTCGTAACATGGAAACCAAAAGTTGTGACATGGATTTGAACACTAACAATTGAAAAAAAAAAAAGACCTTCGGACGCTGAAGAAATAGAAGAAAGAAAAAAGAAGAAAAAAACCCACAGTTTTTTGTTGCATGGCTGTATCATTATCTTATTGGAGTAGTTAAGAGTAGAAATAATTAGTATTTAGTGTAGGAGGAGGGTTGGGGGTGGGTAGGGAGGGGGTGGGTATGGTTTACTTTGAGCAGGTCGGTTTCAGTTTTAATAAACAATTTTAGAGAATTGTGTATCTTATATTTGAGTCTTTCGTGTTTTAGACATTGATGCATTTAATAGTTTTAACGAGTTGCCTTTTGTTTTATCATTCTGGTGTTTATCTAGATGTGCTGTGTATCTTATAAGAAGTTCTTAAAAGTTCGAAGTTATTTTAGCATATAGGTTTTTTTATGGTCTTAACAGTTAAACATGTATTACGTTATCATTAAGATTCATGCTTTGTTAGCACTAAGCAGTTGTTTTAATCAGTCTGGTTTTCTCTTGTTTTCATCTTATGAACATTCTAAATGTTAGACTAACTTATTGTCTTGTACAGAATAACAACTGTGTGAATGGTGCTATACTGAATGAAAGAGTGTGACATGAAGTTCTTGTACATCATTGTAAAGAGTGTGAATGACGTTTTAGTTTAGATGTCAAGCGCTTAGAGCAAGCCTTTTTAACGAAAGTTTTTGATTTAGCGCTATATAAATGTTCTTATTATTACTGAGAAAAGTAAAGAGAATACTTTCTAGTTTCCGTTTAATATACGTTATAACCATTTAAAGGACTGAAAATGCATGTCACAAAAGGGCGGGGATGTAGCTCAGTCGGTAGCACGCTGGATTTGTATCCAGTTGGCCGCTGTCAGCGTGAGTTCGTCCCCACGTTCGGCGAGAGATTTATTTCTCAGAGTCAACTTTGTGTGCAGACTCTCCTCGGTGTCCGAACACCCCCGTGTGTACACGCAAGCACAAGACCAAGTGCGCACGAAAAAGATCCTGTTATCCATGTCAGAGTTCGGTGGGTTATAGAAACACGAAAATACCCAGCATGCTTCCTCCGAAAGCGGCGTATGGCTGCCTAAATGGCGGGGTAAAAACGGTCATACACGTAAAAGCCGTGGGAGTTTCAGCCCATGAACGAACAAACAAACAAGCATGTCACAAAACAGTACCCAGCTCTGGAGAATAAGCCATAAACAAAAAGATACCCACAATGTATTGGCACACTAACCAGATAAACAGCTCTACAGCAATGCTAAGTCAACAACACAAAACAAAACATTTGTTAAAGGACAAGAACAGGTTTGTTTGCAATCAAACATGGGATCTTTACTGAAATGAAAACTAGTGGTTTATCATGTATATACCTACATTTTAGCGCTGATTTTGACAGACAAAGCCACAAAACCCCTTCAGCTAGGGCTTTTAATTTTACAGAAAATCATCAGGACCTTTTATTTTTCAAATACTGAAA
Source organism: Littorina saxatilis (assembly GCF_037325665.1). Taxonomy (NCBI): domain Eukaryota; kingdom Metazoa; phylum Mollusca; class Gastropoda; order Littorinimorpha; family Littorinidae; genus Littorina; species Littorina saxatilis. The sequence continues at coordinate 15,830,966 of NC_090261.1, forward strand.
CTGTTCGTTTCCTGACTATTTTGCTTAACTAGGTATTCAAGTGGACTATAATTTTTATAAAAACAATGTCATGCATAATAAGGTGGTAGTTTACAGATGTTCAAAGTTAATTATCTGGCATGAATGCTGACAACGATATGCAGCACATTAAACTGTATATTTGAGCAGTTATGCGACTAAACAACAAAACAACCTGCAAGTTTCTTGTATGAATAATAATCTCACAACCTAAAGTTACTAATCCTCCTAACTTTTCCCTGACTTCAACCCTGAACAGACAATCCCAGGTACAGGTACACAGTATCTTCCATTTTTCACTGAATCAGTCATTGAATCAGCCATTGAATCAGTCATTGAATCAAGTCATTGAATCAGTCATTGAATCAAGTCATTGAATCAGCCATTGAATCAGTCTTTTGTTTGTTTGTTTGCTTAACGCCCAGCCGACCACGAAGGACCATATCAGGGCGGTGCTGCTTTGACATTTAACGTGCGCCACACACAAGACAGAAGTCGCAGCACAGGCTTCATGTCTCACCCAGTCACATTATTCTGACACCGGACCAACCAGTCCCAGCACTAACCCCATAATGCCAGACGCCAGGCGGAGCAGCAACTAGATTGCCAATTTTAAAGTCTTAGGTATGACCCGGCCGGGGTTCGAACCCACGACCTCCCGATCACGGGGCGGACGCCTTACCACTAGGCCAACCGTCCCGGTATTGAATCAGTCATTGGATCAGTCATTGAATCAAGTCATTGAATCAGCCATTGAATCAGCCATTGAATCAGTCATTGAATCAGTCATTGAATCAGCCACTGAATCAGTCATTGAATCAGTCATTGAATCAGCCATTGAATCAGTCATTGAATCAGCCATTGAATCAGCCATCGACACATTCATCTTTCCATCCACTCCACCAAACAGGGATTTATGCCGTAATGTTATTAAAACCACTTTGATCCTGGCAGTCCTAAGGCTCTCTGGTGTTATGTATCATGAAATATTTACAGCAAAGAGTTGAAATGCCCAACAGCAAATAGCCATACGGCTGCTTAGAAGATGCAAGAGAATATGCATCACCATCCATGGCACAACAGTAAACAAAACAAAAAAGCAACAGGACTTGCTGCAAAATGGATGTACAGTGGTACCTGCGATGAGAGGACACCTGCCATAAAAAGATGCCTTCAGTTTTCCCTTTTTCTACTATCTCTATCAAAATATACCTTTCATGACAGGCCACCTGCAATGTAGGGACACTTGGCTAGTCCCAAGGGTGTCCTTTCATTGCAAGTACCTGTACCACTGTAACCGCAAAACAATTGCAACAGCATGTGAACAACCAAACACCTCTGTAAATCAACCCCTGAATCAAATCTAGGTGAATCTGCAGCATAGCAGATCCCATCCCTCTTATTAGAACTATGATAATCCTTCGCAATTTAACACCTCTATTGTCAACCTACAAAAAGAAGAAATTTACTTTTTATTAAGATAGACTCTGCTCAAGTAAGGGAGATAATACGAGCCAAGGTAGAGAACTCCATCTTTTTCCTCAGCCTCACTGACGGCAGGTACTTGTTTTCCGGTGGGGTCGTGCAAGGTGCGGACGATTTGTCCGTCCTTGTTCAGCTCTACCAGCAGTCCATGCTTGGGGATCAAAGACATCATGGTTTCTTGCGACACCAACTGCAATTAGAAAGCAAAAACGCCTCTGTGGTTTGATCAGCAGTATAAGGATTTACTTTCTGGAGTTACCTTTGTGGAACAATTTAAACTCACTCACTCCACACCCTGCTCCTCCCCAAAATACTTTACCTTGGCAATGAGAGATCTCAGCAATGGATAGGGAGCGGCAAAGTCAAGCAGAGAAAATTGGTCAGCACGACGGATACTGGCCATCCCAACCCAGTACGTGCCACGGCCTGATCTTCGGATGTTGTCTGGCCACCCCGGCAGATTGTCTGCAAAAACATCCGTCTCACCCTTCTGCGGTCCCGTCAAATGATACCTGTGACAAAAATATAGGGTGACCCCCAAAAATGCAACCCACACAAATGTTAATAACTTCTACTTCTGTTGATCGAATTACTTTATTGTACATTAAATTCAGCTGATGCATGACCATTCGACAAAGTAACTAGTTAATAGGTCAAATGGTCTGACTTTTGTGCACTTAAAAAACAATGTCCAGAATTTGAGGATCGACTCATCATTACGAGGTTTGAAACTGCACAAAAGAAACACACAGAATCTGAAATAACTACTTGTTTTCAGCACTGGTTGTTTCTATGTGATACCAACATGGTTTTACTCACTCTTGGTAGCATGGGAAGGTCCTATTATCGGTAGCGTCTTGTGACCCCAAACCTACCATATATAAGTATAATGTTTACGCAAATTTCACTAAAAGTGTTTTTTCCTTCAAGTAAACTCATTCCAGTTATATAGACACTGCAGCCATATTTACAACCTTCAGTTCAACACCGAATTAATTTTTGAAATACAGCAGTCCCTCTCATGAATGGACACCCTTGGGCCATAGCAAAACTGTCCGTACATTGCAGGTGTCCGGTCACGGGAGGGCCGGGTGACCACACCACCCCCCTCCCCCATACACTCACACAGAGACACACAAACAACAGGATTGAGTCTATGCTAATCACTTCTTGTGGCTACTAAACAATAACAATAAACTCCTAATACTTCTTTAAACGTTCTGTAAAAATGATTTGTATGAAAAGTGTTGAAAAGAAGAGATAAAATAAATCCTCAAGGCAGTGAACACACTCACCATGCACTGACATACGAAAGCAGCCACACAAACACAGCACAGAGGAGCGTGTGCAGATGCTTTGCAAGAATAAGCTTGAAAACTAGTTTGAATAAATAGCAGCAGATAGAGCTGCATGTCATAATCATGTAATTTATTTTCTTCTTGTCTGGCTTTATTGACTGCATGCCGATCATGTGGCATGGCAGTGACTTTTCACTCTTCAGTCGGAAATACACCGTACATAACACAGCTCCCACTCTCCCTCACTAATGCCTACCCCAAGCTGTGACAACTGATGCTTGGAAATTGTGTGGAAGAGTATGTACACCTCTCTATTTCTCTCCAATGCTCTTCCTGCTGACATGCAGTGACACCGGAGACCCCACTGAGTTTTGCCAGCTACCCCTCAACCCCCCCTCCCTCTCTCTCATTCCCTCCAGCCATGTACTGTTTGGGGCTGTGGCCAGAGAGGCCAGCTGCACTGTTCACTCAGAGCAAAACCAGTTGACTGTGTCTAACTTTTGACAAAGCAAGACAACTGAAGGATTCACAGATTAGGCAACCGACTCACTGGTCAAGGCTGAGGGGAAACAAGAGTATCTTGTCAATGAAAGAGGTTACACACAGACACACGATGCTGAGAACCGTGGCCGTTTTTTCACTCTCTTTTGCTCAGGACCTTCATCGACTGTGGTTTCTGTTGTTTACGTCTAACAGACAAGAATAAAGAGCACAGTGCAGTTTCATGTTGGCATCTTCGCATGTACTCCACTCCTGACCAAAACTACCCTCCCTCCTGATGGGTACACGTGCACTCAAGTTATCAGTGACTGTCATCACACCATTGCGGCTGTGATCCTACCAAGAGCCGGACTGCTCTGTTATCGATTTTGTTGTGGTGAAAATTTGACGATGGTCTGTCCGTACATTGGAGGTATGACCTGCTGTTGGGACCGAAAATGAGTGTCCGCGTCCACGTTTTGCAGGTGTCCGTTTAAGGGGGGGGGCAAATATAGAAGGAAAACACTCCGTGCCGAGCAAATGTGTCCGTACATATCAGGTGTCCGCTCACGCCGGGGGCCGTACATAGCAGGGACTGCTGTACACACATGTACATAACCACCCCCATACATACCCTAACTTGCAAAGCCTAAGGCCTGCTACTCACCGCATGATGCGAGCCTTTGTAGTTTCGGCCACCAGGATATGAGACTTGTCACTTGAGATAGCCAGACCGTTGGCAAACGCAAAACCGCCAGCCAGCTCCTTTATATGCATGGTGTTTGGGTCGTATGACAACAGCCTGGCAGAACGTATACCAAACAACACTGTATTACATGTATGCAGGGTCCCCACTGGTTTTTAGAAACAAAATTCCATGACTTTTCCATGACTTTCCATGAGCCTCAATAACATTTTCCATGACTAGATCCACAGGTCGCCATTTCCGAACACGCAAACATTTTACGTCTTGTCACTGCCAGTTTTGACACTGGCTTGCTTTACACTGAATTTGAGTCAGTTTCTACGCAGTGTCTCTTCGACAAGCAAGTCAAGCATTTGCTACGCAGTCAGATTATCAGTAATGTTTGCTGCTCCTGTCATTTCACTAAACTGGACCAGCCACTGTTTGTATCCATCTGCACTTTCGTAAATTCCGTTTCGTAACCGTCACTGTGACTTGAACTGTCATTTTTTTCACCGCGATACACAGTTCATTGCGAAGATCTTCCTCGGTAATTCGTTCCAATTCCGCATACTTTTTGTTGTCAAGAAACAACTCGAAAGAAAGTTTCAAACTCATCATCCTCCATCTTGCTTGTCAAAGCGCTAAAGTACTTTATCGATGCAAAAACAAAAGCAGAAAACTTCGACGAAACCGACTCAAATGCAGACGACACGACGAGATAACGGAAGGAAGTGAGCCTCGCTTTGGCTCAAGTGCCGTTAAAAATACTGTTATTCTCGTATGCAAATACGAACGAGAAGTTGGTCATATGAACAAGCCTTGTGCTGGTGACGCAAATCGCCGCTGGCTGGCAAAGGGGGGGGATGGCTGGGCGACGAAAATCGCCGCTGGCGTGCTAAAGGTTAATTTTTTTCTTTCTTATTTTTGTTAAATTCCATGACTTTCCATGGCTTGAATTGAAATTCCATGACTTTCCAGGCCTGGAAAATTAAAAATCAAATTCCATGACTTTCCAGGTTTTCCATGACCTGCACGAACCCTGTGTATGTTACAAAGGTCCTGTCATCACAGGTACCACAGTAATTACAAGCATCTGAAATTATTTACAAAGAAAAAACAGTGTCTTAATTCCTAGTCTCTTTCTTTTAAACAAACGAGGCAGCAGAACCCCCCTCCTCCTTTGAAAATATGAGAAAATCAAGATTTGAAAAGGAGAGCCGTCTCAGAATGGAGGTAAATCTACTGATAAGTCTCAAAACTGATTGTCTTGAAATAGGGTTCCACTTTACACTCATATTTTGACTTCATTCTGAGAAAATAAAAACAGCGGTGAAGTATACTGAAGGTCACACCATACCTGCCTGACATGTCAGCCTCCAGAAGGCAGTAGCGGTTGTGTCGGCGGTCCCAGCGCGTGCTGGAGTCTGTGAAGTAAATGGTTCCATCCAGACCTTCTTCAACGTCGTTGAAAAATTTGGGCAGCTGACCGGCCATGGGGGTCTGAGAGGACAAGACGTCGTGAACGTCACCTGTGGATTTGTTGGGAACGTTAGAAAAAAGTGAGATGAATTTTTTCAACAATGGTACCGGACTTTCCGGACTATCTTCTTCTTCTTCTGCCTTCATGGGCTGAAACTCCCACGTACACTACGTGTTTTTTTGCACGAGTGGAATTTTACGTGTATGACCGTTTTTACCCCGCCATTTAGGCAGCCATACGCCGCTTTTGGGGGAAGCATGCTTGGGTATTTTCGTGTTTCTATAACCCACCGAACTCTGACATGGATTACAGGATCTTTTTCGTGCGCACTTGGTCTTGTGTTTGCGTGTACACACGGGGGTGTTCGTACACCGATGAGAGTCTGCACACAAAGTTGACTCTGAGAAATAAATCTCTCGCCGAACGTGGGGACGAACTCACGCTGACAGCGGCCAACTGGATACAAATCCAGCGCGCTACCGACTGAGCTATATCCCCGCCCCATTCCGGACTATAAGGCGCTTCGTTATATAGGGCGCAACCCCCACTTTTGAGGTAAAATTGAGAAAAAACATAACATTAGGCGCTTCCGGTCTATAAGCCGCACATCAAAGGAAGAATACAGAGTGGAAATATTTGTGCTCTGTGTGTGCCCGAGATCAAAGGCAGGTCCATTGTGATAGTTGGGTGGCCTTGTTTACAAACACGACCTTCTTCCCCAGGGTCAATGACCCAGTTTTAGCTATGAGAAGTGGTTCCCCTTTCATATCTGAGAGAGGAAACTTTCCCTGCACCGGGTCAATGACCTTATCTATGATCTATGAGAGGGTCAATCTCCTTTCACCTCTGAGAAGAAACACTGGTGTGCCGTGAGATCAAAGGCAGGTCCTTTGTGACAGCTGGGTGGCCTTGTTTACAGACAGGACCTTCTTCCCGGGGTCAATGACCCAGTTTTATCTATGGGGGGTGGTCTTTTTGATGTCTTGAGAGGAAACTTGGCCAGGGTAGTACTTGTAGCTGAAACATGCATTATCACAAGTTGTTTGACTGGTACTCAGGCGGTCTCTTTGATGTCTGAGATGAAACTTGGCCAGGGATTTCTATTTTAACAACACATAGGGGCTTCTGTTCCATAAGCCCATAAGCCCCAGGGGTCAAGATTGAGAAAAAAAGTTGCGCCTTATAGTCCGTAAAATACATTTGAGGTAGCTTACATCTACAGTGCAGCTTCCCCTTTCACTTGATGTCTTCCCCTTTCACTTGATGTCTTCCCCTTTCACTTGATGTCTTCCACTTTCAATTGATGTCTTCCCCTTTCACTTGATGTCTTCCCCTTTCACTTGATGTCTTCCCCTTTCACTTGATGTCTTCCCCTTTCACTTGATGTCTTCCCCTTTCACTTGATGTCTTCCCCTTTCACTTGATGTCTTCCCCTTTCTCAACATGCAGATAATCTGCTGGGGTGTTGACGCAGAGTACCATCTGTCACATACCACCCTTCAAGTTATATTATAATATATTGATCAAATTAACAAACTAATATAACATTCTAATTGATAAAATTAATAAACTACATACACATGAAACAGTGAACAATGTATATTTAATACGTCATCACAACCCTATGAGGTATTGAGAATGAGGATAAGCACACAATGAAAGGTTAATAAAGATGTACACAATGCTAGGAGAATGTCAGTATTTCTACCAGCCAAAAGAGAAGCTTGTGTACCTGTGGCAACATTGACTCTGAAGATAACGAGAATGTCAGTATTTCTACCAGCCAAAAGAGAAGCTTGTGTACCTGTGGCGACATTGACTTTGAAGATAACGAGAATGTCAGTATTTCTACCAGCCAAAATAGAAGCTTGTGTACCTGTGGCAACATTGACTCTGAAGATAACGAGAATGTCAGTATTTCTACCAGCCAAAAGAGAAGCTTGTGTACCTGTGGCAACATTGACTCTGAAGATAACGAGAATGTCAGTATTTCTACCAGCCAAAAGAGAAGCTTGTGTACCTGTGGCAACATTGACTCTGAAGATAACGAGAATGTCAGTATTTCTACCAGCCAAAAGAGAAGCTTGTGTACCTGTGGCAACATTGACTCTGAAGATAACGAGAATGTCAGTATTTCTACCAGCCAAAAGAGAAGCTTGTGTACCTGTGGCGACATTGACTTTGAAGATACCCAGGTATGCATCAGCCACCAGCAGGTATCCCTCATGGTCCAACCTCATGCCCAGTGGACGGCCACATGTTGGTTCTGCATCAAAACTGCCTGCACACAGCGTTAACACAAATTATAGGCACGGTACTTTGCAATCTAATCAAAATTGCTTCAATCTGAATATCATCATCATCCTGGAATTTTGGCGTAACTCAAATCTTGTTGATTTTGAAGTTTTTGTGCTTTAGACAAGTTAATCAGTTTTGGCCTTCTGCAGAAACGCTGTCTAAAATGATTTACGCCAAAATTCCATGACGACATCGATATCTGTTTCCTGCACAAGTGCTTGCTTGTAAAAACAGAAAACAAAGTGGCATGGAACTAAGCAACAAAAGAGTGTGGATTTACATTTAGGTAACTATAATCGACAACTGAATACTTTGTTGTAGGCAGACAAAGAAATGTTAAGTAACGAGGAATGCCTTTCGTACAATGTCATCTTAATCCGTTTCTTTTTCTTACCACAGTTTTTTCCCTTGCCGCCAAGTCTGGCCAGCGGGGAGATTTTTCCTTTGTAAATGCTGATGATACGCCCATCAGCTGTGCCAGTGTAAATGTAGTCTGTGGATGAAAAATAAATGAGAATGAATCCATTTTGCTATTACTGTTTCAAGACAGCAGGAAAAAAATGATGACAAAAAAGTACTGTTTCACAAACACACAGACTGATATACAGTCCAACCTGTCCATACACTGTAGAGATAACCCAAGGGACAGTGTAGAGATAACCCAAGGGACAGTGTAGAGATAACCCAAGGGACAGTGTAGAGATAACCCAAGGGACAGTGTAGAGATAACCCAAGGGACAGTGTAGAGATAACCCAAGGGACAGTGTAGAGATAACCCAAGGGACAGTGTAGAGATAACCCAAGGGACAGACCAAAAATGGTCAGTATAGACAGGCTGTCACAATGGAAAGGTTAATGACATAGAAAAGAAACCTTAATAAAAATGTATTCTTAATCTGACAACACTGCTGCATACCATGTGTACCAAATTCAGCTTCAGTAGCTTCACCACCACTACCGTGTTGGCATGAGACACCTGCTTCTGTTGTCAACATTAAACTGCCTAGAGTATAACATTTCCTTCTCAGCATTAGTCATTTTTGGGTAAATGCATATTCAATGGAACCTCCCTTTTAAGACCACCCAATGTAAGACTTCAAGAATTTTATTCTCTCCGATTTTCTGTTCATAATCTCTGTACATTTACTTCCACTTTAATACTCTCTCCTTTGTATGACCTGATTTGTACAACATGTTGAGGTCTTCAAAGGGGGTGCCACTGTATTACCATTCACTTTCTTTTTACATTTAGTCAAGTTTTGACTAAATGTTTTAACATAGAGAGGGAATCGAGACGAGGGTTGTGGTGTATGTGTGTGTGTGTGTGTGTGTGTGTGTGTGTGTGTGTGTGTGTGTGTGTGTGTGTGTGTGTGTGTGTGTGTGTGTGTGTGTGTGTGTGTGTGTGTGTGTGTGTGTGTGTGTGTGTGTGTGTGTGTGTGTGTGTGTGTGTGTGTGTGTGTGTGTGTGTGTGTGTGTGTGTGTGTGTGTGTGTGTGTGTGTGTGTGTGTGTGTGTGTGTGTGTGTGTGTGTGTGTGTGTGTGTGTGTGTGTGTGTGTGTGTGTGTGTGTGTGTGTGTGTGTGTGTGTGTGTGTGTGTGTGTGTGTGTGTGTGTGTGTGTGTGTGTGTGTGTGTGTGTGTGTGTGTGTGTGTGTGTGTGTGTGTGTGTGTGTGTGTGTGTGTGTGTGTGTGTGTGTGTGTGTGTGTGTGTGTGTGTGTGTGTGTGTGTGTGTGTGTGTGTGTGTGTGTGTGTGTGTGTGTGTGTGTGTGTGTGTGTGTGTGTGTGTGTGTGTGTGTGTGTGTGTGTGTGTGTGTGTGTGTGTGTGTGTGTGTGTGTGTGTGTGTGTGTGTGTGTGTGTGTGTGTGTGTGTGTGTGTGTGTGTGTGTGTGTGTGTGTGTGTGTGTGTGTGTGTGTGTGTGTGTGTGTGTGTGTGTGTGTGTGTGTGTGTGTGTCTGTCTGTCTGTGTAGAGCGATTCAGAGTAAACTACTGGACCGATCTTTATGAAATTTGACATGAGAGTTCCTGGGTATGATATCCCCAGACATTTTTTTTTCTTCATTTTTTGGATAAATGTCTTTGATGACGTCATACCCGGCTTTTTGTAAAAGTTGAGGCGGCACTGTCACACCCTCATTTTCTAATCAAATTGATTCAAATTTTGGCCAAGCAATCTTCAACGAAGGCCGGACTTTGGTATTGCATTTCAGCTTGGAGGCTTAAAATTTAATTGATGACTTTGGTCATTACAAATCTGAAAATTGTAATTAAATATTTTTTTTTATATAACGATCCAAAATTACTTTCATCTTATTCTTTATCATTTTCTGATTCCAAAAACATATACATATGTTATATTCAGATTAAAAACAAGCTCTGAAAATTAAAAATATAAAAATTATGATTAAAATAAAATTTTCCAAATCGATTTAAAAACAATTTCATCGTATTCCTTGTCGGTTCCTGATTCCAAAAACATATAGATATGATATGTTTGGATTACAAACACGCTCAGAAAGTTAAAACGAAGAGAGGTACAGAAAAGCGTGCTATGCAGCACAGCGCAACCACCCCCGCGCTAAACAGGCTCGTTAATTTCACTGCCTTTTGCACGAGCGGCGGATTACGGTCATTGTGAAAAAATGCAGTGCGTTCAGTTTCATTCTGTGAGTTCCACAGCTTGACTAAATGTAGTAATTTCGCCTTACGCGACTTGTTTAAATTCCCATGAAATGGGCAGCCCCATACCAAATTCATGTGTGCGCGCTGGTTGGTGTGTATTCATATCACCAGTAACCAGACTTCACCCATTTTATAATCCGACACCATCTGCACTCACTTCCATCTCTCACAATGGACTCTGGCCCCTTTAACTGATTTTCAAACACTCGCTCTGCTTGCGTCAGTTTGTCGTTAGGTTCCAGCGGCCCGGTCCAAGCGGGAGGGGATGGAAGACTGAAATGAAAAATAAAAGTTAGGAACAAGAGACTGCAGGTGAGAAGAGCTAGAACAAGACAAGAATGAAAATGTACCCAGGAGAAAAGAAAGTGCAAGGAACAATAGAAAGTACGGTCAAAACCGATACTTTTTATTGTTCCTGGTACGTGTGTTTTTTCGGGCGATTACGTTTTCATTGTTATGAAAACATAGAAGACATCTTCCCAATACTGAGTGAATCTCTCTTCACTATTCTCTCTCCCATTACACTCTGTTTTTTAAACTGCAGGGTACATTTTGCTCTACTCAGCTGACAATGGAAGAAAAATCTAAATTGTAACAATTAAATCACAAGAAATTGCAAAAGTTGAGTTGATAAAAAGAGAAAGTAAAAAGCAAACCAGAGAGGGTACCCAATGGGAGAAAGGCTGTGATGTGGGAGGGGGTGTGTGTGTGTGTGTTGTTGTTGTTGTTGGGGGATAGTAATCATGTGCATAAATTCAAAGAAAGCTCTACCCATGCTACAATCCCAAATAAATTATTTCTTTTTCAACTGCCAAGGCCTAATTCCTTGCATGTCTTTGTTATGTTTTTATGAACCAAGTGGGTGTCAATTAACTAATAGTTTTATTTTCTCAATCATCTTCAGCGCTGACATTTGTACTACTGTATTGTAGCCTATTCTTATGGTAGAGAAGGGTGCTCTCAGAGCATGTAAACAATAACAATAACAATAACAGCACTTTATCGTCCATTAAAATATTACATAAAAATGGAACATTTTCTTCGGCACACCCTGCCTGCCTGTAAGTGTAAATGATTATAACAACAATTGTATAAGACAACACATATAAAACATAGGTTCACGTATGTAATAACATGCACGCCTATCATATTTCAAAAATGGAAGACACTCAGATGGTCATTTATACCCCAGCCTTACTGGACAAGCATTGTGCTACATGCAACACCCACTAGGGTAGTAATAGTACTCGGACCTCTCCTTTTCACTCCCAGTCACACTGATCTGTCTGTGAACACCTCAAACCCCACAGAACCTGTGCCACTGGCACATGAAAAATGACTGGCACTATATCTCTAAATCACCATACATCCAGGTTTTTACTTTGGATACAGGATAACAGGGTTGGACCTAGGGTATGAGAGGGAGGGGCTTCCAAAATGAGGCAGGGGTACAGGGGCTGGCCAGATTGTTTTACTTAACACTTTCTACCCCAGCTATGTTGACCAAGTTTTTTTTAGCCGAGACCAGCTGTGCTGCAGCAGGTCACTCAGAATTGTAGTAACTGTGTAGTAACTGCATATCAACATGCTGGAATGCAGGCGTTAGATGGACGTTACAGGAAGCGACTGAAGCTAACAGTCTGAGCGGATATATCCGTACCTGGTAAGATAGAGCCATATGAGTGGGTACGGATATATCCGTACCTGGGAGACAGGTCACTCAGAATTGTAGTAACTGTGTAGTAACTGCATATCAACATGCTGGAATGCAGGCGTTAGATGGACGTTACAGGAAGCGACTGAAGCTAACAGTCTGAGCGGATATATATCCGTACCTGGTAAGATAGAGCCATATGAGTGGGTACGGATATATCCGTACCAGGGAGACAATGAGTTAAGCATTTAAAAGGGGTATTTTGTGTCTCTCCTTGAAAAAAACCCACATTTGCCAGGTAAGGGAGGAGAGGGGCAAGGGACAGGGGAAAGGGAGGCAGGGAGGAGGATGAATGTAGAATAAACGAGTCAAAAGTGCATGAGCTTCATTAGGGTTGTGCATGAACGTTGTTCATTGGAATGAGAAAGCAAAGAAGTGTACTGTGCATTCAGACTTGAATTTGTGATCCTTGAAGGGATAATAATGAAAGGAATAGAAACAATTATGAAGCCGTTTGAGAGACCACTATGAGGTACATGTTGTTTAACATCTCACTCACTTCCTCTCTCTTTTTGGAAGAAAAATCGAAAAAACAAACTTAGCGACTAGTTTTCTGGGAAGATGAACCAAAATTAATTCAAAATTAAAGTTTTACTATGGTAATATTCAAGTTTCTTCTGAGGATGAATTTACGTTTGTGAAGAAGTTGAAGTAAACAAGAGATGCTGGGATAAGCGATGAACATGAGGACGAGTCGAGGATGCAAAACAAAAGAACATACCGGTACATGTAGGCCTACACACACACACTGACATGGAACTGACCTGTAGGCAACCGGTTCTATTGGAGAAGGAAGAAGGGCAAGAATACAAGTCAGGAGGACGCCAGCTACTGTAAAGGCTATGAAGAATACACTCCACCTGACAAAAAACAGATAATTAAAAATAAGCACAGCACTGGCAAGAAGGGAACCACATTTAAATCTTTTTAAATAATTTTTCCTGAATTACAGGAAGAAGATATCAAGAAAAAATTCCATAGTAGGAGACTTAATTCTCTCTCTCTCTCTCTCTTTTATACAAGATTCATGGTCGGCGACAGGCCCTCGCAGGGTAATGAAACTCAGGCTTTTTCTGTGTGCCAACCATGTTTTGCGTTGTTGTCGAGCAGACGACACATTCTCACACATGACACAACGAACTGCGACGGCTGCGCGGTTAGCGCATAATCAACAAACATGCTCACCCCTGTGACGATCGAGCCACAAGCTCTGCATCCCTCTTCTCTTCCTTAAAATCATCAACTGTGGCGCTTGAATCTTCTCCTCCTCCGCGTCGGCGACGAACCATCTCGTCCATTTTGCAAGTAGAAAGGAAGGGAGATGACTGAAATCCTTCTCTGGAAATACATCGCGAGTACTTTCCCTTACGCCACTTTCGCTATTGTCCTTCGCTGACAGCATCGGCCCACTGTTGGATTTTATTGGGATTGATATCATGTCACCTTCACAATCCAGTCTTCTGTTTTTCTACAGACGTATGATATGGGCAGGTTGCATATGAGAGGTGAGGGCATAAACAATTGCTGTAAATGCGGCTAACCTTTATTTTATTTTATGCGAAATACTTCCCCGTAAGTCATCAGATAACAATTGGGGTAATCTTGAACTTTATCGTGTTAAATTCATAGCTCAGAATCCAGTGACATTCTTTACTTATTTTTGATACAAGTCCATGTAAGCAAGCCAAAGAACATTTGTCGTGAAATTAATTGACGGATTGAGCTCCAAACTAAAGCATAATGAATTAATTTGGTTGTTCAATCGACGAAAATGCACTGAAAATGGCGTACGTTGTCAACCATGGGACATCATTTATATGAAAGAGTTGTCTCCCTTGTTCGCTCACACGGATAATTCCTTCTTTGACCCATGTAAATGAAATGCATTCGTACAGTTCATCGGAGTTCATTCCGTAACTTCAAGGGCATCTAAAACCCTGTAAAAAATAAAGTCAAAAGCGAAGAACTGAAGAGTTGAAGGAACTCGTCTTGGTATGCTAGCCAAGTCTGCATAGTTGTTTTTTTCTCTCGCGAAATTGCTTGTAGAACGTTGATTAATGTATGGTTCAGTACATAACTGCTGTTTTTACATTTAGTAAAGTTTTGACTAAATGTTTTAACGTAGAGGCGGGAATCGAGACAAGGGTGTGGTGTATGTGTGTGTGTGTGTCTGTCTGTGCGTGTGTGTGTGTAGAGCAATTCAGACTAAACTACTGGACCAATCTTTATGAAATTTTACATGAGAGTTCCTGGGATGTTTGTTTTTTTCATTTTTTCGATAAATGTCTTTGATGACGTCATATCCGGTTTTTGTAAAAGTTGAGGCGGCACTGTCACACCCTCATTTTTCAATAAAATTGATTGAACATTTTGTAAAGCAATCTTCGACGAAGGCCGGACTTTGGTATTGCATTTCAGCTTGGTGGCTTAAAAATTAATTAATGACTTTGGTCATTAAAAATCTGAAAATTGTAAAAAAAATTTTTTTTTATAAAATGATCCAAATTTACGTTCATCTTATTTTTTATCATGTTCTGATTCCAAAAACATATAAATATGTTATAGTTGGATTAAAAACAAGCTCTGAAAATTAAAAATATAAAAATTATGATTAAAATTAAATTTCCGAAATCGATTTAAAAACAATTTCATCTTATTCCTTGTCGGTTCCTGATTCCAAAAACATATAGATATGATATGTTTGGATTAAAAACACGCTCAGAAACTTAAAACGAAGAGAGGTACAAACAGGCTCGCCACTTTCACTGCCTTTTGCACTAGCGGCGGACTACGTTCAGTTTCATTCTGTGAGTTCCACAGCTTGACTAAATGTAGTAATTTCGTCTTTCGCGACTTGTTTTTTCTTGTGAACAGCATACATTGTACAGTCATTTTGTATATGTCACAACGAGAAAAAAACTGTAATAAACCTGAGTGAATCTTACTGCTGATGTTGTGTGTGTGTGCGCACCAATTAGACACAAGTTGAACCACTTACACAACCATGAAGTGTGTGTTTTGAACACAGGCTCCTTTCAAACTCTCAAACACATACCGGTACTCGCAAGCTCCCCACCCAACACACAGATGCACACACGCACGCACAGAATGTATGTTCACTTTTCCCCCCAGATAACTGCTGAATAAGAACCATTAATTTCAATTAAACAAAGAATCTAAACAGCACAGACATGAACACATTTAATGGCTTTACATTTTAAACTTTTCTTCAGTGATGTATTCAGAAGTATTTGACTCACATTCATTTATTAACATTAACAAAATCATAACTTTCGGGAAGACAGCTACTTTCTGTGGAATCAATGTTGCCTACAAGATAATTATACAAAAAGATACCCAAAATGTATCAGCACACTAAACAGATAAAACAGCTCTACAGCAATGTTAGTCAACAACATAACACAAAACAATTCAGGTTTGTTTGCATTCAAACATGGGATCTTTACTGACATTAAAACTAGTGGTTTATCATGTACCTACATTTTAGAGCTGATTTTGACTGACAAAGCCACAAAACCATACAACTAGGGCTTTTAAATGTACAGAATAACATATATTCAGGTAAAACCCTCATGTCTGGTATTAAATTGGCCTCATCAGGACCTTTTCAAATACTGAAACTGTTGAAGTTTCCTGCCTATTTTGCTTAACTAGGTATTTAAGCAGACAATAATTTCATAAAAACAATGTCATTCATAATATAGTGGTAGTTTACAGATGCTCATAGTTTATTATCTGCCAGGAATGCTGACGACACTCTGGACACAGTTGGATGACCTGGACTTTGCAGATGACATACCCAACAACAAATGCAGGAGAAGACCAGCACTGTGGCCAACAACTCCGCTCGATTTGGCCAATTTGGTCTCAACATCCGCAAGGGGAAGAGCAAGGTCCTTAGGACCAACGCAACAGCCAACACGACCCCCATCACGCTGGATGGTGAAGCACTGCAAGAGGTAGACAATTTCACCTATCTCGGAAGCATTGTCGACAAGCTGATGTTAGAGTCCGGATTGGCAAAGCAAGAGCAGCTTTCCTTCAACTGAAGAACGTATGGGCATCAGCAGACCTGAGCATCAACACCAAGCTCAGGATTTTCAACACCACGGTGAAGTCAGTCTTGTTGTATGGAGCCGAAACCTGGAGAACTACAGTTGCCATCACAAGAAAAATCCAGACCTTCATTAACACCTGCCTCAGAAGAATCCTCTGAATTCACTGGCCTGACACCATCAGCAACAAAGACCTTTGGCAGCGAACAAAACAGATATCCGTAGAACTGGACATTCTGCAAAGACGCTTCCGGTGGATTGGCCACACACTCCGCAAGACGACAACCAGCATCACGCGACAGGCCCTCACATGGAACCCGCAGGGCAAGAGGATACAAGGCCGGCCGAGAAACACCTGGCGTGGTGACTTGGAGGCAGAGGTGAAACACATCGGCTACACCTGGAGACAACTGGAGAGATTGGCCCAGGATCGGAGTGCCTGGCGAGCTCTTGTTGGCGGCCTATGCCCCGGACGGGGTCAAAAGCATAAGTAAGTGAGTAAGTAAGGAATGCTGACACCCCACCCCCCCCCCCCACCCTAAAAAAAAGAAGATCCGCACCAACTAACATTTGTAAATGTATAGTTCTGCCACAACTGAAACAGCATATGAAAGCCGAAGAAATGCCACAAAGGAGTTGCTGAGGTCCTGCTTTGACTGCATTTTGGCCTGTTGTTGGAGCAACACAAACCGTCCCATCAACTGAGCAGGCCAAAACAAGTAACAGTAGGAGAGAAAAAATGTTTCACACAAATTGATGAGTAATCTTCATGATCAACCATGCCTTCAGTAGGATAAGAGGAGTTGCAATATACACAAATCCTCTATCCGTTAATAACTGAGCTCATATTCTTGATAAAAATAACTGTTCTTAAACCTTGTGTTATCATGAATGAAAACTCTTCTTGCACATGTAGGTATAGTGTGTAATCACTGTAATGTGTGTCACAGTTATTCAAAACATCAGGTGCTGGTCTGTTTTACCGTAGATTAACACTTTCGCGACGGGAGGTGACTATATTAGTAATAGCGCTGCAACGCCCACGGACGGGAAGTGACTATTTTAGTATTAGACATACAAGGTACACGACTCGTCATTGCTTCCCGGTTTTTGAAGCTTGCAGTAAATTGAGTTGTTTCCCTTGATACACGTGGTTTTCTCTTCCGGCTTGATCAAATTAGTGCAGATTTGCGTGGTGTTTTCGAACAAAAAAAATGAATCGAAGGCGAGCCTTGTCACGGGAGGAGATTCTCCGGATGTTGGATCTTGAGGATCCTGTAGATCATGATACATCGTGTCGTTTTAGCCTCAAGAAAGCGATAATAGCAGTGATATTGAGGAAGAACAGTCCCGTTGTTGCTAGTACGAGTCGGCAAACTACACGTGGTGGGGGTGATACTGCTAGACGAACATGTATCTCGGAATCGTGCAGGAGCTATGGGGGCGTGGCAGCACTGATAACAATGGATGGCTGGAGCCTTCAAATCCTTTTGGAATTGTTCATAGGTGTACAGTTGGTACTTTGTTGTGAAAATGTGACTTATATTCAATATGGATTACCTAGACATCATTTGGTGAGTGTTACAGTTTTGTTTCATTTGAGTCAGGATGCTGTGAGTGAATGCGTGATTTGCTTGTTTTTTTCTTTGTACTGTCTCCTTATTTCTGTGTACAATGTTAACAATATTTCAGCTAATTCATAGGTTTTACACCTTGTTTGGTTATAACATTATTTATAATACTTTCTGTTAAAAAATAACTTTTAAAAAAAGCAGTGGAAAATAAAACACACACAAAAAAACGTTAAAAAACACAAATTATCCCCCTTTCACCCCCCTTTCACCCCCCTTTCACCCCCCTTTGCTAAAACAAATCGCGTGACAAACTTATAGATAGCACGACTGAACTGGGCATCCATTTTTGAATTAGTACACAAAATTTGGTGGTGGTTGGACTTAATTCAAGCTTGCTAGACAGATTTCTTTACAGTTACTGATTTTTGGGAAGTTTCTTGGTGGCAAGCTTGGGCAGGCAGGACGTTAACGCCGTGGCAGTGCTAGTCACAATAGTGTTAATAAGACACACCTGAACACGTGATAGCTTACCATACATAAATATAAAAAAAAAAGCTTATAAAACTAAAGCATGTTAAATGACAACTTCAGTCAACACAACAGCAGTAATAAAAAATGCAACAACCATGGAATGCAGAGATATATATATATATATTTAATTCAAGTTATAACAGATGAGGTCACCCCAAAGACCAGCACGAGAAAAGTAAAGCAATCAAAACAAATGATTACCGATTCACAATGATATGCAGTACATAAAACGGTATATTTGCATAGTTATGCGACTAAACAACAAAACAACCTGCAAGTTTCTTGTATGAATAATAATCTCACAACCGAAAGTTACTAACCCTCTTAACTTTTTCCTCACTTCAGAACAGACAATCCCAGGTACAGGTACACATTATCTTCCATTTTTCACTGAATCAGTCATTGAATCAGCCATTGAATCAGCCATTGAATCAGTCATTGAATCAGTCATTGAATCAGTCATTGAATCAGCCATTGAATCAGTCATTGAATCAGCCATTGAATCAGTCATTGAATCAGTCATTGAATCAGTCATTGAATCAGCCATTGAATCAGTCATTGGATCAGTCATTGAATCAGCCATTGAATCAGCCATCGACACATTCATCTTTCCATCCACTCCACCAAACAGGGATTTATGCTGTAATGTTATTAAAACCACTCTGATTCTGGCAGTCCTAAGGCTCTCTGGTGTTATGTATCATGAAATATTTACAGCAAAGAGTTGAAATGCCCAACAGCAAATAGCCATATATACGGCTGTTTAGAAGATGCAAGAGAATATGTGATCCATGGCCCACCATTTCGTTGTTTATTGTCCATGTGTCTTGCTATCTTGTTTTTGTTCTTGTCGCCTGCAGTCTTGTCTCATGGCACAATAGTAAAAAAAAAAAAAAAAAAAAAATACTGCAAAATGGATGTACATGTACCTGCAAAACAGTTGCAACAGCATGTGAACAACCAAACACCTTCCAAAAATCAACCCCTGAATCAAACCCAGGTGAACCTGCAGCATAGCAAATCCCATCCCTCTTATTAGAACTATGATAATCCTTCGCAATTTAACACCTCTATTGTCAAACTACAAAAAGAAGAGTCTAGTTTACTTTTTATTAAGATAGACTCTGCTCAAGTAAGGGAGATAATACGAGCCAAGGTAGAGAACTCCATCTTTTTCCTCAGCCTCACTGACGGCAGGTATTTGTTTTCCGGTGGGGTCGTGCAAGGTGCGGACGATTTGTCCGTCCTTGTTCAGCTCTACCAGCAGTCCATGCTTGGGGATCAAAGACATCATGGTTTCTTGCGACACCAACTGCAATTAGAAAGCAAAAACGCCTCTGTGGTTTGATCAGCAGTATAAGTGTGCCATGACATCAGAACTATTTTGTTTCTGGACTTGTATTTGTTTCCCCGGTTTAAAATGGGATTTAATTCGCAGAGCAAGTTTTCTGGTCGAATTCTTGTTAGAATGATTATGATAGACATCATGGCTTCTAGTGACACCAACTGCAATCATGTAGCAAGCAAAGATTTGTCTCAAATGAAAGGTGGGATGTGTTTTAGTCGGCAGTAAAATGTCTCGCTATAAAAGCAAATGTAAGGCTTCTTTTTAAGCCTACTGTCTATATGATACTTACCGAGACAGTACTATTCTTGCACATTATCTATTATAGGCCGAAAAAATTGGACAAAACGCTGCGTGGGTACAATTATCTCCCATAACCATGCGCCACCGTGGATCCCAAGCACTGTCTGAGTGCTTCCCCCTTACAGGATGTAGGTGGCGCGTCCTCTTTCTTTATGAGCTGCAGACCCTCAAAAAGCCCATAACATATCAAGAGGGGAGGCGGGAGGGAAACTCTAATAGTACTGTCTCGGTAAGTATCATATAGACAGTAGGCTTAAAAAGAAGCCTTACAGTCAATATAACACTTACCTCGACAGTACTATTCTTGCACAGAATACCAGAGTGGTGTGAGGGTGATATGTAGAGTATTAAACTCCTTAATCAAAATCACTTAAATCCAAGGATTAAGATACCCAGGCAATTTTCGAACAGTACTACCGTAAAAGAAAATATACCCAAGAAAAATACCTTAGACTGACGTGACCATGCTGGCAACCACTGCTTTGGCAATGCCATACGACTGGTCAAGCCTGAGACTGGAAAAGTCTCGCATATAGTGGTTAATAAACGTGGCTGGAGTCTTCCAGAACGCGACCGCCATTATGCTTTGGAGCGAGGCACCCCGCACGTGCGCCAACGAGGAGCCGATAGCCCGAATCTCGTGTGCCCTGATGTCAGGGACCACATCCACTTGAGCATGAACATAAGCCTGTTTGATAAGCAAGGTCAGCCAACGAGCTAAAGTTTGTCTAGAAATATCCGATTGGTACTTCGGATTAAGCGAGACAAACAGTGACCGCTTAGAAGACCGAAAGCTACGTGTTCTATCCAGGTACACTCTAAGGGCACGTACTGGGCAGAGGAAGCGATCAAGGTCATCATGTTCAAGAGTGGGAGCCAAGGCTTGAATGACTACTGGTTTGGACAACTCCGAGGCATTCTGATTCTTGGCTCGAAAGTCTGGTAGGAAAGCCAACGTCACCTGATGTGTGGTGAACTCAATGTCAAATTCCAGGCCACTCAAAGCTTGAATACCACTGAGTCTACGGCAAGTGGCTAAAGCGATGAGGAACACAGTCTTAAAAGTCAGGAACTTGATACTAATGCCTGCCAGGGGTTCAAACTCCTTGCTACGCAGGAGTTTGAGAACCAGGAAGACATCCCACTTGGGAAATGAAACCCGAGGTTTAGACACCGCTGCATTGCTAATACCCGAAAGGACATTAGCGATGAGGGAGGAACTGATCAAGTGTTCAGGTCTGCGACCAGTAGCAGCCGCAATCGTGGAAGTGATGGCAGATTTGTATCCAAGAAGAGTCTTAGAAGAAAGACTCTTCTTTTGATACACTTCCACCAGGAAGTTGGCCAAGTCCTGTGTTGAGGGATAAAGCGGCTTTATCCCCTTGGACAAGGCGAAGGAGGCCCAAGCTCTCCAGCGTAAGTCGTAGAGCTGATTAGTTGATCGCCTCTTAGCGTTCAAGGAAAACTCTACTGAACTCTTGTGCAATCCTAGTGCAAGCAGTTTGGAGCGCACAAGAGCCATGCGGTCAAGCACAGACTCTCTGGACGTGGATGAGGGAGGCCTGATCGAGGCTGGAGCAGACTTCCCCCGTCCAGATTCAGAGGTAGAGGGTCTACGTGGGTGAGACCGCGAAGATCTGGAAACCACGGAGCTGTTGGCCAGTAAGGCGCGACCAAAATCAGTCTTGGCCGTTCCTGCAGATACTTTGCCAGTACCCTCGGAATCAGAGATGTCGGGGGATAGGCGTAAGCATCGAGGAGCCTCCACGAGAGAGTGAATGCGTCCACGTGGAACGCATTCGTGTCTCGAAAGGGGCTGACGTACCTGGGAAGCCGAGCGCTGAATCGAGTTGCGAACAGATCGATCAGAGGACGGTCCCACCTTGCCCACAGACGCCGTAGAACGTTGTGAGCGATGGTCCATTCTGTGGGGAGAACCTGATCGCCCCGACTGAGAATGTCGGCCAGGGCGTTCAGTTTCCCCGGAACGAATTGGACTGACATCCGGACCTGATTGGTCTGGCACCAGAGCAGAATCTCCTCCGCCAACAGGGAGAGGGACCGAGAATTGGTGCCCCCCTGGTGGCGAAGGTAAGCTAGGCATGTGGTGTTGTCCCCGTGGACCAACACATCCTGATCCCGAATCAGGAGGCGAAACTCCAGCAGAGCCAGACGAACCGCCTCCAACTCTAGAAAGTTGATGTGTAGGAGGGACTCCTCCTGGGTCCAGACCCCCTGGGCCTCGTGCAGGTCCAGGTGGGCCCCCCAACCCCGCGTAGAAGCGTCGGTGTACAGGAAGAGAGACGGCCGTCTCGGTTGGATAGGCACCGCAGAGTTGAGCCAGATCGGGTCCAGCCATTGGACTACAGCCTCGTGAAACCAAGGCCCGATCTGGACCAACTCGGTGTAATCGAGAGGCCTGGAAGTCCGATCTGCTACTGCCCGTTGCAGGGGACGTTTGTGTAGCCTTGCAAGGGGCAGCAGCAGAGCGACAGACTCCATGGAACCCAACAGTTCCGCCAGCCGTCTGTGAGGAACAGCGCGGCAAGCCTGAATGGAGAGGATCTTTCGCCTCAGGGAGAGGATTCTGTCCGGGGAGGGAGACACAGTGTAAAGCACTGTGTCGAACGCCATCCCCAAGTAGCAAAACTGCTGGGCTGGCACGAGGTCCGACTTGTGCCACTGTATCTGGAACCCCAAGGCATGGGTCCGGTCCAGGACCTGCCGGGTGTGTTGGAGGCATTGATCGCGAGACTGGGCCAGGGTGAGCCAATCGTCCAAATATTGACGCAGACGCACACCCTGAGCTCTGACCAACGCCGCCAGCTCCTTGACCACCTTTGTAAAAATCAGCGGGGCCAAGGACAGGCCGAATGGGAGGGCCCGAAACTCGAACACTGTGCCCTCCCAAACAAACCGGAGCAGATGTCGGTACCCCGGGGCCACCAGGATGTGGAAGTAAGCATCCTGGAGGTCCACAGACGTGGCCCAATCGTTTGGCCGGATGGCCAACCGGACCGACGAAGGGGTTTCCATCTTGAACTTGCACCTGCGAAGGTACAAGTTCAAGGTGGAGAGGTCCAACACCGGCCTGAACCTGCCGTCCTTTTTGGGGACGGTGAACAGGCGGGAGTAGAACCCCGGAGAAGGCTGAGAAAGGGGGTAGACAGCCTTCTTCTCGACCAACGAGTTCACCTCGTCTTGAAGAGCCTGCCATCTGGCAGGGTCTCGAGGAGGGGGGAACGTCAAAGGTAGAGCGGACAATGGAGGTTGTGACGACAGCGGTAGAGAAAACCCCGACCCCACCACCCTCAAGATAAACTGGTTGGAGACCAGTCTGCCCCACATGTCGCGGGCCCGAAAAAGGGAACCGACGGACGAAAGAGGGGCAACTTGAGGGGGCGTCAACGTAGGGCCGGGACTCACTGAAAATTCTGCTGGCGGGCAGGCGCAGGCTTGCGACCACCCCCCTGGTGGTGCTGCTTACCCTTACCTGTCTGAGCACCCTTCTTCTTGCGCTTGGGAGCACGAGAAGCCGGGGCCGCAGGGGGGAACGCGACAGGCGCCTGAGAGGAGGAAGAAGGAGGCAGTGAAACTGGCTTCTTCTTCTTCTTCTTCTGAGGCTGGGAGCTGGAGGTGACTGTAGCACTTCTCTTACTCCCCGCCGACGTCGCCGAAGCAGCGAGGCCAACCATCAGAGAATCAGTGTTCCTCTGGCGTGTGGACTCCACCACAGAACGGACAGTGCCCGGATGAAAGAGGGAAGAAGGCTGAGGAAACGTGTTCCTCAGACTCTTCCTCATATCCGGAGGCACTAAAGAAGTAGCCAGAAAATGATCACGGAACAGGGCCAACAAGTGGACCCGTGTTCCAATGGCCAATTCTGCCGCAGTCGTCACGCACGATCGCACGGCATGCAAAGCCCGATCCACTCGAACCGTGTCAAGGACCCGAGTGGAATCGGACTCTGCCCGATCGGGAGGGTCCAACAGTGTGGACAGCGTGCTCATCCATGTCAAGGCCTGTGATTGGGCCTCGACAATGGAAGAAACGGTGGCCTCAAGATTGTGGAACGAAGCAGAGCTCAGTTCCACCTTCTTGACCGAAGGCACCTCCCCAACGAACACATCACCGTCAGCCCCACCCTGAACACTCGAAGTCTGGAAAGGGAGAGTTCGAGAGTCAAAGGGAAAAGGGAGGGACGAAACAGATTGGACACGAGGAAACAGTGGAGGTGCGCCTCCCGAAGGAAAGCACGGCACTGAATCCGCGTCCTCCCGAGGAACATAGGTCGCGTTCGCACGTGAATCTGTACTCCTCAGGCGATGTGCTGCCGCTTCCACCGTGGCACTAAGACTAGGGTGGAACGCGAATTGCTGGCGGCCGGATCGTTCATAAAACGAGCCGCCAGCAGACGCGGCGTGTGCCTCCCGCGCCCGGGCCGAAGCGGACTCCAAGGACGAGAGGGCGTCGGAGGGAAGGACGTCCTGAAACTGTTCAAACGTCCTTCTAGCTGTGCGAGGGAGAGCCTCCTGCCTCTCGTCCTCAGACTCCACGTCCTGTGTGTCAACCGAAGGGTTGGGAACACTAGACGACAGACGCTTAAGAGAGGCATCCGTGGCGTCAAGACGCCGCGTGATGTCTGTCATGTACTGTTGGAAAGTACGAAGCATAGCTTCGGAAGTTCCATCAGAAACCGGCAAGGGTAGAGGATCAGTGTTAACCTCAGGGCGACCCTGATCCTCCTCCCCATCGTCCTCTGACTCACTCTCCTCTTCACTTCCTGACAACTCCTCAACAGCAGGAGTGTAGGAAGCTTGAGGGGGAGGAGCCGAAAGTGATGAAGTAGGCTGTGACGAAACGCCCACTGAAGCAAGAGGCCGCGAAGACCCCTGCCCCAAAGACGAAACGTCTCCAGCAGCCGAAGGGAGAGAACAACAAAAACCCTGCGACTGTTGGGTCAGTCCAGCCAACGAACCCCCGCCATTTATAGACTGAACAGGGACCCATCGGGTCTGATCAGAAAAGAAATGGTCCGGTCCGGTCGGGGGTGCCGATCCGGTCCGGTCGGGTGGTCCGGTGTTCCGGTGATCCGGTCCGGTCCGGTGGTCCGGTCCGGTCCCGTACCATCCGGAGGTCCCGTTCGGCACAGAACCATCCGTACCCACAAAAGTGTTCGGGTGGTTCGGTCCGGACGTGGAAACACCGTACCACCCGGACCCGTAGGTCCGGTGGTCCGGTGTGTTCCGGTTCGGTGCCAGACCACCCGGACCAACAGAGGTGGTCGGGTGGTCCGGTCCCGACCGGACCACTGGTCCCGTACCGTACCATCCGGACCCGTAGGTCCGGTGGTCCGGTGTGTTCCGGTTCGGTGCCAGACCACCCGGACCAACAGAGGTGGTCGGGTGGTCCGGTCCCGACCGGACCACTGGTCCCGTACCGTACCATCCGGACCCGTAGGTCCGGGGGTCCGGCAAGGGCCAGAGGTACTGTCCCGCACCGGACCCTAAGGTCCGGTACGGTCCCGTACCATGGGTCCCGTCCGGACCAAACCCGGAGGTCAAGTCCAGTCGGGACCCGTGGGTCCGGTTCGATCCCGACCCGTAAGCCTGGACCGTTCCGGACCCTTGGTCCGGACCATCCGTCACCCGAACACCAGACGCTAAGGAATGGCGTGGGGTCAAGACGGTCCGGTCGGAGGTGTCGGTCTGAGCAACAGAAACAATGTTCCCGTCGCCCTGACCATTCGACAGAAGTACCACGTTCTGTCGAACACCTCCACGTCCAGTAACTAGTCGGCCGGAGCGTTTCATAGAGGGACAGCCACCAGTCACACGGACGTCAGAGGGAACCGTAGTAGCAGTGGTCGTAGGCACGAAGCCTGAAACCCCTGCCCCCACAGGACCGCCCTGAACGGGGTCAATTCGCATCCCAACCCCAGCGGGGAGGGAATTCATAGACCCCGTCATCTCCTCCGATCTCCCCCCCCATGAGTCCGAGACTACTGTCGAAACAGCAGTAGACGACCCAGCGAGGGAGTTCAGAGGAGGACCCGTGTCCCTCCTGGTTTCCACAGCGGTGGAAACCGAGGAGGGCACAGGAGAGGCACCGGAAAAGAAAGAAGTCGAAACCTGAGTCTCTCCCGTAGCCCCCAGATCAGATTCACCAACCCCCAAAGAGGGTTGGGAATCGACCCGCCCCCGGATTCGAGCCAGGGAGGAGAAGGAAACCTTCCCCCCAGGCTTGAAACCGGGAGAAGCTGAAGCCTGAGACTGAGGGCCGGACAACGGCGTCGAAGGGGGGGAAGCGTGTTCCACGGAAGGAGAAGGAGAAAGAAGCTTTTTCTTTCCCCTCGACCTTCCCCGAACCTTCGACGGCGCAGCCCCGCCCGAAGTCCCAGGTTCAAGCCCAGCCTGTTTGAGCAAGCTCGCATTGAGCTTGCTCAAACAGGCTTTCTCCGCCCTCCCTCGCCGCAAACGCAAAGCGTTTGGGGAGGGAGAGTCGGAGCGCCGAAAGGTCCCCCTGTCCGTGCGCAAAACATGACGCTGTGCGCCCGGAGAAGGGTTGCCCCCGGCAGACTCTGGTTCCGTAGAACCAGAGCCCAAAACAAGACGAGACATCCTACCTCGCCCTGTACGTACCCTTAAAAAATCGAGAATTAACAAAATTCAAAGAAAATTAGGTCAATACTCAAGTGAATGAGGCGAAACGAGAAGCAGACGACCGGTCACCACGAAGTAGGACGGTAGGCACGCCGAGTCCGCCACACAACAACGGAGGCACAAGTTGGAAGAAAAACAACGTAGCCTCAAGCCAGAAGTGGAATAACACACAAAAATCCAACAGGTGGTAATCCACACAGAAAAGAAGACTCTAGAATCCAAAATAATCCGGGAGCGCAGCAGAAACACAGCCTACTGTCACGCGCGAAAAAAGAAAGAGGACGCGCCACCTACATCCTGTAAGGGGGAAGCACTCAGACAGTGCTTGGGATCCACGGTGGCGCATGGTTATGGGAGATAATTGTACCCACGCAGCGTTTTGTCCAATTTTTTCGGCCTATAATAGATAATGTGCAAGAATAGTACTGTCGAGGTAAGTGTTATATTGACATGTTTTTTTGTCTTGTTAGCTTTCCTGTTTCAATAAAGGATTTACTTTCTGGAGTTACCTTTCTGGAACAATTTAAACTCATTCACTCCACACCCTGCTCCTCCCCAAAATACTTTACCTTGGCAATGAGAGATCTCAGCAATGGATAGGGAGCGGCAAAGTCAAGCAGAGAAAATTGGTCAGCACGACGGATACTGGCCATCCCTACCCAGTACGTGCCACGGCCTGATCTTCGGATGTTGTCTGGCCACCCCGGCAGATTGTCTGCAAAAACATCCGTCTCACCCTTCTGTGGTCCTGTCAAATGATACCTGTGACAAAAATATAGGATGACCCCCAAAAATGCAACCCCCAAAAATGTTAATTACTTCTACTTCTGTTGATCGAATTACTTTATATTTGGTGTACATTAACTTTAGCTGATGCATGGCCATTCGACAAAGTAGCAACTTTATAGGTCAAATGGTCTGACTTTTGTGCACTTAAAAAAAATGTTTTGAATTTGAGGATCGACTCAACAGTACGAGGTTTCAAACTGTACAAAAGAAACACACAGAATCTGAAATAACTACTTGTTTTCAGCACTGGTTGTTTCTATGTGATACCAACATGGTTTTACTCACTCTTGGTAGCATGGGAAGGTGCTATTATTGGTAGCGTCTTGTGACCCCAAACCTACCATAGATAAGTCTGTTTACGCAAATCTCACTAAAAGCGTTTTTCTTGAAGTAAACTCATTCCAGTTATGTTGACACTGCAGCCATATTTACAACCTTCAGTTCAACACCGAATTAATTTTTGAAATACACACATGTACATAACCACCCCCATACATACCCTAACTTGCAAAGCTGAAGGCATGCTACTCACCGCATGATGCGAGCTTTTGTAGTTTCGGCCACCAGGATATGAGACTTGTCACTTGAGATAGCCAGACCGTTGGCAAACGCAAAACCACCAGCCAGCTCATTTATATGCATGGTGTTTGGGTCGTATGACAACAACCTGGCAGAACGACATACCAAATAACACTGTATTACATGTATGTTACAAATGTTCAGGTATCACAGTAATTCTAAGTATCTGAAATTATTTACAAAGAAAAAACAGTGTCTTAATTCCTAGCTCACTTTCAAAGCCATAGCCTCTTTCTTTATCAAACAAAAATGACACAGTGGAACCACCCACCCCCTTCCCTCCTTTGAAAAAAGGGAAAATCAAGACTTGATGGGGAGAGAGTCTTAGAATTGAGGTAAATCTATTGATCTTGATTTTTAAAAAGATCAACACAAGTTTGAGAAAACAAGGTCCGTCTTAAAACTGAGGGTCTTGAAAGGGGGTTGCACTGCATATTTAGACTACGTTCTGAGGAAATGAAAACAGCGGTGAAGGTCACACTGTACCTGCCTGACATGTCAGCCTCCAGAATGCAGTAGCGGTTGTGTCGGCGGTCCCAGCGCGTGCTGGAGTCTGTGAAGTAAATGGTTTCATCCGGACCTTGTTCTACGTCGTTGAAAAATTTGGGCAGCTGACCGGCCAAGGGGGTCTGAGAGGACAAGATGTGGTGAACGTCACCTGCACATTTGTTTGGAACATCAGAAAAGTGAGATGAATTTTCTGTACTTTGGTTTACTTTTGGTGTACTAGCTATCTACAATGCTGCTTCCCCTTTCACTTGAAGTCTCCACCCATCTTAACATGTAGACCATCTGCTGGAGTGTTCTTGAACGGTAACATCTGACCCAAAACCACCCTTCAAATGACATTATAATATATTGATAAAATCAATAACAAAATATGTAAAATACCAATAAAACATTGATCAATGCAAATTAATTTATGTTTAATACGTCATCTCAAACCTCTTGGGTGTTTAGAGTAAGGTTAAATTCCAAATGGAATACTAAAAAAGATGTACGTACATGATGCTTGGAGAATGTAAGTATTTCTACCAGTCCAAAGAGAAGCTCATGTACCTGTGACGACATTGATGCTGAAGATACCCAGGTAGGCATCAGCCACCAACAGGTCTCCATCATGGCCCAACCTCATGCCAAGTGGGCGTCCGCAAGTTGGTTCTGCATCAAAACTGCCTGCCAACAGAATCAAAGAGTTGTTTTTTAAGTATTATCCAATCTGATCAAAAACCGCTGCAATCATGTTATATTTTATGCACAAGCTCTCTAAAAAGAAACGCACATAAAAGCAAGATAACCCAGCAAACAAAATTGGAAAAATAAGATACGCATGAGTGTAGAGTGATTGAAAGCTGGTAAACGCAAAGTGTACACAACAAAACATATCGATGGATAGCTGAAAAACACAAAGTGTACACAACAAAACACATCGATGGATAGCTGGAAAACACAAAGTATAAACGACAAAACACATTGATGGATAGCTGGAAAACACAAAGTATAAACGACAAAACACATTGATGGATAGCTGGAAAACACAAAGTATAAACGACAAAACACATTGATGGATAGCTGGAAAACACAAAGTATAAACGACAAAACACATTGATGGATAGCTGGAAAACACAAAGTATTCACAGTGATGTACATTTTAGTCGGTCTCCGGTCTCTGACCGATCCAATTTCCCCAGGACCTATAGCTTTAACCCCAGCAGGGCACAGGTCCGATTAACCTACAGAAGAAGTGGTCAAGGGTCCGATCGTTTTTGACAATGAAGCAGGCATGCGGACTGTTCAATTTTCAAGAGGAAAGCTTGTTTCGGTTTTGCCAAGCGAAAGTAAACACTGCGTGAGAAAAGCTGGTTTCGGTTTTGCCAAGCGAAAGTATGCACTGCGTGTGACCAGTTTGTAGAGTGAACGAGGCACCATATGGGATCTGATTCTTTGAATTAATTTATCCTCAAGTTGGATCAAGAAGAAAAAAAGAAAACCGAACCCATATGGTGCCTCGAGTGCATTCATTGGCTCAGCAATAAATCGTTGAGAGAGGATTCAGTGCACAGAACTTGGTGTGTACGGCTCGAAGAAACCGATTGTGTGTCAAAACCCAGGACATGATCCTGAAAGCAAAACTTGAGGGACCCGCAGAACGGTCAGATGCCTACCTGAAAAACATTAATTGTCGACAGATGGGCAGTGAAAAAAAACCGACAACTGTTCAAATAACTTTGAAATGTGATTCAATCCTTTGAGTATCTAGTCATGACAGTCGCGGAAGGTGGAAGAATCTTTTTAAATGCGGTTTTACGAGTCGTGTTTTTGTCCTATTGAAATTGCAATCTCAGGACACTGTGTCCTATTGATTTTCAGTCTTCAGGACAATTGTCCTAAAGGCTGCTAGAAAAATGTACATCACTGATTCACAACAAACAGAGTGATGGATAGCTGGAAAACACAAAGTATACACAACAAAACACAAGCAACTAACAATTGTAATACTTGTATTGCATGCAGACAAAAGGGCTTTAACTTATGAGGAAGGCCTTCCATGCAATGTCAATTTTTGTTTCTTTTTCTTACCACATTTCTTCCCCTTGCCAAGTCTGGCAAGCGGGGTGATTTTTCCTTTGTAAATGCTGATGATACGCCCATCAGCTGTGCCAGTGTAAATGTCCTCTGAGGATGAAAAATAAATGAGAATGAATGCATTTTGTTATCACTGTTTCAAGACAGTACGACAAAAATGATGACAAAAAAGTACTGTTTCACAAACACACTAACTGATATACAGGCCAACCTGACTATAGCGATCAGCCAAGAGGGCGACCAAAAGTGATCATCATAGACAGGTTGTCACTATCATGACTATGGAAAGGTTATTGACATCGTAATGAAACCTCATGTGGGGTCCATTGAGATGGAGGTAATGGGCAGGTGGTTGTTATCGAGAGGTGGTGGCAAGAGCTGGTTCGACAGTATCGGCATGAAAATGTATTCTTGGACTGACAACACTGCTGTATACCAAATTCAACAGCAGTAATTTCACCACCACTCCCGTGTTGGTATGAGACACCTGCTTCTGGTGTCAACATTATACTGCCTAAAGTAAAACATTTCTTTCTCAGCATTAGTCATTTTGGGTAAATGCATATACAGTTGAACCTCCCTTTAAGACCACCAAATGAGCAACCCCATAGCATATTATGCGTGCACCGGTTAGTATGTATTCCTATCACCGGTAACCAGACTTCACCCATTTTATAATCCGACATCATCTGCACTCACCTCCATCTCTCACAATGGACTCTGGCCCCTTTAACTGATTTTCAAACACTCGCTCTGCTTGCGTCAGTATGTTGTTGGGTTCCAGCGGCCCGGTCCAAGGGGGAGGGGATGGAAGACTGAATGAAAATAATAATAAGACATCTTCCCAACACTGAGTGAATCTCTCTTCGCTATTCTCTCTCCCATTACACTGATGGGTTTTTAAAAAATTCAGGGTACATTTTGCTCTAATTAGCTCACAACAGAAGAAAAATCTAAAATGTAACAATTAAATCACAGGATATGACAAAAGATGAGTTTATGAGGCAAGAAAAGAAAGAAAGCAAATAACCCAAGAAGGTACCAAAGGGGTAAAGCCTGTAAGGGAGAGGGAGTTGTTGCTGGGGAATAGTAATCATGTGCATACATTCAGAGAAAGCTCTAACCACCCTACAATCCCAAATAAGTTTTTCTTTTTAAACTGCCAAAGCCTACTTCCTTGCATATATCTTTGTTATGTGTACATTAACCAAGTGGATGTCAATTAACAATGTGTTATTTCCTCAATAAAAAAATTCAAAGATCTTTCGGGCTGGCATTATTTGTAATTTTTACTTTGGATAAGACCTGGACACACACAAATCTATGGCTTGGTTGCCTCCTGTTCGTGCAGGGCCTTATTTTGTCTAAATTAATATGGCAACCAATACCTGTCAATCTGCAAAATTACTTCAGCAAAAATTCCCATTTCGTAAAACAAGCATCCAAGCGAGTTTTGGTATGGTTCAAGAGAAACAAAATGTTGTGAATGTGACCCTATGTAAAAGCCTGGTCAGTGCTGTGGTCGTTTACATCATTGTTCCCAAAGAAAGGAAGACATTTTGTGTGCCAGTGTGTGTGTAAGAAATTTGGTGAGCATTTTGTATTTTGTTGTGTTTGAATGTATTGAATGTATTCAAGCCAAGCAATATTATTGTGTACTGCATGTGGTCATACCAGTAGCAGATGCCTATGAATTAAATGTCTGGTTGAACCGCATCTAAATTGCAAAAAGGTGCATAAAGCCTGCAGAAGGAGGGGAAATGGGAGGGGGAAGAAGGGGAGGTGGGGTGATAACAGCAGAAGTGGAGAGTAAAGACCTGTTAAAAACCTGTCCATTGGGACAGGGGGAATATGACGGCTTACTAGTGCCAAAACCTCATAATTGTAATTATCAAGGGAAAATTAGTAATTTTCCCTTGATAATTACCATTTTCACGTGTTTATTACTAACTTTCACCTGTTAATTACTAATTTTTAGTTTTGGCTCACTTCCTGACGGATTGCTAGTGCCAAAACTAAAAATTAGTAATTTTCCCGTGAAAATGAGTAACTAACAGGTGAAAACAGTAACTGACAGCGTTAATTAGTAATTATCACGTGATAATGGGTAACCCCAGGTTTTGGCACTAGTAAGCCATCATAGGGCTTTATAGTGCCAAAACCTCATAATTGTAATTATCAAGGGAAAATTACTAATTTTCCCTTGATAATTACCATTTTCACGTGTTAATTACTAATTTTCCCGGGAAAATTACTTACTTTCACCTGTTAATTACTAATTTTTAGTTTCGGCTCACTTCCTGACGGATTGCTAGTGCCAAAACTAAAAATTAGTCATTTTCCCGTGAAAATAACTAATTATCCCGTGAAAATGAGTAACTAACGAGTGAAAACAGTAACTGACAGCGTTAATTAGTAATTATCACGTGATAATGGGTAACCCCAGGTTTTGGCACTAATAAGCCGTCATACGGGAAGCCAGACATGGACATTGGAGGTGGATGAATGTGGAATAGATGGGTCAAAAGTGCATGAGCAGGGTGGGTTGTTGGTTGGAGAAGGAGGAAACAAAGAACTGCACTGTGCATTTAGACTTAAACTTGTGAACCTTGAAGGAATAATAATAAACGAAATAGAAACAAATATAAAGCAGTTTGAGAGAAGGCCAAGTTAGGATGCTACTCTAACAGGAGTTGTTTAACATCTCTCTCAACCCCTCTTTCTGTTTGGAGGAAAAATGGAAAAAAACAAAGTTAGCGACTAGTTTTCTGGGAAGTTGAATCAAAATAAATTCAGAAAATGTAAAGTTTTACAAAGGTTATATTCAT
Organism: Littorina saxatilis; assembly: GCF_037325665.1. Lineage (NCBI taxonomy): Eukaryota > Metazoa > Mollusca > Gastropoda > Littorinimorpha > Littorinidae > Littorina > Littorina saxatilis. The sequence continues at coordinate 15,864,378 of NC_090261.1, forward strand.
GTTTCTTCTAAGGATGGAGAAGAAATGGTGGAATAAGCGAAGGACAAGAGGATTAGTTGAGGATGCAAAACAAAAGAACACACACACACACACATGCACACACACTGACATGGAACTTACCTGTATGCAACCGGTTCTATTGGAGAAGGAAGAAGGGCAAGAATACAAGCCAGAAGGACGCCAGTTACTGCTAAGGCTATGAAGTATGTACTCCATCTGAAAAAAAATGATTATAAAAAAAATTTGCACAGCTAAAAAGGCAAGAAGGGAACCGAATTTGTTATTTTTATTAATTTTCCTGAACTTATTATCAGACTTCTTTAAAATGCATATATTCACTTGAAAACGACAGGAAGAAGATAGCAAGAAAAAAAATACTAGGAGACTAAATTCTCTCTTAAAAATCCCCAATGATTCATGGTAGGCGACAGGCCCTCGCAGGGTATTAAATGAAACTCGAGGTTTTTCTGTGTTGTTGTCGAGCAGACGACACATTCTCACACATTACACAACGAACTGCAACGGCTGCACGGTTAGCGCATAATCAACAAAAATGCTCACCCCTGTGACGATCGAGCCACAAGCTCTGCATCCCTCTTCTCTTCTTTAAAATTATCAACTGTGGCGCTTGAATCTTCGCCTGCTCCGCGTCGGCGACGAACCACCTCGTCCATTTTGCAAGTAGAAAGGAAGGGAGATGACTGAATTCCTTCCCTGGAAATATACCGCGAGTACTTTCCCTTACACTACTTTCGCTATAAATTTACCGCACAAGTTATGCGGTACGCCGTGCGGACGGACGGACGGACGGACAGTAGCCGGGCGAACGCCGGCATACGCGCAGTGAGAGAGAGAGAGAGAGAGAGAGAGAGAGAGAGAGAGAGACAGAGAGGAGTTCTAGAGAGAGAGAGAGAGAGAGAGAGAGAGAGAGAGACAGAGACAGAGACAGAGACAGAGACAGAGAGAGACAGAGAGGAGTTCTAGAGGGAGAGAGAGGATGGGGAAGGGGGTGTAAATGACAGTAATGAATATGCGAGAATCATGACTGATTTAACCTCCATTTGAATAAAAACGTTCATTAATTTGTGTGGCCTTACGTGAGTTGACTTACTTTCATTTATCAGTGTTACAGGTGACTGTATTTTTTCTTTAAACATTCTTGTCATGATTAATTTGTCTGCGACCCGAAGATGGTAATGTCACAGTGTCAGCACGTCAAGTATATTTTAAGACTTTCAAGTCTTTCCGTCCGCTTTTCTCCGTCCCGCTTTTTGTGCTAAAAGAAAAGTACAGCCCCCACCCCTCTCGTGAACTAACTAACCAACGGCAACGTGTCAAGCAACAAAACAAAGCAAAATGTTTCAAGGAAGGGAACTTACTCTGCCAGCTGAAGTTGAACGATGATTTGCATGGATATCGAAGGAGTTAGAAAAGGGCCCAAAGTTTCTGTTTGAATTCCGATACTAAGGAACGGAATACACCTATGTGATTTTGTCGGAAAAGAAAATATGTGCAAACCTTCAAAGATTTTGAGCAAGAATTAAGTCGAGTCGTATTCTTGCAGTATGGCATATTGACACATTGACACATTTTAGACGGTGTGCTTCTTTAAGAAAGACGCAATCCGGAGAATATTTGTTCTGGTCAACATTGTCCTTCTCATAACATAGATAACTGTTAAAGAGAAAGAACCTACTACCAACTAATACGATACAATGCTTTTGTGGGGATTGAATGGGGTGGGGTTGCGGGTTATTTACATTTGTTCAGACCCTGGGACGAGCAACACGGCAAACGGGAGACAGAAAACCTCCTCCCGAACGGGACCCTTGGTGTCGTTCTTATAATAATAATGCGCAACAATATTATCGTAGTCACAAGGGGTTCACCAAGATGTTGGTATTATTATAGTTGTAACTGCCAGCCAGGACGCTTCAAAGAAGGTGGAAAACTTGAGAAGACAGTAATAATGAAACGAGCATAATGCTAAGGAGTATCATCGGAAAGTATATTTTTCAGAAGCTTCTCTAAATATATAGATAGCAGAAACGTCCATAGTACAAACGTTATGAGCTAAGTGGTGAACGTACCCTCGAACAGAGAAGAGACAGTAATGAAATTACGTGTGTTTTTTTTAGTTCTTTTCTTGTTTAAAAGTACATAAACACACTATACAATTGATTGCTTTCCTCGCTGTTTTGGTTCAGATGTTTCTGCATAACAAACACATGATGCATGTACATGTATTAGATTTCGTGGAGAAAAATAAACAAGGTCTGCCGGTATATCCAGTGCTTTTTTTTATTTTTATACACAAATCCTATTTGAACAAAACAATCATGTCACATCCAACGGAAAGTTAAGGAAAAGCTATATACGACCCTTGTTTTCCCCGTTATGCATTACTGTTACGTATTGTTGCGTTTTTGTCTTAACTATTCTTTCTTGTACGTTAACCGCGAAACAACTTTCCATGTAAATTCAGAACAAGGACCATAAATCCTAGAGTCTCGGGTCCCTGCGGAACGACTGCGACATCAGTTGAGGTGACGGTCGACGACCAGAAGACTGACAGGTAAAAATGCAGCTAACTTCAAATTGGGACGAAAACAAGCAGGTTTTTTTAAAATTGGAAGAAACTAACATTTTGCAGGTGTCGTGGTTTCTAGCTATATAAATTGTCGTTAGTTATTCAACCCTGAATCTCAAAAAGTGATAACGATGTCTATCCACCAGCACAGTAGCAGCGTCCGGCAAACTTAGCAGCAATGTAAGCCGGCTTGCAATAGGGCGTACTATCAGTGCAGGGGGCTGGTCACTTTAAGGAAAATATAGCCCACGCAAAAAGCATCATAACGGAGTGTCCAAGGTCGCTTTCCACGTTCACGAGCGGTACACATAAGTATGTTATGTTGTCCTCCGCGTTAGTTGGAGACTTGCTACGGGCCTGTCCGCGTAAGTTCATCAGCATTTTACAATGGGTGCTTTCTTATGAAATACTTGAGCTGTTTTCTAGAGCCTTGACGAATGTGGCTGTGTTACGTAAAAGAAGAAGCTAGGAGGAAGGTTGATGCATTATCTGTCTGAATGCCGTTGTGAAATGTTTACTGTCGTAAGAGACAGTCAAAAAAGAGTACAGGAGACAATGTTTTCTCACAGCGATAAAAAAGTACAGAAGAAAATATTTGTCCAAATGTGAAAGTGAAGCCAGGAAGGCAACGTGCACAAAACAACACGTTTGGGAAGGTGGGGAAGGCGTACCATGCGATGCAAAGTAAAAGGATATAAAATCAGCCAGTTTCTTAAGAAGTCAAGCTGGCGGAATTTGTGTAGCAGCTAGCTTCCTCTTTTAAGTCTATTTCGTGTTTGTGTTTTTTGCTTGTCTTCCTCGCAGCCACGTGCTTTGACGGAGGGCAGGCGTTCTATGGCCGACATTTAATCAACGTCAGTCTTTTATATGCAAATTTTAGGGAAAAAGTTACAATTAACACGTTTGTGGGGTGCAAACAGATTCATAAAGTGACGTTTATACAAAGAAACAGCACCGTCCTCTCCGTCCTTAACACACGCTCCGCCGTCTTAGTTTGGTTTCATTAGTTCGTCACCGTCTTACGCAACCTGGCTGATATTTTTCACCGGCATAGTCTTAGATTTTAAACACATACAGCTTGGCAACACGTTTTTTTCTCATTGGTTAAAATGATAGCGATCCTTCCCTTGTTCATTGGCCAAGGTACACACGGTGCTGCAAGATTTAAAATAGAGCCCTCGTCCTATTCATCACCATGTATCATATTCATGTGCAGACACTCTCTCCATCTGACTGTCACCGCGAGGACTTATAAAACGATCAAATATTTGTTCGGGTCTTTCGAATACTTTGAGGGCTAGTGTCTTTCTCTCGCGTGTTTCAGGCCTTGTGCCTGTTTGACCATTTGCAATCTTCAGGAAAGTGCTGCAGTTGATTCTGAGAAAGCCAAGATGGCCGCTAATATGGCCGCGATGGCTGCCATGATGCAGAATGTACAAATGCCAGAAGTTGTCATGTAAGTGAACTAATACTTTTTTGTTGCTGTTTTGTTTTCTGTTTGTTGTTGTTTATTCATTCCACTGAACACTGTCGCTTTCATTTATCTTTGTTTTGTAAAGTGCACCCAACATGACAAACAGTCATGACAGTTCGACACAGACTATCAGTATGAATACAATACGCAAAAACGAAACGTTTACATAACTTAAAAACAACGACGACAACAAACGGCATGTTGTTCTCAGGGTTATTTTGTTCTTTCATATATATGGTATGGCATTTATACTTTACAAGGAAGCATTCTTTGCTGTGGCTTCATTTTCCTTGCTGTAATACATTTACCCCAGGACTCATATACTTGTGGACAAAGGCATAGCTGTCTTTGTCAGGACAGGCACATTTTAAGGTCCCGTTCTTTTGCTTTGTTTTCTCCTCATTTCTCTTTCTTTCCAATTTTGTGCATGAGAAGAAAATGATAGAGCCTATACATGGCTTAAAGAAGGATAACTCGTCAGTGGTTGACTTTATTTCAAAGAGCGCTGGCTTTGAAAAACACACTCACAAAAAACATATGTCTGAGAGCTTCACATCATGTGAAAACGATCAACTGATTGTCTTCGAAATTTTGAACTAAGCAGATGTTGTTCTGTCAGTGTTTTGCCATCAATTTATGAGCAATGTGTTGTCATCTTGTTTCCGCCATCTCTTATTTTTTGAAATTATTGCTTTTCGTGTTATTCTGTTTCGTACAATATCGAGAGGGTTTACAGATTTGTTTTAAGTTTATATCATCTTCACATTTCTTGAGTTTACCCATGATGACTTTCCACCACGAGAAAGCTCTGAGACTCAGAGCTAAGATTAGCCGGGTGCCCACCCCCCCCCCCCCCCCCCACCGCCCCAATCCTTAGGGAGGAAGTAGTGTCCACCCTCAAAGCAGTGCCCTACCCACCCCCTCCTCTTCACACACACAGGCTGCTTAGGCAAGGCAGTGAGGGAAATCCTCGCCCCTCCCCCTCCCCACCCTGCCCACCCCCCACCCCCCACCCCCCAATGCGCACACATTCCGGTATTACTTTAGAAAACACAGACATTACAATTTTGACATGTGTATGAAAGTCTTTGCCGACGCTAATCTGAAAAAAAGCTTAATACATTTTCATTTTCATTTTCATTTATTCTGTGCGATACGAGCGGACTTTAAAAAGTACATAAAGCAGTCATGTCCCGGAAAACAGTCATTATAACGCATTCATCAACGTCCCATTTGGAACATTTTTGAATAACTAAATTCATTCTTCTCTTCTGTCTTTTTTTGAATAGACTGACACAAATACAGACAGACCCAGACATCCCTGACACACATTAAGACAAATTGAGACACAGACAAGCAAACAGACAGAAAGACCGACAGACACAGATATACACAGAAACACAGAAACACAGACAGACAGACCGACACCCACCCACCCCCACACACACACACATACCCACACATACAGACATACACACACACACACGCACACACACACACACACACGCACGCACGCACGCACGTACACACGGGCACGCACACACACACACACACACACACACACACACACATGACACTCATACACACACGTTATACTCTATACCCTGTATTCTTGCAAAATATCCCATATCTTATCTATGGCTCAGACTGTCACTGAAGAAGCAGTTTATTCGGGATGCGTACACTTAGCTTCAACAACGTAAACTGCCTAGTTACAAGCTAGTCTGTTCTGTAATATATACGGCTGACTTTAGCTCATGACTAAAAGTGATTTATAAACTACACACAGTCTAATCACAGACAAACGTTTGAGTCAAATAAATGAAATTCAATTGTCTTAGATCATTTAGATCTTTGCCAGTGTAAAGTTTTCCGGTGAACAAACAACATCTTTAAGTAGGAAGAGTGGACAGAATTAAGATCGTGGTAAATAAATCACAGCAGTTGTCACAACAATCTAAACCAACACGCAGATAACTCACATATATTTTAATTCTACTATCTTTAATAATTCCTAAATCACAGAAATGTCAAAATGGGGGAAATCGTTTGATGAATGGTTGCAGTAAATCTCTAGTGTACGTACACAACAAAAAATTGTTACGCAAAACGCACGACAACCTAGTTAATGAAAATAGTCACACCGGTGAGTGGTATTTGCTCTCATGACTTCATTGCGTGGCTGGTTAATGAAGCAGGGTGCGTCATCGGGGACCCAGAAAATGGAAGACGCAATGTTTGTCAGCGCAGGGCTGTTTTTTTGGTCGTGACAAACTTACATCGCAGCTGTCACGGAAATGCGTGACAAGGGAGGTGGGGGTGATACGTACAATGGCTGTGACCTTCAAAATATTTTCTTGACTGACGCGCGCAAGTTGGGTTGACCACTGTATGTTTACGACAATAAACATGTTCAGAAAGTGTTTCATTCCTGTTAGAAAATGTATATGAATGTCGTGTTATGCATGTACCTCGACTAATGACACGACAATATTTGAAAAATAACAATTCTGACTTTCATTGCGAGAAAATTCCCTTTCAGAATTTATAAAGTGCAGAAAAGAGGAAGCTTTCAAAAAAATTAAAACTGCTTATCACAAATCTTTCCTTAGCGTCGCGTTTTAAGAAATGTTGTGTAAATCATTTAAAGCGATTTTTTGAGTCAAAGGAGAACGGACACAACGTTTCAGAGCCGAAGATGGCGGCGCGTCTTCCTTCAGTTTCCTAGATTAAAACTGGTATACTCACACATTTTGTTAGTGAATTAGGATACCTCAAAGGAAAAATAGTTTTAATGTTGCTGAAGTGTTGTCTAACATTTTCGAAGGTAATTGCAATACAACCACTGATTTGAAAAAGAGGCAACATTGCTTGAGGTTTTCCTTCTTCTTCGATTTCAACGGAGAAGAGTGTATACGATCACGCAATAGGTTCCTATACATCAGGCTTAATATAATAACTGGTGACATGAAATATTCAAAGTGCATAAAGGCTGCCATGCCTGAGGATGAAAGTTTTTTGTACATTTCAATGCCTCTTAAAATTATTGTCTCAGGTGCCGGGAGACTGGTTTCGCATACCTCTGACTCTATATTTAGAGAGAACTTCTCTTTGTTTCGTAGATCACGCCCGAAGTGTACCAAAAATAATTGAGGGATCTGTGACGCTTGATCTTTAGGGATCTAAAATGAAAGCCCATCAACTTTATAAGCAGAGGTGTACCAACAAAAATGGAGGGATCCGTAACGCCCGATCTTGAGGGATCTAAAATAAAAACCAAACAACTTTGTTCGCAGAGGTGTACCAACAATAATGTAGGGATCCGTGACGCTCGATCAGTCTTGAGGCATCTAAAATGAATAGCAAGCTAGCAACTTTGTTAAGAGACACGTGCCGTTGCCCAAGCCATCTCTTCAGTAAACGGTGATGTATGCTCTGACCCCCGTAAAAGACAGAGGACAGGGCTAGGTCGTCGTAAATCACCGTGGAGCTGCGTGGGGATTTCAGTGTGACTTGTACTGGATCAGAGTATTCATGCTGTCTCCTCTGTAACGCGTGTCATCTTCACACCTGTCTCAATGTGGGCCACTTGTCAGTCTCAGCTGCAGTGAGCTTGGCTTGGAAACAAGTTATCATGGTCGCTGTCAGTTGAAAAGGTGACTGGGCGTGGGTGTATTCGGACAATTAACTCGTGTCTTGTGTACACAGGGATGAATATTAACGGTCGCCCGATCGCCCCCGGCGGGTTCAAATCGCGTCGGGCGGGTTCGAAATTCCTCTGAAATCGCCCGCCGGGCGGGTTCAACTTTCGCTGAAGCACAAAGTCGTTCAGTAGGCAACGTAGTTAATCGGAACGGCCGGCGAACAAATACTACGAGAAGGTAAGAAGGTCAGTGTCTGGACAGGCAGCTGTGTTTAGATTGCAAGTACCGGTCATTGATCCAGGTCTCAAGGCCAACCAGCTTTTACAATGCATTTGCCTTTGATCTGACCGCCCATCCAGAGCAAACATATTCCCCCTCTGTATTTTTCCTGTGATGTGCCTGCTATGTACTACTGATCCTGTTTCTGGGAAATGTATAGGTCATTGACTGCAGGGATACTCATTAAGACCGTTTTCTGAAATATGTTAACACCAGCTTTGCTGACCAACTTAGTACAAGTAGTGACAGTACTACTGCTGTCAATTATTTCCCTTCAACTAAGGAAGTAACAAAAAAACACGATCCAGTATATGTGATAAAGAAGAAAAGACAGACCTTCAACAATAGGAGAAAAGACAGACCTTCAACAATAGGATAAGGGGTGCAGCTCTGCAACTCTTCTGAATCAAAAGCATAAAGATCACCTGTAAACAATTCTAGGATCAGGAAATCTGAACATCTGTTTGTTTTCATTAGGAAATAGAAATGAAATATAATGCTTTTGATTATTTATGACTTAAGCTGTGGTAAATTTGGCTGGTATGCAACTTTTATACTTTTGCTTGATCTAACAGTAATATTAATAACACACACACATAAAGAAAAAGAAACAAAACAAGAAAGCAACTTCGAAAACAATTTGTAGTCAGCTTTTTATACTTGGTTTTACACAACAAAAAACATAATTTAAATTTTAAAAAAAATGCTGATTTACTCTTTTGTTTAAAGTGTGTGTTTATGTGGTAAGTAAAGTTCCATAGTAAATTACTTTGTAAATTGTGTGGTAGGGGGTACATAAAGGGGGTAACTTTTAGTGAGGTTTAGTGTGTGATTGTGTGACAGGGTGTGAATGTTGTTTTGATTTCTTGTTTCTTTGTGGCGGCTTTTATTTTAAATTCTTTATTAAAACAAGGTTAATTATCAATATATTAAAATATAGCATTTTAGTCATCAAGTTTAGTGTGTGTTTGTGGTAGTTATTAGTAGTGCAAATCCACATGTATGCATAATAAGTATGAATGTACGTCTTTTGTGTATGTGGTTAGCACGCGACGAGCCACTGGGGCGTTGTAAGAAGT